>NC_134797.1:28417447-28434947 GCF_046742065.1 Oratosquilla oratoria
TACAGGTTCTCAAGCATCTGTTTACTGAGCCACTGTGGACAAAAACCAGACCAGACCAAGAGCTGGTAAGTTCTGGATATAAAATTCGGAGCGTGGGAGAGAACACAATGAAGTGGTAGAGCTCTGGAGTATCCATTTGTTAGGATCTTGCTTGTCGACATGCAATTGTCAGTCTCTCAAACCATCTGACGTTAGTCATAAAAAATAACAACCATGAAACAGGTTCTTCAAAGACAAACAAACGGTAACTGACAACGGTTAAACACGCAAAGGCAGAGGCTGGAGAGGCTCTCCACTTTCAAATAGAATTGCTTAATCCTGGTTGGAAGAAAGTCTTCACAGTAAGGGATCTCAACATGTTTACTCATATATCTCGTGTATACCTACTGATCAGGATCCTTCGGTCTCCTGAAGACCACGTCAACACTGGACAGAACCGGCAGACATGCACTCAACTGATCGAACTCCACGCAGTGGGAAGTGAGAAACCCCTGGCAAGGTGAAGCTTTGTCAGTTGCTAATTTTTTTTTTTTTTTTTTTTTTTTTTTTTTTTTTTTTTAATCTACGGACCCTAGGGAATATTTTATGGCAGGAGATTATTTGGTTAAATTTGTGGACCACCCTCCTTCAGGGGAATAGATTCTTCAGACTTCACCACAGGTAGAAACTACAAATTAGATAGTTATATTTGCCATGAAATTTCAAAATTATCTAAATTGTAATATAAGTTATGAGCAATTGTCCCATACTTGTTGGTTACCAGGACGGTTCAAACGTCACGTGTATTTCTTCCACTACCTCTCCGAATGCCCTCTTCACCATGTCTCACTCAGTCATATATTCTGTACCTTGTTTCTTCATTTTATAATTCCTTCTTTGTATCTGCACTGAAGATGTAATTATACGAAAGCGCTCTGCTTCGTTAGTTTACTTTTCCTAGTGGTTACTTACGCATATATATATATATATATATATATATATATATATATATATATATATATATATATATATATATAGAGAGAGAGAGAGAGAGGAGAGGTGAGGTGGCAAAATGAAAAGTTAAGACTAGAGTTGTGAGTTTATTCAGAGCCAGACGTTTCGACCTCTATGGTCTTCCTCGGTGGACTGAAAACAGGAGAAGAATCACAATTCGTCAACAGCTTTTAATGTGATCAGACGACCCTTCGTTACCTCACCCCGGTCTCATGTCTTCACACTCGTCAATCGCCAGCTGCGCGGACGTTTGGGACCAGGACATAAATCCCCCACGGGAATTAGTGGTGTTTTCGGTGGCAATGTATGCCGCCTCCAAAGCCTTCCTTCTCTTTTTCCCCAGTTTTCTGTGTAATATGTGGGCTTCTTTCCAATTCGGCAGATGATCTTCTTCGTCGATATGAACTACTAGCGCATTTGATGTTCTGTGGTATTTCACATCCCTCTTGTGTTCTAGTGTCTTCTCTAGGCCGCGTCCTGTCTCACCGATGTAAGCCTTCTCACAACCTGTACAAGGAATTTTATATAAAACACTTATTTTCTCGTAAATATTCTGCTTTCTTTGTAAGTTCGCCAATTTTCTTTCCCGTTGAAGTAACTAAATTTGTTCTGGTGTTTGTTAAGAAGTTACTAACTATTGGTGCATATTTTGAGTTAGGAACTGAAATGAATATTGTGTTGGTGTTGTTTTCTGTAGTTGTTGTGTTCCTTTCCGTAATGTTGATGGCTTTGTGTTTCAATTTTATAAGGAAGCCTAAAGGATATGCTAATTCCTGGAAAGATTTAAATATATGGTTAAATTCATCCTGTAAAAATATAGATAAGAACGATAAGCTTGACAATTTCTTAATTGTCTTAGTTTTGTTTAAGATGTGCCTTGGAATCTGTTGTTCTGGGTTTCAGTAAAATGGGCCAATTCTGCCTTTCACGTCAACTACACGAAGAATTGGCTCATTGTACTGAAACTCAGAAAAACAGAAAAAAAGCAATGGAATTTAATAAGGCAGCGAAGCGCATCTTAAACAAAATTAAGAGAGGTAAGAAATTATTAAGCTTATTGTTCTTATCTACATTTCTGATCTAAGTGCCTTTACTGATATTTTCGACTTCACCTGCGTCGTCTGCAGCCCTCTTGTTGACATTTCTTCTGACGTCCGGGGAGCCCGTTCGTCTCCTTCCTCATTTCCTTCCATTTTCCTCAGTAATCCCTCCCTTTCTCCTTTTTCTTCACCTTCCCACTACACCACGAGCTTCCCCCTCCCCTACTAATACAACAAAGGTACTCCCTCGTCGTATTTTTTTCTCTGTCTTTTCTTTTTTCCCCTCTTTCTTATTTTCTTTTTTCTTCTTTTTCTTTATCATCTTATTTATATTCTTCTCCTTGTTTCTCTTATTCTCTCAAATCCCCCCCTTGATCTTCTTTTTGTACTTCATCATCTTCTGCTTCTTCGTCTTCTTTTTCTTTTCCTCCTCGTATTCCTCCTTCCTCTTCCTCTTCTTCCTTTTCTTCTTCCACTTCCTTTTATTCTTCTTCTTTTTTTCTTCATTTTCTCTCCTTTTCTTCCTCTTCTTCTTGTTCTTTTTTCATCTTCCTTCATTTCCTCTTCCTTTTCTTCCTCTAAATTTTCTTCTTCTTCCTTTCCTTCTTCTTCCTCTCTTCTTACTTTTCTTCATCTTTCTTTTCTTCATCTTATTCTTAATCATCTTCTTCTATATCTCATTCTTTCTCTTCTCTTTTCTTCTTCCTCTCTTCTTCCTTTCCTTCATCTTTCTTTCCTTCATCTTATTCTTAATCATCTTCTTCTATATCTCATTCTTTCTCTTCTCTTTTCTTCTTCCTCTCTTTCCATCTAATATTTTTATTCCCATCTCTGTCACCCAAATGGTGATGAGAATTATTTTGAAGTACTAGAAGTACTAACTGCTGTACTAGAAGCAGCAATTATATGTAATTGCGAAGCTTTGCTCTGCTGTTGTCTGTTCTCTCTCCGTTCGTCTTACATTCAAACTCACAAACGTGGAAAGGCCAAAGAAGCAATAGTGAGTGTCATAGGGCGACCATACGACCCAAGCCAGCCACGAGAGATTAATTATGTATTATACATATCACGAGGCCAAGAGGTGATCCACATACACACACACACACACACACACACACACACACACACACACACACACACACACACACACACACACACACACACACACACACACACACACACACACACACACACACACACACACACACACACACACACACACACATATGAAAGGTATGGAAGTCCTTAATAGAGAAGATTAATTAAAGTGGGACAGAAGAAAAACAAGAGGACACGAAAAGAAACTCAAAAAGGATAGTTATAGAGAGACCCGAAAAAGAATAGTTTCCTACACAGAATGATAGATGTCTGGAACAAATTGGATGAAAAAATAGTATGTGCAAAAACCACACAAGAATTTAAGAACAAACTAGATCCTGAGAGATAAAAAGACGGGTCACTACGAGCACAGCTACCTTCCCGTTTAATACAACTAGGTAAATACACACAAACACACACACACACACACACACACACACACACACACACACACACACACACACACACACACACACACACAAATCTTTGGTTAACACAGAGCACTTCTGTGATATTTTTCAGACCTGGTCGAGTATCAAAATCATAGCCACTTTTTCAACAAGCGAGGTCGGTCCGTAAGTCCATAAGCGTTTGGTGTGTGAGTCTGCGCGTGTTTCTGTCTATATATGCATTATTATGAGTGTGTTTTATGTGTGTGAGCGTCTGTCTGTATCTGTTTGAGTGTGTGTTTGCTTCTGTACATGTACTGGTACACATACTATAGATGTACAGTAGTGAATGGATAGATACTCATAAAAAAAGAAGAAGAAGAAGAATGGACAGCCACAAAGATAGAGTGACGAATATTCTCCACATCTGCAGTAAATAGACATGTGCCATAAGTTATATCTCACTGCCGACGCCACGAGACATGAAAAGATCACCATTTCCGTCCACCTGAGACAAACTATCTGCAATTTTCATAAGAAATATTCTGAAGCGACTTTCAGATGATTCACTTCCCTTGACTGAACAAGACTTCGCGCTCAGGTGTGTGTGAATGACGACGAAGAAAGGAAAAAGATTTTCAAAGGCAACCCGGGAGAGAGATAGATAGATAGAGAGAGAGAGGGAGAGAGAGAGAGAGAGAGAGAGAGGGGGGGTGGTGATGAGGATGCGATAAAATTGGTCATCACTCATGCAGCTTTTTTGACGTAAACACTGTACGAGTAGTTTGAGATTTTGGATCGAGTAAAGAACGGTTGATGTCTGGACGCAAAGAGGCGGTAGTAATATTTTTGTGAGCGATTACACATACATGTCAACATACATATATACATACATACATACATACATACATACATACATACATACATACATACATACATACATGCATACATACATACATACATATACATACATACATATATGCATACATACATACGTACATGCATACATATACATACATACATACATACATACATACATACATACATACACACATACATACATAATAGATATATATAAATACATAAATGCATACATACTTGTACATAATGCATCTAGACTCTCTTGAGGTAGTGGGACGCCCACATACACAAACACACACACACACACACACACACACACACACACACACACACACAAACCAATAACAAGGTAAAAGAGAAAGGGCTAGGTATGATGTCCTTTACTGACACCATACTCAATAGAGATATTGATAACCAGGTGCTTGAGGGAAATTATCACAAACGGTGAAGGGACAGAAGAAGGAAAACGAGAGAAATGGGGATACAATAGCAGTATGGTACCTCTGAAGTATTCAACAAAACAATGAGGTATGACTTTATCCCTTACTTATGTAATTCTGTTCTGAGCCACATGGTACCACCACTTCAACATCAAATATAATTGTCAGGCACTCTCTACCATTATTATTTATTATACTGTGGCTCCATTTTTTAAACTCTTCAGCCCCTTTTGGGTCCATGGATCACGTATTCAGGACTACTGGTCTATAAGATGATTCCTACAAGACGAAGAAACCATTTCGGTAAACCACATCCTGCTATCGATATGTCCCTCGACATTGTCCAGCTGACGTTGGTCATACTCCGGTCTCTCTCCTTTCTTTGATATGGATTACAAAACAAAACTTTGTTTTATTACACAACTATGACGGGAGAGTACTGGGACGTATTACAGAGTACACAAGATTTATTGTTTCTGAACATAACTTTGTATCCTATCGTTTTCTTGATCAGCTGGTTAGTTTTCTGCAAATGGCTCAGATTCGAGTGTCCGCCTTTAAAGTCTAACTGTTTTATTGTTGGTTTTCATATCAAACTTTACTTAGTCTATTCATAAGAATCTTAGATTAATATTTTGTATGCATTTGATAACAAACTAATCAGTGTGTAGTTGCTAATCTCTTTCTTGTCTCTTTTTCTATGTGGTAAAAACATTATAGCATTATACCCTGATTCAAGAATATTTTCCTAATTATACATTGGGTATATCATTGATCTAGTCGACAGTGAACTTCTTCATTTAGCGTTTTTCAGAAAATGTATTGATATATCATCTTCTCCAGCAGTGACTGTTGTCATAACAGTCAAAGTGCAAAGAGGAAAATCGACTTTTTTCTAGATTCATACTTCATTGTTTCTAACGTTTGGTGCACTTCTGTCACCTACAATTTAACCTCTTCCATATGATGACACATACATAGGCGGCATGAAACGCTATAGTCAGCGCAACGAGAAGTGACCGCTAAGGCGGGGTTAGGAGATTTCCCGATGTTGCCACATCTCCACAAATAACACGGCCCGCACGGCTCACACTGAATGCAGTGTGAGGGGGGCGGGGCCAGAGAATAGATGTAGCGGCAACGTCGCTCTCTCTTGCTCATATGCCATGTCTATGACTCGAGGAAACGAAACCTTTGTATAGAAACCATTGCTTTGATTTTTACCTCAGTGGTGGTGTGTGACAAAAATTATAATATAATCATATGTAGCAACATTATAAAAATATGAAATAAAATAATAGAATAAAATAAAACTATAAAATAATTATATGTGGTAACACAGGAGGACTCCCAGTGCTCCGCCCTAACGGCCATTTCTCGATGCAACGAGTATAGTGGGTATATAGGGATGCCAACGTTGGTGTCTTGATTATATTTATTTTTTAAGTAGTTGTAGCTGAGTGAGACCCATATATTGTGAACTGGCTTGATCATATTTTCTGTGGTTATTAATATTCAGAGTGAAAGAGAATAAGTAATACAGCTGTAACTCTATATTTATAACGCGAGTATTGTGGTGCATCATCGAATCATCGGACATCAGGCAGCTGA
Source organism: Oratosquilla oratoria (assembly GCF_046742065.1). Taxonomy (NCBI): domain Eukaryota; kingdom Metazoa; phylum Arthropoda; class Malacostraca; order Stomatopoda; family Squillidae; genus Oratosquilla; species Oratosquilla oratoria. The sequence continues at coordinate 28,423,880 of NC_134797.1, forward strand.
TGCTGCCCGCGTAGTGAAGAGGTCAATTTACCAACTGAACTGTGGTATTTTGCAGGGAAACTCTTGGTGAAATTCCTCAACTCTTTCTATAATTGTGCATCTCTATCTAATAATAAGGCTATTTCTGTCTTTCAGAACTCACCATCTGCCTCCCTAAACCAAATCTATCCTGGACCCGTTTGACATTTCCTTCCCTTTATGATCCAAAAATTCTCTTTCTTTTCTCCGGTCCTTGCCTTGTTATGGTGAACTTGTTCAGTTCAACTGTTTCTGCTCATCAATTCAAGACGGTCTCGAAGTCATGAGCAGGTGGTCGTGAGGTCGATTCTCGGGACCCTGCGTTGATTCCGGACAGCCCTGGCCAGGCGGGGAGGCGACACAACGTCGGCCTAGAAAAATCAACGGCTTGTCGCAACTGACAGGGCTTTGACCTACCATGGGTTTCTGATTTTACACTACGTGGGAACGGAATGGTGAGTTTGTTGAGTGTCCTCTTCACTAGATCCCTTTAGAGAATATGTTTTCTGTAATATCTTTGTACTCCCTACTTTCTCCGTTAATTCCATAATGATGCTCAGTAAATTACAATTAATAAACCTTGATGGTATCCTTATTATCTCGTATACCTTTAAATCTATTTCTCATTTCTTACTGGAACTCCTTCTTTTTATCTTTCGTCATTACAAGGCTTATGTTGTTTCTTGAAGACTTGTTCATTTCTTTTGCCTCGGAACCTGAATTTATCTGTGCAATCTGCCATTCTCTGGTCATATCGTATATTTATTTCTTTTGCAACAGTACCACTGTCTTATTCCTCTCGTCTCATAATATGAAGTTTGTTTTTGTTTTATCTTGTTCAATTTTTCTTCTTTTATATTTATCATTACTCCTTTTTCTTCTTCTTCCTCTGTCTTATTCCTCTCGTCTCATAATATGAAGTTTGTTTTTGTTTGATCTTGTTCAATTTTTCTTCTTTTATATTTATTATTACTCCTTTTTCTTCTTCTTCTTCTTCCTCCTCTTCTTCATTCTTCTTCTTCTTCTTCCTCCTCTTCTTCATTCTTCTTCTTCTTCTTCCTCCTCTTCTTCATTCTTCTATTCTCTCCCTCTGCATCATCATTATCTTTTACTTTCCTTTATTCATCATCTTTATCTTCTTTTCCTCTTCCCTTGTTTCTTCTTTTTCTTCTTATAATTTTATTCTTCTTTTTCTGTTTTTTTTTTTCTCATACTTTTCTCTTTATTTATTATTCTCCATCTTTATCTTCACATGCTATTCCTTCCGGTTTTTATTCTTCTTCATCCCTCCTCCTCCTCCTCTTCCTCCTCATCTTCTTTCTCTCCTCCTGCTCCTCCCTCCTTTTCCTCTTCTTCTTCTTCCTCTTTTTCCTCTTTTTCCTCCTTTACCATTCGTTTTCTATCTCCTATTCCTCTTGTTCTGCTCCTAATTCCTCGTCCTTTTTTTCTTGTTGTTCTTCTTTATTATTGTATTTTCTTATTCTTTACCGTATGAGGCACTACATGGTTGATGGAATTGCTATTATAGAGAGTTAAATAAAACTCCTACGGAGCACGTCACTCAGAATTATTAAGTAATAACTGGAGGTTAATCTTCATTAAAAAATAAATGCTGGTCGCTTTTGACGTGAACTATTCCTTCGTTCTGCTACTTTCCTAAAAATTTCCAGTGCATCCCCCCGTCACACATTCAAGATTCTCGTCAAATGTTGTGAATTTGAAAACCTGGAAGACGACTTCGCTTCCAGTTTTCCAGACTTCCCGAAGGAGACTTCAACAATGTGTTTAATATTCGTATAGATTTAACTTCTCTTGGTTTGTCATACAGCTAATCAGTATATGATGCAAAAGTGATTTGATATTTGGAGATTCGAAAAATAAAATACTGCAACCTAAGTCGTTTTTACTCCAACGAACTCAAGTCGTGTAGGTGTGATTTGGGCTTGCTATCATTACGATTCCACCTCTTTGTTGCCATATTGTCCCTATGGATAGAGGCGCTGGTCATTGCCATCAAAATGCAATCCTTCGTCATCTTCTTCATAGTTTTCTTTTTCTTTCATTTTCTTTTCTTTGCCCTCTTTTTTCGCCCATGCCGTAATGAGAACCGCGTGGGCTTGTTAGAAATATATTATGATATATTATAAATGAAAACTACAGGTCTTCTAGTGCTATGTTGATGTGTACTACAAACAACACTTATGTGCAATTATGTAGATTTGTGTTGCCTAGCCTATCTGTAGTCACCTTATATTCAAACAAACAAACGGAGACAAACTCGACGGGTAAAAGATTGGGCACTAGAACTTTTTCATGCATCATAAGTCGACTCATGACTGAAAACTATTACGAGGAAGTCCTTATACAGTCTCTATAGTATAAGACATATGTATGTCATCGGCAATTACCGAAAAGTAAAAAAAAAAAACACCATTTGAGGACGGAGGCTTAATTAGTACAACGTTTCATTTGTTAGAACTTTATCAAATACATAGTCGTGGTCTGCAAATCTCTGAGAACAAATAAGAGGAGTGGGCTAATGGTCCCCCCGGCTCTTCTTGTATTATATGCAATGTATTATATATGACACGTGATATATGAGGTATAGTGTTAAATATATTATGTATCATATATCAAATATGATATAACTATGTATTACGTAATACATATGTTACATTATGCATGATACATGATTGTGATATATGATGCTTGATGTATGATATATGGTGCATATGGTATATAATAAGTGATATATAGTGTGTGGTATATGATATATACTGTATATGTTATATGGTCTTTGAAATGTATACATCGGATATGATATATCATCATCATTTGTTTTTATATTATTTGTTTTTGTTTTGTTATCATTTGTCTGTTTGATATTCATTTATTCTTAGTTATATGTCAATTTATTATTATCTACTATTTACCTGTTTGTTTATTATTTAACTATACATATGCATTTATTTATGTATTTCATTTGTTATTTACATTATTATAGTTTTTATTTATTTTTTTTTTTTCGCATCCGACCTAGTTATGGACCAAAAGGTCTCCTGTCGGCATGGTCCGCCTTTGTAATCCTTTGTAATTTAGGAACACACCTCGGGGCGCGTGGCTTTACTCACACGCTGTTGCTAATCCCCACGGTTCTTCCTAGGCAAGCTTCCATGTAGTCACCCTTCCTACTCCAAACAAATCTCAGGGATTCTCGAAACAAACGGGTAATTTTCTGAAGGGTATGATATTTCAACCGGTATTCAAATATGTCAAAGTTGTTCTCAGAATGGGATGTGTCGCAATTGTGTTAAGGTTAAGAGAGGTGACAGTTTCCTGTCGATTGGGAGAGGTCACACGTAGCTCTTAAGGGCCATTTGCACAGTCAAACGGTTTGTCGAACCCGGTTTGTCTAACAAGTGTTTGAAGTGATGTTTGATCGTGTGAATGGGGTATTTGGTGGTCAAACACGTTTGTCAAACGTGTTTGACAACCAAATACCCCCATTCACACGGTCAAACATCACTTCAAACACTTGTTTGACAGACTGGAGTTGACAAACCGTTCGATCGTGTAAATGGCCCTTTAGATTTGAAGAGGTCACCTTTTCACTTTGAATGGGAGTGAGCCACTAAAGAGGCTACATCTGCGATCTTGCATCCTGATTGGTAGTGGGCTGCCTCATATTTTGTAGCACTTGCAAGCTTTATATCTAGATATTACTTGTAAAGGCTAGTTCCTTGGTGAATAAAGCTTATAGTCTGGGAAACCTACGAATGTTGTGATAGATATTTTTTTGTTCTTGATGTTCTCTTTCGTGTTGTTGAATTGATGCTCTTAACTCATATGGCTTCTTAGCGCTCTTACATAACAGAAACAGATCAAGCGATAAGTTAATTTCATCGTTGTCATACCCCAATAGGGAGTTTCAATTTTTGCAGTTGAATCTATACACACTCGGTGGCACGGTTGGTAGAGTCCCAGACTGTCAGTACGGCGGTGCTGGCGGTACCTGGTTCGAATCCTGCCCAGGGCTGAAATTATTTCAGTATCGCTGCGCTTCGAGTCGTTACTCCAACTCTCGTGGGCGGGGAGTTGGGTGTGTGTATGCATGTAAGGTCATAGCATTACCCATAGATCGGTCATACGAGATCTGAGCTCTCTTCCGGGAGGGAAAATAGCTGTCGATCACGAGTCCAACACGTGATCCAAAGACCAAGGTGAACCACATCATGAACACGTTGAAGAGTTGAAGAGTTTCTATTTCCTTTCTCAAGCATTTGTATCTCAACTTGTACTTGAAGAGTTGAAGAGTTTCTATTTCCTTTCCCCTTATTTAATCTCAAGCATTTGTATCTCAACTTGTACTTGAAAAAGCTGTAATAAGCGAAACGTCGTACAAATATAGGCTCCGTCCTCATATGGTGTTTATCTCGTCAACATTAATCTAATTTGACATTTTTGTTTTATGATTAGTCTTTTTTGTTTTTAAATATGGACTTGTCGAAAATAACAAAGACTTCTCTCGGTAACGTTGTCTGTTGTCTGATTGCCATCTCTCTATTATACTTGAAGACTCCCCATACTCGAAGCTTTGCATATTAACTAAACCCAACAAGTAGTATCCAGACTCAAGACCTGCAGGAGCAACCAAACATGAGGTAATCCACTGCTAATCAGAATGAGGCTTTGGCCCCCTCTACTCTGAGTATAGCTGTGGCCTCTTCTAATACATTCACTCCCAGTCGAAATGAATCGGTGACCTACCCCAAAGTGAGCTCAGATATAGCCTATTAGAAAAGCCACTTCTTCCTATATAAGACGTATTTTGCTGATGATAATTAATCTGAGTTATGCAGTGCTTCGAGATTGCTTAAGTAAACAATATTGCATATAGACTTGCAACAACGAATCTGAGTGGAGAAAGAGTGGAGGAGGAGAAAATTCAAGTGGTTCACGATTGTAAGATCACGCCCTTTTGGAGAGGATCTCAAATATAAAGTTAAAGATCATTGGACTAAAGAAATCATTACGTCATTGCAAAACTCAACTAGAACTTGTTTTGATTTTCCTCTGAGGATTCCGAAATTGTACCTGAAGAAGCACGCAGTGTAGCAGGTATTCAAGAAAGAAAAGAAAATCTTTAATCATTTCTTTATCCCCTATACAGAAAATATAGTGAAGTGTGAAGTAGAAGCCTAATAGTGCAAAATACCAATACCAAGTGAAAATAACCTTCGGAACTTGAATATGTTGGTTTATCGGAGGCATGGGGCCTACTGACTAAAAGGATTAATGACGAATAACATTTTTGAAAGGCAGTGGTGAAAATCGAAAAATGAAAGACGTACTGAACAAAAGTAAGTGCGCGAAAGTGGCAGCTAAGACTTCCACAAGTCGTCTGAAGCCTTAAAATATTTGTCTCTTTTAACACCACTATATTACTCTCTTCAAAAAATTTCTCTTCTGTCGTTATTTCCTCTATGTCTTGTCCTTTGTTGATGCTGAAGTTTTTCAGAAGATTCATTGATAGCTTGTCTAGGTAGATAATTGTGTGCTGCGCGCATTAGTATCCTCGACTGCTAGTGTACGTGTGACTGCATTAAGATTATTCATGAAGTGATTATTGACTGCAAAGTAATTAACTCTATAAAATGTACAAGCATCCATCTTCAGAAAAAATTACCACCACGTAAAGTTCCTTGAATTCAATTATAAGCTTTACTGCCTCCGTTCCTTGTGATAGAAACCCCTAATTTATGTTACTTTCCCGTTTAAGCCAACAAAAGCTGGGGTGGAGAAGAAGGTAAGAGAGATATTATTTTTAGCTACTACTTCAACAATGCAGTTCTTGATTTTTTCTGCTTTCAAGGACACAGTAACCTAACCTAACCTAACCTAACCTAACCTAACCTAACCTTCGTGTTGGTTCCTCAACATTTTTTTCATTGACAAGCTTAAACTCCTCTAAATGAATAGGCTGTAGATGCCGTTTCAGACTCTGGTTAGGTTATACTTATCATCACTTGGGGTAGATGCTAAGTCAAGAACAGCATATTTCTTCATCATTATCTTTGCTTCACACCGGCAGACGCAACATTTCCCATTAGATGCTAATGACAAATAGTAAAAATATGTAGATTTAGAACTTTCATTTTGTGCTGCCTATGCCATCATTAATCAGCCACCTGAAAGGAAAAGATCAGACATCTAATATAACTGTTCCCTCCTTCGTCAAACATTCCCCGTTACACGCACAAACCCAGGCGTCTTAACCGGTTTTGATCACTTTCATTACTCTTTGTATTTCATATTATAATTCTACAAAGTTATAATTTCCTTTTCCCATCAAAGTAATTTTCCTGGCTTTTCTCATTGCCACAGTCAACCATTCCTTTACCTCATCCACATTGAACAAATCCCTGAAACACTCACCATCTTCCCTTTATTGCCTTCATTTCCATTAACATCTGTCCGTCTCTACCCTTTACATTTTTCTCCCTACCTGACTCACCCCTTCACCCGTTTCACTTCCTTTCAAAACATCTTGTTCATAGAAAAACTATGTATATATATATATATATATATATATATATATATATATATATATATAGATAGATAGATAGATAGATAGATAGATAGATAGATAGATAGATGGGTAGATAGAAATCTACTTCATTTTAAATTTGTATTCTTCTTTGTTTCCCCTTCCATACATGTTGCTTCTCCTTTCTTCTTTCTATACCTCTAATGTACTTCCCTAGTTTCCCTTTGCAAACAATCCTCATAGACTTGCTCCTTCTCTTCCACCATTACCACTTTCACCCCAACTCTTTATTCCACTATTTGACGGCTCTCTTTCTGTTCCCTCCCATCCCCCTCATCCTACGCAAAAAAAAAAAAAAAAAAAAAAAAAAAAAAAAAAAAATTCCTTGAATTAGACCCTTTCTTTTTCTACATTTGTTTATTTGTTTATTTTTTGTCTTTTGCTACCTCCTATGCTTCTCTCATCTTCTCTTGGCATTCTTTTTCCTTTTCCGTCTCATTTAACTTGCTCTCCCTCATATAATTTTCTGCCTCCCCTTGTTTTCCACTTCCTTCACTTTTCCTCCTCATTCATTATCATTTTTATTAGATAATGATATGAAAACTCCCTGGTCTTTCCCCGGAAAACAGTAGTGTTCAAAGCTATTCCAATCTTCCTTTTAGATACCACTACATAGTCTGTGAATGCCTTCTCAACAACCTTACCCTTTCCCATGTACAGTTACGCTCGTCTCTCTCCTATACTGTGTTCACTATCATCAGCTACATCTCTAAACACATCTCGTAACATTTTCCCTCCACTATACAGTAGTTCTCACCTGTCACCTCGTACCTTCCTACTACTCCGTTTATTTTCTTATCTCCCACTCTAGCATGGATATTTCCTAACACCACCGCATATGCATTCTAATAAAAAGTTTCGACACACTCATTTAAGTAAATCCTAAGTGCTTCCTTCTCCTCTTCACTTCTTTCGCCACCAGAATTCTATTCACTCACAAAAACCCATGTACTCCATCCCATTTTCACCTTGGCCAGCGTTATCCTCAAAGACAATTTCCCCAAGTCCACCACGCACTTGATCACATCACTTACTAGTAGTGCCCCCCCTTCTTTCCCTCGCTCTCTCGTCACTCCTAACGTCCACCCCACCACATCATAAACTTCGGCTTACTCCTGCCTTTCAACTCAGTTTAACTTAACGCTAACACATCCATCATTCTTTTCACAAGCTTACTATCAATCTCTGTCTTCTATTCCAATCCGCACTACATCCACGCACATTGACTGTCCTAATTAAGATTCTGGTTAGAGTTCTCTCATACTCTCTTATGCCTTGACTTTCAGTAGGAGGAAAATACAGAATGGAGGACCTCTAGTCCTGTCACTTCGCCCCATTTCGTAGCTTTTTGCGTGCGTGTGCGTGTGCGTGTGTTTATTACATATATATACATATATATATGTATATATATATATATATATATATATATATATATATATATTGAATTTTTTTAGAAGCTCTGCGTGTGTGTGTGTGTGTGTGATTCACCATGGTCTTGAATCACGTGTTGGACTCGTGATTGGCAGCTATTTCCCTCCCAGAAGAGAGCTCAGACCTCATACAGTATATGATTGATCTGTGGGTAATGCTGTGGCCTTATATGCACACACACCCCAACTCCCTGCCCACAAGAGTTGAAGTAACGACTCGTAGCGCAGCGATACTGAAATTTCAGCCCAGGGCGGGATTCGAACCCGGACCGCGGGTAGTGGCGGCCGCGAACGTTACCACTGCGCCGTCAAGTCGTGTGTTTGTGTGTGTGTGTGTGTGTGTGTGTGTGTGTGTGTGTGTGTGTGTGTGTGTGTGTGTGTGTGCGCGCGCGCGCCCACGACGAACTGCATCACCGTACCTAAACCTCAAATATGGAGTCACTAATGGCACAACAACATCTACACTTGTTGGGTCATATTATACTAAACCGCCAACACAACCTCCCTTGACAGATCATGTGTGGGCAGTTCGCTGAAGGCAATAGAGGTGTTAGAGAGAAAGAGAGAGAGAGAGAGAAAGAGAGAGAGAGAGAGAGAGAGAGAGAGAGAGAGAGAGAGAGAGAGAGAGAGAGAGATAGAGATGTAAAAGATCACACCAATGACTCTTATATGAGATTCAGCTCCTAGACCTCGATGGGATTAACTGCGAGCGAAGAGGTCTACTTGACGGTTCTTTGGGTGCAGATGGAACCTCGAAACTGGAAAGAAAACTGACCAGAAGGATAGACGAAAAGTGCTCTTAGTGACACCAACAACCAGCGGGAGATCTGCCTCCACCTGGGGAAAGAAAAAAAAAAAATACTTTGCCATCTATACCGCAAAATCTACGGCTCCCGTCTTGGACTCCATAACCACACGTGATGGCACCAACGTCATGGCCGGCGATTCACCTTTGTATCTTTATCAGAACATCGCAACGTCGTCATTGGCATTGGTAGATAATGGTACATACATACATATACCAAAGGCTTTTTCCCCCTTACACGGGGGGTAGCCAAAAAGAAAAAGGCATAGAAACCACTCCCACCCATTCCATCCCCTACATATTCCACTCCCCTCCACCCTCCTCCCTCCCTCTCATCTTGGCACCTCCCGGATGACGGGTCATCCCTGCATCTTGTCCACTGCCCAGGGTCAGAACCAGTGTCGCAAGACATAGCACATCCACAGCAAGGCCGCTTCATTAATTCGGCGACCCCCCTTCTCCGTCCCCTCATGCAGAAAAGGAGAAGACGGGGAGAAATCCCCTCAGGCTGCGTCAAATTTCTCATACATACTTCCTCACCCCCCATCCCCCACCCACTCCCCCTCATGCATCACAGCATCATCTATACACAACCCTTCTCCATTCACCCCTATCTTCTGTCCTCTCCCGTCCTTCCTCAACAGACATTCCTCTCTTTTGTAATGCCCCTTTTACCCCATCCATCCATCTCATCCTAGGACGCCCCCTCATATTTACTCCTTCCACCTCTGCCTTCCACACCTCTTTTACTAATCTTTCTTCACTCATTCTTTCCATGTGTCCAAACCATCCTAATACTCTTTCATCAACCCTATCTCCCAACTCCCTTTCCACCCCTGTTCTCCTCCTCACCTCCTCATTTCTCACTCTATCTAGCCTAGTAACCCCTATCATACTTCTCAGACATTTCATCTCAAACACATTCAAACTCCTTCTCTCTTCCTCTCTTATGTTCCATGTTTCTGCCCCGTACAGTGCTGTCGGCACAATCACTCCTTCATATAACCTTCTCTTAGCATCCATTCCCAGATGTCTATTTCTCATTACACTTTTTAATCCACCAAGACATTTACTCGCTTCTCTCAATCTACATCCTACCTCCATTCCCACTCCTCCATTTCCTGCTACATTCGCACCCAAGTACCTGAAACTATCCACTTCCTCCAGTCTCTCTCCCTTAATGCTCACTTTCAGCCTGCTGTTACTATCTCCCCTTGTACATCTCATCACCTTACTTTTGCCCACATTTATCTTCAGCTTCCATCTTTCACGCACCTTCTCAAACTCTGCCACTAACCTCTTCAATCCCTCTGATCCTGCTAGAAGCACAGTGTCGTCAGCAAACAACAACTTATTTTAGACAATGGTAAGGGTTTATATTTGTGTGTGTTTGCCTGTGTGTTTGTATACTGAACCGGAAATTTCCGAAACTTCTGCAGTCATCGGAAATCTATTTGACATTCTCAACGAACAAGACAAGAAAATTGTGTAGTGTACAGAGAATACTGGCAATATAATAAACAAAAATAAAAAATGAGTCCATTTTAGCCATCAACCTCGTTTGTCTTCAAGAATATATATATATATATATATATGTGTATATATATATATATATATAATATATATACGTATATTATATATATATATGTATAAAAATGTATCTGTATGTGTGTTTGTGTGTGTGTGTTTTTTGTGTGTGTACGTGTGTGCTTTGTGTATGTGTGTGTGTGTGTGTGCTTGCGTTTTTGTTTTTGTGCATGTATTGGTGCACATACTACAGACAGTAGTGAACGAATAAATACTCAGATAAAAAAAGATGATCGTCAGACCAAAAGATAGAAAAAATATTGAAGTGCACATCTCAGTAGACATTTACCATAAGTTATATCCCACTGACAACGACGCAAGACATAAGAAAATATCGCCATTTCCGTCCACCCGAGACAAACTATCGGCAATTTTCATAGGAAATATTTTGAGGCGACTTTAAGAGGATTCACTACCCTTGACTGAGCAGAACTATGCGCTCAGGTGTAATAGCGACAAAGAGTGGAACAGTCTCTCAAAGGCGTCAAGAGAGAGAGAGAGAGAGAGAGAGAGAGAGAGAGAGAGAGAGAGAGAGAGAGAGAGAGAGAGAGAGAGAGAGAGAGAGAGAGAGAGAGAGAGAGAGAGAGAGAGAGAGAGAGAGAGAGAGAGAGAGAGAGAGGA
>NC_134797.1:28449947-28457447 GCF_046742065.1 Oratosquilla oratoria
AAAAATGTTTTTTGTGATTGTGTCTCGAATCAATGAATGTAACATTACAGTATATAGAAAAATGTCGAAACTCAGTTTCCTCACAAAAGTGGTAAGGAGTCTACGCCAGGAGACGCATAACTACGGCCGAAGCCGTCACCTTTGCCTTAATACTTGTACTGTTGAGACATGGAGGGGAAGCACGGGATTCGAACCCCTAACTGAGCGAAAGCGAGACCAGCACGCACAGTTGATTAGCTACACTCGTGGGTAGCGTTGCTACTTCGAACGAAGGAGGTCCGAGTTCGATCCCCGGGAAGTGTTAGGAAATTGTTCAAGTCGCACCGTAATACCTCCACAGATCATTGCCGGATCTCAGTGTCGGTATCTGATTAGTTTGATCAACCTGGTTATGCTGGTTACATATTCCATTCTCAACTGCGGCCATTTCAACACACTCGACACTTAACACCCATTTGGTGCCATCCATGCAACCTTACTAAGGCGGATTAAGACACTGTGTTAAGGGATCATCCCACGAGAATAGTTCTGTAGTGAAATCTCAAGGCTGAATGTTTTCTATTTGTTTATTTATTCATCTATGTAATATTCATATATCTACGTACTGTATATACTCATTAAAGTAAGTGTAGCCCTCCACACATACACACACACACACACACACACACACACACACACACACACACACACACACACACACACACACACACACACACACACACACACACACACACACACACACACACACACACAAAACAGATAAATTTTAGAGTATGAGACGGTATCCTACAAGCGTTGCTGCTTTTCTGTATAGTACATTTAAACACACACGCACGGACACACACGCAAACACACACACACACACACACACACACACACACACACACACACACACACACACACACACACACTATTCTCGTTTTTGGTTTCCTGTAAAATTAACTAGCATGTCGCCTCTGTCATTTCTTTCAATTGTTGCAAACCTTTTAATGCATGATTTACTCGTATCTGCACGTTTTCCCCCCAATATGGGTTTTTCTTCCCTTTGACTTCACTCAGCCCCACGATGTCTCAGCTGATCTTTTCCAGTTCTTCCTTCAAAATTCCAGCTTTGGTTCTTATCTTGTAGGTATAGATAACTAATTTGTTCAGATTGTCTAATATCTTAGATCTTGGGTGGTACTACCACTCAGTAACACGCTGACCGGAAGTGCAGGAGATAACTCGGTTGACCTTTAGGAGACGATGATTCAACAGGAACGCACGTAAATTAATTGATTGCGTTAGCCATGGATGCCGTGAAAGTTTGACAGTAATCTCACTTTCTTGCCATGTAGTTTCTGGTGAGACAGTATTTTGGTTCCACCCTACTCATTGTATTTGGTGGAGCCCTACATATCTATTGGATACCTAACGGTCCACACCGTCATTGTGACGGAGCCCCAAATATCTATGAGGAATTTTCCTATTTGTTACCTGGAACATGTCGGTGTGTTGGTGTGGTGTAGAATTGTATTTTGTTGTTTTGTTATGTATTGTATTATTTATATTATGTTATTATGTATTCATATTAAGTATAAGATTTGGTTGTGTCGTATATCGCAGATGCGATGCGCGCCTTAGTTTTGGGGCGCGAATTGGAGCGTGGCGTCAGTATCGAAGACGGCCTTGCTGAGGGTGCACGCATTTGTGTTTGTGTCATTTTGTGTGTGTATCCAAATATAAACTTTACGTCTTTAATTGCGCACTCATTAGCCACCCCAATACATCGGTTAGCAGTGGGTCCTACGGCCGTGTGTGCGAGTTGACACAAAAAACCAAGAGGTGGATGGAGTGAACTTAAGAAAAGACCGAGAATGAGGTGGATGGATGGGATGAATTGGGGCTTGAGTAAAAGGGGAATGTCTGTTGAGCAGGAAAGGGAGAAGGCAAGGAATAGATGTGATTGGAGAATGGTTGTGAATGGACGACAAATTGACATGGACCGAAGGGATTCCTCCTCAACTTTTCTATTTTCCGAAGAGGGGACGCGGAGGGAGGGTCGTCTTACAAAGGATTGCAAAGGCGGGGCATACCGACAGGAGACCTTTTGGTCCATATCTAGGTCGGATGCGAAAAAAATCATAATAATAATAAATGAATAAATAAAAACTATAATAATGTAAATAACAAATAAAATACATAAATAAATGCATAGGTATGGTTAAATAATAAACAAACAGGTAAATAGGAAATAATAATAAATTGACATATAACTGATAATAAGTGAGAATCAAACAGACAAATGATAACAAAACAAAAACAAATAATATGAAATAAATGATAATCATTACAGCATCTTGCTTAGGTGTTTATCTAAATGATTCTTAAAGCTTCGAACTGAACTACATTGCACTGCCTCTGCAGGAAGTTTATTCCATTCATTAACTACACGGTTGGCGAAGTTGTTTCTACCCACCTCCAAATTAGATCTATTTCTGGACAGTTTGAGACCATTGTTTCTTGTTTGATTCTTGTAAAAGAAGTGGCTGGCCCCGCTTTAGATGGACTGTGTCTTGCTGCATTGATCTCGAACCGGGAAGTGGATGACCATCATCAAGGCGCTAAGATAGAAAGGGAATAGATGGATGATGGATGAGAGTGCGAAGGATGGGGGTGACTGCATTCCTTGACAGGCTACTATCCTTATGAGGAGGAAAAAGCCTTTTGATAAATAAAGGGATAGATAAAATTCTTATTAATCTTATCATAATTATTAATATTACTATTATTATTGTTATTATTATTATTATTATTATTATTATTATTATTATTATTATTACTATTATTATTATTATTATTATCATCATAATTTCTATTATTATTAACATTATTATTTTATCTAACCTTTATTATTCTTCTAATGATTGTAATTGTTATTATTATTTCTATCATTATTGCTATTTCCGCTCGTTCATTCATAGTTTTTCACTACTTACGCTTGATAAATTTTACATTTATTCATTTGAATTATTGTTTACAAATTTCCACGGTCTAGCTTATCGAATCGTTCTTGTCTGGTTACAAATGTAGCGATTTTTTTTTTTTTTCTGTACTGATGACAACTTACATCCTAGAGACGGTAGTCGACATTGACTGATTACAACCTCTCCATCATCTTCCTTCTGTGATTACTGTGTTCGTCTTGGCTTTTGGGGCAGTCTGGAGGAGTTATTTTCGAAGTCCTACACAAACAAGTCTTGGTCGGTTAGAACGCCCTACCGTCCGTTTACATCAGTGGTTCCCAAACTTTTTTTTTTCCAGTTTTACAACTATACATACTAATTTAACCTAAATCCTAATGCCGGGTACCGCAATATTTTCCTGATTTTATTTTATTTTATTTTATTCTTAACTCTTTTGTCACCCCTCCATTGCCCCCGTAAAAGTTTCCCCCCCCCCCCCGGGGGTACTTTACACACAGTTTGGGAACCACTGGTTTATATAAACAAAGCGAAGGTCTCCTTCGCAGGTCCATCGAGTTCCCGTTTACAATTTTTGGGTTTTGATTGGCATTTTTTTTCCGAAAATTGGGAGAGTATTGAAAGCATACTTCTGTTGTTACATGGAATCTAAAGACCAGAAATTAGTGAAATAGTGAAGATCACCTCCATTTATGTAAATGGAACATAGGTGGAAGAAAGAAAAAAACAAAAAGAGAAAAAGACAAACATCGGATTTTTGTTCTTCGACAAAATGCCACAAATGCTCTTTTAGGTACTGATCTCTCTCTCTCTCTCTGTCTCTCTCTCTCTCTCTCTCTCTCTCTCTCTCTCTCTCTCTCTCTCTCTCTCTCTCTCTCTCTCTCTCTCTCTCGTTCTCTTAATAAAGTCTTCAAGAATCTAAATTCGAGGAGTCTGCCCAGTGGCTAGCAACTCAATCGCCTTGGAAGAGGAGGCACCATCCGTTTTCCAGACTCCTTCGTTCTTCTCGAAATTTGATGATAGATGGCGATGCTTACTTCGCTTCTATTACAGTTCGGGGCGAACCAAGCTTCTTGAAATTCAATGATTGATGGCTTTGCCTACTTCGCATCGATTACGCTCTGGGGCGGATCAAGGTTGAACGGTCAGGGAACTCCAGAAGAGTCTCTTAGTTATCTTCGTCCGGGATCCTTCCAAGAGGCGAATAAGACGAACAAACGTTAGCCAGACCGAAGTGGCATAGAAAACGGTTAACAAAGACAGGTCCTCCACTTGTCTGGATAGAATCGATTGTTGCTCACCAGAACCAAAGCTCTGAGGGTCGTGATGGTGGTAAGGTCTTTTACTGAATAAAATCGTATGACGACACTCAGAATAGAATTAGTGGATTGCGTTGTTGCAGAGTTGAGGATGCATTAAGGTTGTTCCATTTAGCTTTTTCTTTTTCTTTGTGTGCCAAGGTTGAGTAAACAAAGAAGATGAAGAAGGAGAAAGGAGAAGAAATTATGCAGAAAAGGAAGAAGAAGAAGAAGAAGAGGAAGAAGAAGAGGGTGAAGAAGAAGAAAAAGAAGAAGGTGAAGAAAAAAAGGAAGAAGATGGTGAAGAAAAAGAAAAAGAAGAAGGTGAAGAAGAAAAAGAAGGAGAAAAAGGAGGAGGAGGATAAGGAGAAGAAAATGAAGAAGGATAAAAAGAAAGGGAAGTAAAAGGAGAAGAAAAAGAACAAGAGGAAGGAGGAAGAATAAGAAGAAGAAGAAGAAGAAGAAGAAGAAGAAGAAGAAGAAGAAAAAGAAGGAGAAGAAGAAAAAGGAAAAGAAGAAGAAGAAGAAGAAAAAGGAAGGGGAGAAAAAGAAGAAGGAGGAGGAGGAAGGGAATAAGAAGGACAGGGATGAGAAATAAAAAAAGGAGAGAAAAAACAACAACAGCAAGGCAACAAGACAAAGACTAGCCCAGTAGGTTGGTTATATGATCACCGGAATCAGCTTTGATGTATGACCTGCTAATCATATATATATATATATATATATATATATATATATATATATATATATATATATATATATATATATATATATATATATATATATCGCACTGAAGATGTGGAGTCAGACCGTACAAGGGGATGTTCAAGGAGGCCCGTAGGAAGGAGCTAAAGTAGAAATTATCTTTGTCCTACGGTGGACAACCTGAGGCGTTGATTCCCGTCCTTCCTACCAGCCCAATCCCCGTGATTTACTACTTAACTACTTATTTTGTAAATGACAGTAGCTATAATCTATTTTTTTTCTCACAAGGATTCTATGGATTTCATAATAATTCCCGAATATTCATAGATACAAGAATTAATCATTTTTCCAGAATAAGATCAAGACACGAAAAAAACAAAACAAGATCGAATTCCAGTTTGCACGTGATGCAGAACGACAATTTTCCTCAAACGGCAGTTGCTTAGTGTTTCCTACTCGTAATTTTGATCTCATTTCTAAATTATCCATATCTTGTATACTGCGAACCTGAGAAGCACAGTCTGATTGCCTCATTTTATTATAAATGATGTAAGACATTAATCACAGTTTCATCTCTACCAGAACTTAGTGAAATTTGTATTCTTATTTTTGTGACGCCAACTTCGACATTGATAATTGGCGTCTGGCAATGAAACTCTTCCTGTTACTGACCTGTTATCCGAATTGATATCTGGTAACGACAATATGAGCTATCGTCCGTGCAAATGTGATCTGAGAAACGTGACGCAAAGTCGTTGGTGCCGCGTCTTGTTCAAATAAGAAACATCTGGAATTATGGATCCAGGAGACGGGCTAGACTCTGCTTTGTCATACTTTGATACGCTCAAAGAAGCGGAACAGGATAAAACCCCCTGTTGTGAAATAGGAAAGCTTTCGGAAAGACATCTATGATGAATGCAAACACTCCAGGATTGCACTGTGTTTTGTCAATTATCATCGTGACGTAAAATCCTTATCGGTTATTGAAAGGAAGTTCGATATTTCTAATTTTATATGACTGTACTTATTATCATTATTATCATCACATAATAGTTGACAAAAACAAGGAATCAAAATTGTGTGTTTCTTTTTCATTCTTTTTACCAGTCCTTAGTTCTACATATCAACCTTTATATTTTGTTTCGTCAATGCATATCAGCCAATATTAACTGCATATTGTTAGGGAAGGTTTGCCAATCATGGTTTCAATCTTTATTAAATCTGGTTTACAAATATAGAACTCATTATCTATTTCTTTATTATTCTTTTATATTTCTTTTGAAAGGAGATTTGTTTCTTGTTATAAAAGGATGCTGAGTGATTTGGTTCGAAAGTATGCTGCTAAAGGTACTGACTATATGGTTTTTATGCATTCTGTACTCAATACGGGATTTGAATTTTTAACCCCAGGTCAAAAGAAAAATCTTAAAGGTTATATATATATATATATATATATATATATATATATATATATATATATATATATATATATATATATATATATATATATATATTTTTTTTTTTTTTTTTTTTTTTTTTTTTTTACCAGAAAAAATCGGGTAGGCCTACCAATCGTAAAAATGAACGTTATCATTATAATCTTTATCATATCAAAACTAAAATTGTCAAAGCTTGAACCCGGATCCCCCTCCAACCGAATGTATGTCATTTGAAAAAAAAAAAAAAAAAAAAAAAAAAAAAATATTTATGAAACTTCCCCTCAGTGGGCATGCTACTTTTGTATTTTTGTCCTTTTTTGTAGTTTTTTGAAGTATATAGGCAAAAGAAAATTAAACAAAATAAACAACCACGCGATATGTTACGAATTCAGTGGCTTTATCCAATTATAAGTGAGGTAATTTTTTCATACTTGAGGTTAACGATCCTGCTACTGTCGCCATTCTCCTGTAGTCCTGACGTCATTCCCTTGTAATGATATCACTGTTCGCTAAATGTGACATCATTGTGTATTTTAGGTGATATCTAAAACCTGTACATCATTCATGGTGGGCACATAGTCTCCTCCTTCCTCGACAATGACTCGCTACATTCAAAACGGTTTCTTCTGGGGTTTAATTAAGCAATTCTTTTTGTGGAATGAAGACGTCTACTCGGGTGAACCCAGTATTTGGTGCACCCGCTGACGTGTAGTTGACTTCGCAAATCCCTCGTTTTTGGCCCAACCAAGGGCATTGATTTTCCTCAACAGTTTATCATCGGTGATGAATGGACCTTCTTATAATAATTGGCCTCTCAATCACTTAATTTGGTCCGTTCTCGTACTGAGAAATAGACACCTCGAGGTTGGAGAACGAGTTTCTCGATCTCGCCCAGGGAGTGTGTCCGAGAACTCGGAGGAAACGGGGTTTTCGATTTCGCCCAGATAGACTCGGATTCGAGCCAGAGGATAGTGTTAAGGAAATCCATCATGGCGAACCGCACCACAAAGACCCTGTTTACGTGTCTTGTTCCCGGAAACTCTGGACAGTTTCAGTCTCCTGAAGTCCGAATAATTCGCGCCAGAAGACGTTCGG
>NC_134797.1:28467447-28477447 GCF_046742065.1 Oratosquilla oratoria
ATGTTCATTATTACTCTGCTCATAATGAAAAAAACTAAGCTTTCTGTCTTTCGTTCTATGCTTCTCAGAGCGTACAGAATTTGCAGCCCTGAATTTCTGGATAATGAGGTGAGCAAGATATACAGCATTGCATCAGACTTGAAATATCCAAAGCATCTGGTAGACAATTTTATGGTATATAAAAACATACCATAAAACTCCACAGGAGAAAAATAATTTTTGTAATAAGAACCTCCTAGTGCTTTCATTCCATGAGAGTATGGCAAGACTACCAAAAATTCTTAAGGAATTTAATATGAATGTAGTCTTTAAGAATAATTGCACTGTTGAAAATATCCTAATTAAAAATTCTCCACATAATACTGAAGGTTGCGTGTACACCATTCCTTGTCTGCAGTGCCAAATATATACAAACAAGAATTAACCAACACAAATACAGTGTGAGAAGTGGTCAAATGTCTAGTGGAATTTTTGTTTATGTGAGGGACCAACATCATGTAATTGACAGGAAAAATGCCAGTAGAATAACTTCTTGTAATTCCTTTACTGAAAGGAATATCATTAAATCAAGCCACATAAACCAAACTTTTGATCAAAATATTAATCTAAGCTTGGGTATGTACAGGCTTGATAATTTCATTTCAAAGAAAATTGTTGAATGTTATCCTGCCCGGACATTTGGTCCATCTGTGACCTGAGGACCGTGTGTAATTTTCTCAGGCTTCTGTGATTCATCTTTCCATGTTCTTTACAATATTTTTTTCTGTAGTATATATACTGTGTCTGTATCTCCCTTACTGCATTCCCTTGATGATGTCTTAAATAGACGAAAACGTTGGGACTACGTTTCTTATTTACCAGTGTTATTTCTGCATATATATATATATATATATATATATATATATATATATATATATATATATATATATACAATGGTTTGTTTAATCATATTAATTCATATGTCACAAAAATGCTACGCGACTAAAGGGGATACTACAGTAGTGGCGTGTTCCCGCACATTAAACCACCTACCTTTAACCCTTAACACTAACCATTTTTTTTTTAATGAAATATAGTTATCCAAGTATCTGGAGTGATAGGGTATCAGAATGGATATGGTTATGGGGGTCTATCTCTAAAACCCTAGGATGAGTTCGTGAACAAACAAATAAACAAACAAACAAACAAACAGACAGAGGCTACTACTTTATTATAGTATACACACACACACACGCACACACACACACATACACACACACACACACACACACACACACACACACACACACACATATATATATATATATATATATGTACATATATATGTATATATATATATATATATATATATATATATATATATATATATATATATATATATTACACACATACACACACACACACACACACACACACACACACACACACACACACACACACACACACACACACACACACACACACTCAGGAACACTTTAATTACTTGGGCAGGAGGAGGAGGGGCCAAAGTCCACTCGAGTAGGACAGGCGATACGGAAACATGAAAGCGCTTGTCATCTATGACGCGCAGCCCAGTGAGCAGGCGGAAGCCGCGCACGAAGACACGTCTGCCTCGACGGAGGACATCGAGAGAAGATGCGAAAGTCACCGACAGTGGATACACGCGGAAGATCAGGACACCTGTACAGAAGGGAGAGACAGGAGATGAATAGAGAAAATACACGAAAAATATAGAAGGACATACGAATTGAATAAATTCTGAAATTTAGTCGGAAGAACCTAGGAAAGAATCCTAGAAGGCAGACTTATGCAAAAGACCTAGACGGGAGACCTAGGCAAAAGACTTAGGTAGAAAACCTAAACAAAGGTCCTAGACGAAACACCTAGCCAAAAGACCTAGACGGGAGACCTAGGCAGAAGACCTAGGTAGAATACCTAGTCCAAAGTCCTAGAGGCAGCCCTAGACAAAAGACCTAGACGGACGACCCAGACAGAAGACCTAGGTAGAAGACCTAGGCAAAACTCTTTGAAACAGCTCTAGGGGAAAGGCCTAAACGGTAGACCTAGTCATACAGTCTTACTCGAAGAACAATCTTTGGAGTCTTTGAATTGGGTGAGTAGACGCCTTTCGGTGGTATTATATATATAAAAATGGAAATGGTCAAAACTGAAATTTTTGAACGAAAGTGCGTGACCCGAACAAAAGGTAACAGGGGGTCATGGACCGGGGTGAGTGTTTTAACAGTGATCTGGCGCGGGGACGGTCTGGAAGAAAACGATTTATACGGTTACTATACACAACAACATGGGTGTATCTTTCTAATATAAAAAAATTTAATGGTTGCTTACGCCGTCCGGTGGTAATTCGGTCACACCTTCGCGTTTGGTGGTAAATCGGTTACACCGCCAACTACGGTGAAGAAGAAGAACTCGAAGAAGAAGAAGAACTCGAAGAAGAAGAAGAAGAAGAAGAAGAGGAAGAACTCGAAGAAGAAGAAGAAGAAGAAGAAGAAGAAGAAGAAGAAGAAGAAGAAGAAGAAGAAGAAGAACTCGAAGAAGAAGAACTCGAAGAAGAGGAAGAAGAAGAACTCGAAGAACTCGAAGAAGAAGAAGTAGAACTCGAAGAAGAAATCGAAAAACTCGAAGAAGAAGAACTCGAAGAAGAAGAACTCGAAGAACTCGAAGAACTCGAAAAAGAAGAACTCGAAAAAGAAGAACTCGAAGAACTCGAAAAAGAAGAACTCGAAGAACTCGAAAGAGAAGAACTCGAAGAAGAACTCGAAGAAGAACTCGAAGAAGAAGGAGAACTCGAAGAAGAACTCGAAGAACTCGAAGAAGAACTCGAAGAAGAAGTAGAACTCGAAAAACTCAAAGAACTCGAAAAAGAACTCGAAAAAGAACTCGAAGAACTCGAAGAACTCGAAGAAGAACTCGAAGAAGAACTCGAAGAAGAAATATTGCCAAGAGAATCTCCACTCCACTAACATAAAAAAATATTTCTCTAATACGTTGATAATATTACCATGGAAAAAGAAAGTGGTGCTAACAAGAAAAAGAGAATCTTTACGGAATTCTGACAAAAGAACCTTTATGAAATATTAATGAGAAAATATTTACGAAATATTGCCAAGAAAATCTTTACCAAATGTTAACAAGAGAATTTTGATAAAATATTACCAAGAGAATCTTTACGAAATATTGCTAAGAGAATCTTTACGAAATATTGCCAAGTGAAGCGAAGCGAGCTACGCCATAGGCCAAGCACACCTGGCGAAGCCAGGTCCGGGTGCTTGTTATTACAAATAAAAAAATTCTGTTATAATTATTTCTTTTTCCTGAGGCGAGAGGCGTTTGGGGGTAAATCGGTTATACCGCCAACTACGGTGAAGAACTCGAAGAACTCGAAGAAGAACTCGAAGAAGAAGAAGAAGAACTCGAAGAACTCGAAGAAGAAGAACTCGAAGAAGAAGAACTCGAAGAAGAACTCGAAGAAGAAGTAGAACTCGAAGAACTCGAAGAATAAGAACTCGAAAAACTCGAAGAAGAAGAAGAACTCGAAGAAGAAGAAGAACTCGAAAAAGAAGAAAAAGGAGAAGAAGAACTCGAAGAACTTGAAGAAGAGGAAGAACTCGAAAAAGAACTCGAAGAACTTGAAGAAGAACTCGAAGAAGAATTCGAAGAAGAACTCGAAGAAGAAGAAGAAGAAGAAGAAGAAGAAGAAGAAGAAAAACTCGAAGAAGAAGAAGAAGAACTCGAAGAAGAACTCGAAGAAGAATTCGAAGAAGAAGAAGAGGAACTCGAAGAAGAACTCGAAGAACTCGAAGAAGAACTTGAAGAAGAACTCGAAGAACTCGAAGAAGAAGAAGAAGAACTCGAAGAAGAAGAAGAACGAATGAAGAAGAAGGAGGCTAGAAAGGAACGGAGAGAGGCCAAAGGAAAAGCTTTAACAATTCGCAAAGTTTTGAAACAAGAAAAGCAAGTAAATTTTTTTTTATTAATTAAAGGAAAAAAAGAATTAAAAAAATATAAAAAGGATGTTTTGAACGGAAATTTAACACCAGCACAAATCGCCTATGTAGATGACTTGCGAGAACAGCTAGATGTTGACAAGAAATAAAAAGCAATATGATTTTGATATTTCATTTTCCTAAAAAGGGGCGTAGCCTAGGGCGCGCAGCGCCGCAGGCCAAGCCCCCCGGCGGGCTGTGTTGTGCTATCCTAACCTCGTTGAGGAGTTGAGTTATATCACAGATGGTCATTTATACGCCTATGGCTTTGGAAATTAACATGATGCTAAGTTAATCAAGAGAACACTAAATTAAGTACACTCTGGACAACAACGCTTTTGATGTACTTTTATGGTAAGCATTGAAAACCTGGTTTCCAACTTTCGACGGAGATTTTTTTTTACAGTGAAATTAAGACCTATGATTCACAACGCGTTCTATTTAGCCACTATTTTTCAGATGGCTGGGTTATGTGATAGTTACCATTTGTAGTTGAGTATCAAATTAGAGTTTTTTGTACGCATGGAGAAATTAACAAGATCGGACGCTTAAGTGGAACGCAGCAAAGAGTGCCTTGATATAATTTCATCTCAATTTCTTAAACGTCGGGTTTTGCGGTCTTGGTAAGAGTATTGCTTATTGTACGTGATATTTCTGTCCAATTTAAGAAAGTTTCAGTGTTCTAGTGATTTACAGTGACAAAGCAATGAGCCGACGGGAGACCTTTCGCTGTATGCGTGAAAAAAAGGGAGAGTAATTTTAGTGGAAATTAATGAAAGGCTAATAGAAACTGGGTCGAAAACCTATGAAGGATATGTCAATTGACATTCATGCAAGGATTGGCCAGTGAAGTGGTGAAAGTAGAGGGTGAAAGAGAGTAGAAAGTGGATGCTCCAGGTGTGTTTGTATAGAAATAATTGAAAAATAGTTGAAAAATATAGTTGAAAAATATTTGAAAAATAGTTGAAAAATATTCTTTTCTTTAAAGGAAGACTAATCTCAAGGAGGAGTAGTTGAAAAATATAGTTGAAAAATAGTTGCAAAATAATTGAAAAATAGTTGAAAAATATTCTTTTCTTTAAAGGAAGACTAATCTCAAGGAGGAGTAGTTGAAAAATAGTTGAAAAATAATTGAAAAATAGTTGAAAAATATTCTTTTCTTTAAAGGAAGACTAATCTCAAGGAGGAGTAGTTGAAAAATATAGTTGAAAAATAGTTGAAAAATAGTTGAAAAATAGTTAGAAAATATTCTTTTCTTTGAGGGAAGGCTAATCCCAAGGAGGATGTCGGGCACCGCGTTGTTGAAAAGGAAGTCGATGGAAGTTAATGCAAAGGGAATCAGGGAATCAGAAATGTCTAATGACAGTGTATGAACTAGTGGGTTAGCAGAACGAGGGAGCAATGTAGGGAATAGGTGGTAATATTGAGAATTAGGGAAACTAGTGGTGAAGAGTTACGGAAGAATTATAAACAACTGGAATGAGGAAAAAGAGAGGTAAAAAAAAAAGTTAATAAAGTGAAGGATGAAATTTTCAAAAGGGGTCTTTAGCATATCCAAAGAGATGTGAGGTGAAGAGTTACGAAGGAATTATACACAATTGGAATGAGGAAAAAAAGAAGTCAGAAAAAAAAATGTAGTAAAGGGAAGGATGAAGTTTTCAAAAGGGGTCTTTAGCGTATCCAAAGAGATATAAAGATATAAGTGAAAAAAGAAAAAACGAGATCAGTACAGCCACAGGTCCAACAGCCGCCCGGTGTTTTTTTTTTTTTTTTTTTTTTTTTTAAGGATAGCGACCTATAAGAAGGTCATTAAGCCTGGTGTGAATTTGTACAGTCTCGACGTGGTGATGTGTGTTATGGATGGAAGAGTTGTAATAAAAGTACATTACACAGTCAACTTGTCCTGACTACGGACTACCAAGGAGAGACCACCCGCGCTCGCGGGATCAGTGTGCGTGGGAGGGGAAGAGATGTCTGTAAGAACATGAAAAGATAGCAGTGTATGAAAGTCGGCTATTGACAATAAGCGCATTTCCAGGGCAATTCTAAGGGGCGATGATCGTGGTGCGGAAGCTTGGATGGCGACGCCTACATCTGGAACAACCAAAGGCGGAGAACATTGTAGGAGGCGTTGATAAAGGTAGAAAAACGAAAAAAGAAAAAAAGAAAAAAAATAGTGGGAGTTATGCCACACACACACACACACACACACACACACACACACACACACACACACACACACACACACACACACACACACACACACACACACACACACACACACACACACACACACACACACACACAGCCACACACACACACATACGCACACACACACACCTATTATCTCTCTACTGCCTATCATCTGCCTTTTCATCTACCTACCATCTCAAAATTTCCAACTATCTATTCATGTATACACACATCTATCCGTCGATTCATTCATGCATCAATCAGTCATCCATCCATCCAAACATCCACCCATCCATCCAATCCTTCATTCGTGTACCTGTCTGAAAGCTCGTGCTTCCTCAGTGAGACATTTTCTTCCATTTTTCCTTGGCTGCTAGATGCTACCTTCGGCAACAATATCTACTTTAACGAAATCACACAAGGCCCGCCTGTTACCTGCTCTGCATGCAACAAGGGAGACTTCGCAGCCGTCGCCACCGTCGTTTTTGTCGTCGTTGTCATCGTCGTCGTTCGACCCCAAAGAAAGAATGAAATTACCCAAATTGGATAGTAGTAGTGCAGGTTCTAAGACATAGCAACTTGAGCTTATTGACTATGGATGGTTCAGCAATCTGTGTAAAATGGGACAGAGATAGTCTGGATGTCTTATAGAATTGACATCAATTCACTAGAATCAGTACAGAGGAGAATGACCAAAATGATACATGGGCTCAGAAATTTACCTCACGAGGAGAAGGACGCAGAGTGCGGGGGTGATCTAATAGAGGTGTTCAAATGGATCAAAGGCTTTAACAAGGGTGACGCAAACAAGGTCATCATAGTAAGACAACAGGGCAGGACTTGCAGTATTGGATTTAAATTGGACAAAATTAGATTTAAGAAGGAAATAGCCAAGAATTGGTTTACTAATACAGTGGTTAACAAATGGAATAGACTTAGTAATCATGTAGTGAGCGCTGAAACTATCTGTTGTTTGAAGAAACGGTTAGACAACTTGATGGATGGGAACAGCAGGTGGTAAAGGACATAGAACTGCCTAATGTAGGCCTTATGGTCTCTTGCAGTCTCCTTCATTCTTATGTTCTTATCAAACATGATTATTTAGAGATGAAAAAGTACTTCAACAGTGTCATTCTTTTGTTAAGCATACGAATATTTCTTCAACCTGTTCCCATGACCTTTTAGAGTTCTTGTTCTGGATTAACCATAGAATTCATTAAATACGGGTGCTGCTATGATCATGTTTTACAAACAAAGAAGCAGACGAACAACAAACCAGATGTGTAATCACAACTGCGGACTTGGGGGATGATTATCGTTGGATCGTCTCGATTATGAGGCGGTAATCTCTAGCCGTAATACATCAAGTTAATTGTATCAATTTAGCGTCATTTTGGTCTCTTGATGTTTTCAAGTGGAAAATAAAAAATAAAACTTCTCATACTGTTGTTTGTGTCTTGTATCTGTTTACTCTCGATATCTACTCGTCTGATTCATGGTAAAACGTACCGATATCGCACATTTGGGATAGCTATCTAGATTACAAGGAGATATAGCCAATAGACAGGTGTTAGTCGGTGTCTTGTGATCTATGTAGCTAGTGTTTGATCCCCCTTCGGACCAGAGTCACGCTACGTTACTTTATGATGCATAACGTAACTCAAAGAAGAAGTGATCAAATATGTAAGACAGATGAGTGGATGGGTGTTGAGATAAACACAGGGAACCGTTAGGGACTTATTGTGACGTTTCGTCCTTACCAGGACTT
This sequence comes from Oratosquilla oratoria, assembly GCF_046742065.1. Taxonomy (NCBI): domain Eukaryota; kingdom Metazoa; phylum Arthropoda; class Malacostraca; order Stomatopoda; family Squillidae; genus Oratosquilla; species Oratosquilla oratoria. The sequence goes on from NC_134797.1 coordinate 28,475,416, forward strand.
CTTCAGAAGAACTCCTGGTAAGGTCACTTTTAAGGTCTACTGTTCCTTGCATTTGCTACCTGACATAAATCTTTCCTCTGCTGCCGTTATAAATTCACCTCTTCAACGCGATATTATCCCCAAAATTTAGATGAATTCACCTCTTCGACGCGATATTATCCCCAAAATTTAGAAGCGGTGACTATTGTCAGTGGAATACTACACACAAGTACTTCATCGCTATCGACAACTAAGTCCTGACTCGTTTTGTTACTTATTTTTTGTCCTACGACAATGACCCTTCAAACAGTTTAAGTCATAGTAACATTCATACTACCATGATATTCTGAAAAGTGTACATTGCCACTTGGAACTTGTAAACCGCTACTCTTTCACATGAGCAAAGGAATATATATATATATATATATATATATATATATATATATATATATATATATATATATATATATATATATATATATATACATATGCGTAAGTAACCACTAGGAGAAAGTAAACTTCGAACGAAGCAGAGCGCTTTCGGCTATCAACTTAGCATTTTCAGTGCAGATACAAAGAAGGAATTATATTATATTCCTTCTTTGTATCTGCACTGAAGATGTAATTATACGAAAGCGTTCTGCTTCGTTAGTTTACTTTTCCTAGTGGTTATTTACGCATTTGTGAACACACGCTCCTAGTGTTTTTATTGTATACATACATGTATATGTATATATATATATATATATATATATATATGTGTGTATATACATATATGTATATATATATATATGTATATACATATATGTATATATATATATATGTATATACATATATATATATATATATATATATATGCATATATATACATACATAGATATATATATTATAGGTCTCTCGTAACAGCGACGTGATACCAACAACAATCAGGCCAGAAACCCAAGCGTCACCACTCCGCCAACGGTAACGCTTGGGTCTCATAATCAGAGGGACCCGAGCTCAAAGCTCCCGAAGGCCAGGACTGATTGCTTGAAACACACACACACACACACACACACACACACACACACACACACACACACACACACACACACACACACACAGAAACACTTTAATTAGTTGGGCAGGAGGAGGAGGGGCCAAAGTCTACTCGAGTAGGACATGCGAGACGGAAACGTGAAAGCGGTTGTCATCTGTGACGCGCAGCCCAGTGAGCAGGCGGAAGCCGCGCACGAAGACACGTCTGCCTCGACGGAGGACATCGAGAGAAGATGCGGAATTCACCGACAGAGGATACACGCGGAAGATCAGGACACCTCTACAGAAGGGAGAGACAGGAGATAAACACAGTATAAATACACGAAAAATATAGAAGGAGGACTTACAGATTGAATAAATTCTGGAAATTTAGTCGGAAGAATTACCCGGCAGACGGGGAACGACCGAGGCGAGAAGCCTAAGCAAGGTACGTCCACGGAAGGCCTAGTCAAAGCAACTAGGCATCATAATTAATCAAAGGACATAGGTTGGATACCCAAACAGAAAGCCTTGGCGAAGGGCCTAGGGAAAATATCTAGACGAAGGATATAAAAAAAAAAAAAAAAAAAAAAAAAAAATGGTGGACGACCTAAAGAAGTGTCATAGCCAGAAGCCCTAGGCAATAGGCCCATAAGAAGATGGAGGTAGAAGGGCGACCAAGCCAAATCACCTGAACAAAGAACTTACACAAAACAAAGGACCTACGCAAAGGGAACTAGGAAAAAGTGTTAAAAGGTATCCTTAGACAGGAGACTTATGCAAGGAACCTAGGTAGAAACTCTAGGCAAAAGTTCTACAAGGTAGTTCTTAGCAAATACCTAGACGGGAGACCTAGGCAGAAGACCTAGGTAGAAAATCTAGGCAAAAGTCCTAAACACACCCCTAGGCAAAAGACCTAGACGGGAGATCTAGGCAAAAGACTTAGGTAGAAAACCTAAACAAAAGTCCTCGACGAAAGTCGAGGCAAAAGACCTAGACGGGAGACCTAGGGAAAAGACCTAGGTAGAAAACCTAG
>NC_134797.1:28479947-28484947 GCF_046742065.1 Oratosquilla oratoria
ACGTTCAAGAAACGAACGCTACTCAGAGCTCCACAAGGGCTACCCAATAAACTCATGATATAATCTATCATGTTTAGTTTGCTTTAGCCAAGACAGTTATATTCCTCCGAATGAATTGATCCAATAAATTACTTTGGTTACGTACTGCGCCAGACATGAACGACATTACGTCACAAGATGGCCACGCCCACTGAAGAACAATCGTGTCCCACGGTAGAACCGTTAGTCCCACGAGACGGGAAGCACGTATTTAATCCTCCTCGGGAGATATGGATTCAGAACACATTCTTGTACTGAAACTATTTTATTTACGAAAACTGTCATTTATTATAAGAAAACATTCCTTATAGAAATTATTTAATGCTCAACAACCAAATCTGTATTTCGTTACGAAAATTCATTTATTATAAGAAAAGACTCCTTATAGAAATATATTTAATGCTCAACAACCAAATGTGTAGTTGGTTACAAAAATGTCATTTATTATAAGAAAACACTACTTATAGAAATGCATTTAAAGCTCAACAACCAAATCTGCATTTGCATAATTTTGATATATCATTGGTCAGATTCAATTGCCCGCAATAGTTCGTTGTAACCATCAAACGTTGCAGCCTGGAACGTTGGAAGTTGCAACGTCATAAGGTTCTGATCTCTCATAGAACGTTGATTACATTTGTAACTAGCAAGACGTCGCAAAGAATCGCAGAGTCCAAATCGTTCTCATATCACTGATGACGCCAGAAAGGTAATGATGACATCATCGTCACTGATGACATCAAATTATGACGTAATGATGACATCAAGTAAGGTCCTTCGTGGCTCCGCCTCCTGGTCACGTGACCAAGCAATTCATGTGAACTCAGTCAGTGAATGTAATACATGACCATGTACAGCATAAAGATCTGCACGACGATTTGGAATGAGTTACAACGATAAACGATTAGCTGACAGATGACCTTTTGGTCTTTAACGGAGTCAAAGGAAATAAGAAAGAAAAAATGAGGCGTTTAATGAGTTACAATGATAAAACACATTTTTTTAACGCGTAGCACCTTACACATAAAATAACAATATATTAAAGATACGCCTGAATAAACTAATTTTGCGTCAGCTGTAAAAAAATTAATATTACTAGCCTGAAATGACTGAAATGGTTTAATATCTTTCAGTGTGAATACTTTTCCAAAGTTGAACAATTTTTTTCATCGTTAGAGCAGACCTACCAAACATACTATACCTTCACTAGGAAGCAGAGGACAAAACATAACAATTAGAGAATCGTATGAGACATGAACTAGAGCTTGTAAGCCTCTTCAATAAGTATACATACTGTGTAACTGTTTTTGCAGGGTAATCCACAATCCACATAAGGGGTCAACACACACACACACACACACGCGCGCGCGTTTGAGACTAATGACTTAAGTACTGGAAATGGTACTGTCGTTCTTTGAGGAGTGTCCTGATTTTACCGGAGACCAAATAACTGTCTTACCAACAACGGACATGATAAACAGGTGACTCACAATATAGGAATTCAGTGAGATGTGTTAATAATCAAGGTATGGAAGGTGAATTTAAGTACATACAAGCATACATATGAACACATACACACATACATACGAATACACACACACACACACACACACACACACACACACACACACACACACACACACACACACACACACACACACACACACACACACACACACACACACACACAAACATACATACACATGCGCAGGTGCATATGATCACAGTAACTCTGCTTCCAGAGATAATGATGCTTGTGAAGAGATGTTTGAGAAATGAAACCACTGGCCAATGTTGATGTGATTAGGGTGTCAGAAGATGGACAACAAGAAGCTCGTCTCGTCACCGAAACGCCTGAAGATCTTCTCGCTCTTTCAGCTGAAGTCTCTGATCATCGTTCTCCCTGAGGTCTGTTCTGTCTACACCGTTTCAGGCCATAAACTCCTTGATGTTGTCCCTCCATCTTTTAATTTTCAGGGACGTCTAATAGGTCTTAGTTCCTTTGGCTGCCGCCAGTCTAGCAAATTTCTCACGTCTCGCCTTTGCTCGGCTCCATTCACGTAACATGGTCGTGTCATCTGAGTTGGTTCCCTTATATGGTTATCTGTATAGATTCGATGGAAAGTCTGAATTTAATATTGATGTTTCTATGTTTCTAAGTCGATCTCTTCTGGTAATTCCGAGGAGGTTAATGTGGAAATGCATTTAATGTCTTAGGATTAGGTCATCTTTCAGAATGAATAGCATTTATTCATTCTTTACTTAATTTCATATCTATTCATTTATCTGTTTGCTTTATTATTTACCTTATCGTAATTAATCACTCATTTATCATTTATCTATTGTCTTCCATTTATTTATAATTTACTTATCTATTGATAAACCACCTATCTAATAAATTATTTATCTATTTTATCTTATTTGTATTTATTTATTCATTTCTTTGTTGACTTATTGTTGTACTCTTAGCTATTGTATTTGATATTTCTGATTCTATGTTTTTACGTACATACATATACCAAGGGCTTTTTCCCCCTTATAAAGGAGGTAGCCAAAAGGCATAATTCCACTTCCACCCATTTCATCTCCACCTACTCCACTCCCATTCACGACCCCTCCCTTCCCCCCGCCCTCCCAAACCCTCCCTCCCTCCCTCCCTCCCTCCCTCTTATCTTGGCTCCTTCTGCTTAAAGACAAAGTTGTCCATAAATAACTAAAGGGTTTGCGTCTCTGTAGTACTGAGGCTCGGGTAGAAATCGATCCATCCTCAGAATTTTTGCTTTCTACAGTGTATTTTGTTTTAATGTATCTCGAGTTTCAGACCGACATCGTAACTGTTGTGATTTGCATTTGTTCCACTCCCTCCCCATTGCGTTTTTTGTACTCCAAGAATCTTGATACTCCTCCTTTCCATCCTCAGCACAACGTTCTTATTCTTATTCTTGAAGGTTCCGCATTATCATCAGTGCTACAATTTTGAATATATTGACTACGATAATACTTTTCTACTACACTGCAGTACACAGTTCGAACATGTAAAGTAAGGATAAGTTGAGAACTATTTCATGAAAATATGTAAATGACTTCAAAAACCTGAGCGAAATATGTCCATAGGAGTTCAATTTGTGTTTCTTTCAACGAAGAATATTAGACGCACCTCACAATAGATTTTCCAATTAATTCAGAATTATTGATAGAAATTTTTTCAGTTATAGTTTTTAAGTGACATGATAATAACTTTTTTTTTACAATAAATCTATATTAAACATAGATAAGGGTGGTATATCATAGGAGTTCAGTTTGTTTCTTTCAACGAAGAATAATAGACGCACCTCACAATAGACTTTCCAATTAATTCAAAATTATTTATAGAAATTTTATCAGTTATAGTTTTTAAGTGACATGATAATCACTTTTTTTTTTACAATAAATCTATATTAAACATAGATAAGGGTGGCATTTCACTTCAAAACGTAGCAATTGATAGAAATAATTAATTGTCAACTATATTTGGTCTCAAGGCTTTGTTTTCCTTGGGATCTTTTTGTCGTGTCCAAAATGTGCTGGATTTTTTTTTTATTCAACTTTACGATTGGCTAATTAAAAAAGAAAAGAAAAAGAAAATATGCATTTTGACTTTGGTAACAAGCGTTTTTATGGCGCCTAACAGGTGAATGGGATTGATTTACTAATCTATTTTATTTCTTTATCTATTATTTATTCATTTATGTATTTATTTATGTATTTATTTATTTATTCATCTATTTATTTTCTATTGGTTCATACAGTTTACACTATTCATCCATGTGATTTCTTTATCTGTTATTTATTTATTTATGTATTTATTTATTTATTTATTATTTATTTATTTATCTATTTATTTTCTATTGGTTCATACAGTTTACACTATTCATCCATGTGATGCTGTGATAGAACCGGCGTTAGATGGGTTTTGATTTGTATTCTAGTGAGTGTGTTCTTTGCCTTAGCCATTCTCCTTGTGTGTATATATATATATATATATATATATATATATATATATATATATATATATATATATATATATATATATATATATATATATATATATTATATATATTTATATATATATATTTATTTATATACATATATATATATATTTATATACATATATATATATGTATGTATATATATATATATATATATATATATATATAAATATATACAAAAACCAACTCTAGTGCTCCACAGTACGAAAGGCTAATTGTATTATTATATGATCAATAAATATCAACTAACAGCAATTACATGTGTCCGGTATCATTTCAATTTGTGTTTACATCAAGAGATAATCTTTAAATGGAAAGAATTTCCTAGACATATTCTTATACAAGATATAGTACATAATACAGATGTATGATGTAATACGTAATGTAATATAAATGTCATATAAATAACATAAATATGTTGTGTAATGTATGATGGAAATTATGTATATATAACTTACACTGAATTGCGGGAAGATTTCTTTGTTATTTTGATGAAACTTTTGTTTTTTAGAAATGAATATTCACAAAAAAAGTAAAAAATAAAACTACTATTAATGGCAAAATATGTAATAAGGAAGTAGATACGCATACAGAAATTACAGAAGCACGCAAACAATTGAATAAAGAAAGAAACAAACAGATGAATAGACGGAAGAACATACAGTGAGAGAGTCGACAAGCGAAGAAGCACAAAGATGTACATTAGTGGAATCTATGACTACTCGAAGTTTGGATTCGCTTGGGTAAACACTTCACGAAACGTCTGTCAGCTAGTCATTTGTTTTTTCCTGTTTTCATTGGTCGTTTGGGTGTTCGTTTGCTTATATATTTTATTTTTATTCTTTCTGCATCCGACCTCAGTATAGACCGAAAGGTTTCCGATAAGCTTTGTCATTATAATGCACTGTATAGTGCATTGTAGAGAAATATATA
>NC_134797.1:28489947-28514947 GCF_046742065.1 Oratosquilla oratoria
ATATCATTAATATATATAGCAAACATTATTGGGGCCAGAACTGTTCCCTGCGGGACACCGCTTATTACTTCATTCCATTTTGAGTGCTGATCTCTTATCACTACTCTCATTTTTCTTTCTTGCAAAAAGTCTTCCATCCAATTTAGCAATTTACCTTGTATTCCTCCTTCATATTCTAATTTCTTAAGCAACTTCTTATGTGGTACTTTGTCAAAAGCTTTTTTTAGGTCTAGAAATGCACAATCAGCCCATCCATCTCTTTCTTGTATTATATCTATTAGCCTTGAATAGAAACATATTAAATTGGTGACGCATGATCGTCCTTGTCTGAATCCAAATTGCCTTGGATTTAGTACGTTGTTTTTTTCCAAGTATTTTACCCATCTACTTTTGATAATTCTTTCACATATTTTTGCTATTGTACTTGTTAGAGAGACTGGTCTATAGTTGGTAGGTTCTTCTTTATTTCCTCCTTTATCGATAGGTACTATATTTGCTTTTTTCCAATCTTCTGGAACTTTTCCTTCTTTTAAGGAACTGCTTATTATGCTATGTATTTTGTCTGCCAGTTCATTCCTGCATACTTTCAGAATCCAGTTTGCTATTTCATCTGGCCCATGCGATTTTCTGACATCAAAATTACCCAAGTGTGTCAATATTTCATTCTTTGTTACTTCTATTTCTTCCATAGGGGGGACTTTTTCCTTCCACTCAATCTCTTCAGGTTGTATATTTTCCCTTGTAAACACTGATTTAAAATGTTTGTTCATAATTTCTGCCATTTCCATTTCCTCAGTGTATTCAACTCCTCCTTGTCTTAATTTCTCTAAGTCTTGTTTGTTTTTCAGTTTATTGTTTACAAATCTGTAGAATAGTTTTGGTTGATCTTTACACTTTTCTATAACATCTTTTTCATATTTTCTTTTTTTCTCTCTGCACTTTTGTACATATTCATTTCTATAACCAGTATATATTTTCCATTTTTCAGGTCTTCTGTCTTTTTTCCATCTGTTCCAGGCTTTGTCTCTTTTGTCCTTTAACTCCCTACAACTTTTGTTGTACCAGCATTTTACATATTCTTTTTCTTGTTTTTGTCTTGGGACATACTTTTCCACTCCTTTTTTGTAAATTTTTGTCAAAATATTCCATTTCTCTTCCACTGTTGTTTCTTCTTTGTATATTTCTTCCCAGTTTTCTTGTTGGAAGAATTCTCTTATTTTATCAAAGTTTGTTTTTTCATACATCCTTCTTCCTTTTCTATATTGTTCATTTCTTTTCATATATTTTTCTTCATTAAGTTCCAGTTCAATCAATATGTGGTCACTTTTACCTATTGGTGTTTTATATTCAATCTTGTCCACTATTCTAGGTTCAGATGTAATTATTAAGTCTAGCCTCGATGGTTCTTCTTCATTTCTATACCTAGTGTTCTCTTGTATCCATTGTGTCATTGAATGGTCAGTAATCATCTCAAGTAGAGCATTTCCCCATGAGTCATCACCACTCTTTACTGTCATTTCTTCCCAGCAGATTTCTTTGCAATTAAAGTCGCCCATCATAACTATTCTTCCTCCGTCTTCCATTATTTTAGTTAATGCTATCTTTGTGTCCTCTAACATACTTTTATGTTCACTCTCCTCCCATGAGGCTGTTTTCGGAGGCACATAATTGATCACAAATTTTCTGCTCTTCTTATCTCGGTCTTCCACTTCTATCATAATCATCTCTACTGTATTCTTTCCATATATGACACCTTTCACGTTTATATCCTTCTTAGTCAGGAACATAACTCCACCCCCTTGTTTTTTCTCTCTGTTTCTAATCCAATAATTGTATGTATCATGTCCTACACTGTTGGGTGGTAGTGGGCCTTTTAATTTTGTTTCTACAATTCCCATTATGTCCGGTTCTTTTTCTTTCAAATAATCATTCAGTTCATTCAATCCTGTTATCAATCCATCTATATTTGTGTAAGACACTCTTAGTTTTCTGCCACTTCCATTGTATTCTCTGTTTCCCTTATGTTTTTCTTTAGTATGTCGAACTGCTTTATTTTCATGTTCACTACTCTCCAATAGAATCTCTCTTTCTCTGACTCCGTTCTTTCCTCGTTTTTTGCCTTAGCTTCAATTCTTTTCTGCTTTTCTGCCTCTCTTTCCTCCTTATTCATTTCTCTTTTTATCCATACCTTTTTATATTGATCATTTGTTGCTAGTTTCCCTGTCTTGGATAGAATTTTCTCTGCTGTTGTTTGTGACCTGAATTTAATCTTAATTGGTCTGGTCTTATCTGTACTATATTTTCCGAGTCTGAATTTTTCCTCAATTTCCTTTATAATTTCTGGTTCATCTTCCTGTACTAATTTTAATAAACTGCTTACTCTTTCATTTTCCTCCTTGATTCTTGCAGTTCTATCTGGGTTATGTTTCTCTTCCATTCCTAATATAATTATACATTTCTTTTTGTCAGCTAATTCTCTTACTATATTCTCCTTCTGTCTCATCACTTTAATAACTGAGTCTTCATTATGTTCTTTCAATTGCTGTTTGACTATGTCAGTGAATGAAACCTTATTCCCTTCTTGAGTTATTCTCCAATTTTTAGCTTCTGTAGCTAGTTTCTCTCTGTTTTCATTACTATTCTTCTTCAATTTCTCATTCTCCTCCTTTACATTTCCTAACTGTCTTTTTAGGTCCTCTATTTCTTCAGTTAAGTTTCTGTTAGCCTTCTCTAGTTGTTCCAACCTTTCAATTCTTTGAAAAATGGAGTCTACGTTACCTAACTTACGCTCCAAGTCCTCGATCACCTTATCAACTCTCTCCTCTAGTCTTATCAGTCGGGGGGGGGGGTTGTGTCCCCCCCACCCTCTTTAAATCCCTGGAACATATTCTCGTCACTTTCTTCTGTATTGCTCCTCTCTATACTTCTAATCTTTACATTTTTATTAGACATTTGATCCTCGCTAAGTCTTTTGTTTACCTTCCGCTTGTCTGGCTGGTCAAAGTCTACTCCCTCCTCATTTCCTTCCATTTCCCTCAGTAATCCCTCCCCTTTTCCTCTTTCCCTACGTTCCCACTACTCCACGAGCAATTTCCCCCCCACCCTGCAAAAACACTAGGCACTTCTCTTTGCGTTGGGATCCACAGACTTCACTTTTCTTCAGAACGTCTTCTAAGCCGTCCATTCGTTGAAGTGTGTGCACGTGTGTATGTATGTATATATATGACTACACGTGTCTGTGTGTGTGCGTTTGTATGTGTGTGTATGAGTATATGCATTTGTTAGTGTTTTGGGGGGAGTTGTATGTATTTGCAATCACTCCGATGTGTATTAGGATGTGTGTGTGTTTACACTTGAGTTTTTTCTCCTCTTGGGTTGTTTTGTAATTCTATATTGACATTTTATTTTATCCTATAAGAGTGAAGAAATGTAATGGCTAATGTTGGTTAATCATGGATGATAATTGCTCTCACCATCGATCGTTTTTTTTTTTTTTCTTTTTTTTTTTTTTGCTTTGATGTCTGGTGTTCCAGTTGCCAGGAGAGTAGGAAATAAACATTTCCCTTTGAGGATTTATAAAGGCAAATCTATCCACTTTGTCCTTCATTCTCTTCCCTTAACGCAATCATCTCCATCGTTCACCTCCTCCTGCTCCTCCTTCCACTCTCCCTTCTTGTATCTTCCGCACTCCCGTTGAGAACTATTGCGCCCACTTCCTCCTTTCTTATGTTGTCTTTACTCACCCGCTTCTTTCAACCTCTTTATAAATTCTGAAAGACCAATTCGTCCTTAGTTGTTAATGAAATTTGTACCTTTCCACGATTTGGGGAAAGGTGAGATGTTTGCTTTTCTTTAAGTGGTGGGAACAGTGCCTGCAATGCTGTGGTTGTTTGTAAGTGTCGTGTTATATCGTAGTGTACTGTATGTTGTCCAGGTCTCGCGCTGTTGCTCTGCTGCTGGGAAGGGAAGAGCAAAATTGTGCTTCTGCAAAAAGTCTCTTGTGGTCGGTGAGAGATTTGGGGTGTAAAGTCAGGTGGGGAAGATGTTATTTGAGGGCAGCCTTCCGAGACGCGAATTCAGATTACGGTTTCTATGGTTAGAGGTCGTCGATGATGACGTAGTTGACGGTGCCTCTTCCGCTTGAGAAACAGATGAGATGAGTTGGTCGTGTGGGAAAATAAAGAAGTGATTTGTTAGATGTTGAATATTTTCAGGATAATTTATGTTTCATACTTGGAAAAACGGGATCCGAAAGGTGATTGAGGATATGAAGATTATCCAAAAGGGTCGAGTTACTTGACGCATCATTAGGTTAGTATGAGTTTTTTTTTCCTTCTTTTTTAAGAGGACGGAGTTCTCTAAGGTGTGGCATCTTTGGAAGTGATGAAACTCTGCTTTCTTTGCTCACTAAGCTTTGGTGCAATCCACAATACACTAGGGAGTTGAATGTTGAGATATGGATGTTGAAGTCTTTGGGATGGGAGGGCCGCTGTTGTAACCTATAAGCTATGGTAGTCTTGGGGTGGTGTGGGTGGAGAACCTATAGACAACTTTATGGATGGGGATGACAGGTGGTGAATCACAATGGCAAAAGCCGACAAGACTGTGAGAATAAACACCTTGTGAGATCGAAACCTTTATTAGTATGTACTACGTACTTGAAAAAGCTGTAACAAGCGAAACGTAGTACATACTAATAAAGGTTTCGATCTCACAAGGTGTTTATTCTCACAATGACAGGTGGTGATGGATACGGAGCTGCCTAGTGTAGGCCGTATGGTCTCTTGCAGTCTCCTTCATTCTTATGTTCTTAAGTGATCACTGTGTTGCATGATTCTTTCCGCGTGTGGTTGGGTTTGAGCATGAGAAATCATGTTTGGGGCCGAGCAGTGCACGCATATACATACTGGTTGGAGACATGGATGTTTGGTATGACGTGGATGTATTGTTTACTTGGTATCTTAGGTATCATTCGTAGAGGTGGGACGGTAGTTCGGGGGGGGGCGGGGAAGGTTAGTATTAGTATCGGGGGTGAAATTATAATACCTTTTACTGCTCTTTTGAGACGATAGGGTCTGTTTAATGTTTGTACAGTCCAAGATTTCTTGTTATGTGCATTCTGGTTACTGTTTGTACGGTCAGTTTCTCAAAAGATTTCTTGTTATGTGCCTTTTACTAATCGTCGGGCATTAGTTACACACGAAGAAGTTGAAAACTGCATGAGGTTATTTTTAGACAAGGGAATTAGCAAAGGTTGAAAGGAATTAGACTGTTGCATTACGTTTTGGATTTAAGCTCCAATACTCGTGTTTTGAGTCCATATTTAGCGGGGATTTCTACATGAAAATATAAAATCTTTATCTACTTTAAAGACAGCAGTAAGTGTCGAGATGAAAACCTGAACAACAGGTTATATCAGAAACCACGATGTCTTTCAGTGTTGTGAGAAAAGCAGCTAAATATTAAGTGGTCGAACCTTTGCTGCGAGATGGATCAATAATCCATTTTTGGAGAGTTGGGGAGAGAAAGTAACCACCAATGCATCGTTGGGTGAAACAGATTCAAGATAACGGTAGACCTCATCATCACTCTTGTTGTTCAGAGACGGGCGTCACAGGACTGGATGAGCTGCTACTCCTTGGCTTCACCTGTTGGTTCGGTTATTTCTTTGTCTTGGGCGTAAGGTGGCGAGTTTGTTACTAACGGCGCATCGGTCAGGTGGAGTGTAGGTTATATTTCGGAAAGATTTTCTAGCCCCCCCCCCCCCACTTTTTTTTTTTTTTTTTTTTTTTTTTTATTTAAAGGAAGCAGGTTGGACTCTACGAACATTATTCCAGGCGGCTGTCCGATTCTACCCGTACTACTTCCCTGCTCCAGTCCAGAAGAACCACAGGACTTGCAACGCCGGCTCGTGCGTTGTGACAAGAAGCTTCCAGAGATCACTTTTTTCCCTCCACCACCGTCACGCGCCACCGGCGTGGGACTTCCATCTGGTAAGTAGAAAGGAAGAACGAAAATATTGTTAGTGGAGTAAAGAAAAGGTTACAGGCATTGATTATACTGTCAGACACTGTCAGACACTCACTTGCTAACATGCATTCTGTATCAAGGGCACCATGTGAAAGTAGCATGCTACCCGTTAGGTAGCAGAGGCTATACAATGTCTAATCATAAGCATAGACATAAGAACATAAGAATAAACGAGACTGTAAGAGACCATAAGGCCTACACTAGGCAGATCCGTATCCATCACCACCTGTCATCCCCATCCATAAAGTTGTCTAATCGTTTTTTAAAACAACTGATAGTTTCAGCGCTTACTACATGGTTACTAAGTTTATTCCATTCATCGACCACCCTATTAGTAAACCAAATCTTACCTATTTCCTTCTTAAATCTAAATTTGTCCAGTTTATACCCATTACTGCGAGTCCTGCCCTGTTGTTTTAATATGATGACCTTGTTTGCATCACCCTTGTTATAGCCTTTGATCCACTTGAACACTTGGACTATGTACTTCCCTTGTTCCTTTGATTTAAGGCTTCCTGGAGAAGAATCACCCACTCTGGTAAGGTCAGGTCAGGTTAGGTAAGGTTAGGTAATGTTAGGTTAGGTCAGGTTTGGCTAAGTTGATTTAGGTTAGGCTCAGTCGTCTATGGTGTGTTGGTGGCATAATCGGAAGTGTGCTGGCCTCGCATTCGCTTAGTTGTGGGTTCGAATCCCGCACTCCTCTTCGTTCACTAGCAGTGTTACCTACCACAACAATCGAATGAATAAGGCAAAAGTGGCTTCGGCCGCAGCTACTCGCTTCCTGGGATAGGCTCCCCACCTAATTCTCAGTCTATACTGAGAAAATATTAGAAATATCTTGTATAAAAACATAGTGGACATTATCATCTCTTTATCTTTCTTTAGATACTATATAGAAGTACATAGATACAAATACCAAGGGCTTTTCCCCCTTATAAGGGAGGTAGCCAGAGTCAAAGGCATAAATTCACTCCCACCCACTTCATCCCCACATACTCTACTCCCTGCTTCTCGCCCACTGCTGTGGGTCAGAAGCAATGCAGCAAGACACAGCACATCCATAGCAAGACCGCTACATTTAATCGGCCTCTCCTCTCTGCGTCCCCTCATGCAGAAAAAGAGAAGACGAGGAGAAATCCCTTCGGTCTATGTCAAAATATCCTTCACACATACTCCCTAACCCGCTCCTCTCTATGCATCACATCATCATCCATTGACAACCATTCCACATTCACCCCTATCTTCTGTCTTTGTAATAATAGAAATGATCTCGAGGGTTTGCTACGTGTCCTACGATTGGTAGCAATTGTCCCACGTCGTGTACATCGGTGAATTTCGGCGTCAACCGATGTGAGGAAGGCGTCAGGGCTCCAGCGGTGTTTATCATCATCTTTATCAGCGGTTTATCATCATCATAATAAAACAACAGGGCAGGACTCGCAGTAATGGGTATAAACTGGACAAATTTAGATTTAAGAAGGAAATAGGCAAGAATTGGTTTACGCTGAAACTATCAGTTATTTTAAAAAACGATTAGACAACTTTATGGATGGGGATGACAGGTGGTGATGGATACAGAGCTGCCTAGTGTAGGGCTTATGGTCTTTTGCAGTCTCCTTTATTTCTTATGTTCTTATGTTCTTATGTGTATCCGTCTGTGGTTGATTGCCACGGGGGTCCGACCGTTTATGGAAATGACTTGATATATCTCGCCGTAAATTCTTTTCTAAATACCATCCTTTGAGTTGTTTCCTTTCTTCAAATCCAGTATTGTTTTGTTCCCTCCGCAAGTACTTAATGTGCATAGGAAATTGAATTGTAATTTAGCCGATTATTATGATCATTTGTCATATGATTTCCCAGTTTTAGTAAGAAAAAATCAACCTAACCACACCTAACCTAATCTAACTTAGCCTAACCTAACCTAACTTAACCTAACCGAACTTAATCTACCTTAACCTAACTTTATGTAAAGTAACCTAACTTAATCTAACCTAACCTAACTTAACCTAACCGAACTTAATCTACCTTAACCTAACTTTATGTAAAGTAACCTAACTTAATCTAACCTAACCTAACCAAACTTATATAAACAAAATGAATCCTCGCCGTTTCTGGGGAGAAATGACCACTTTGTATGAGAAAGACTTTTATGAAAATAACACGAACCAGGAAAGATTTTAGAAATTTATTATTTTTTGAGCGGACGCCACAAGAAAAATGCGTTTATAAGAGTAAGACTTTTAACTGTTAAGGGGATTTTCTTCAGCTGAATGGAATAATCTGGCGTAGCTAGAATAGATATCATTGGTTGTATTCTTAAAAAAATATTTCCTTATATAAATCTTATATAAATCGTTGGAAGGGAAATTTTTATATAAGGAAATTTTTTTTTTTTTTTAAGAATATCACCGTAAGATTCTTACGATGGTATTCTTAAAAAGAATCTTTCCTTATATAGATCTTTCCATTCCAAGGATTTATATAAGATTTATATAAGGAAAGATTTTTTTTTTAAGATTACCATCGTTAGGCCGTACGAAGAAGGAAAATGGTTAAATAACAAAAGCCCGAGGTGCCTTTAAACCAGCGATTCCCAAACTATGGGTCGCGAGGTGTTCAAGAATGGGTCTCGAGATCTTGTTAGAAAAAAAAAAAATAATTTCAATTAAAAGCTTCCCTACACTTGTGTTTTCAATAAAAGAAGACTTTCGAAATTGCTTTTTGATGCTTGGGTCGCCACATCTTCACCAGATCTGGATTTGGGTCGCGGCCAAAAAAAGTTTGGGAACCACTGCTTTAAACCTTTTCTTGCAGAAGAAATCTTTCTCAAATGAATGAAATTACCTGACGACAGATAGAATAAATGTGTCAAAGTGGCAGTTGTCGAGAAGATGTAATAACAAGAGAAACGTCTTACCAATAAAGGCTCCGTCCCCACTTAATGTTTATTACGATAGATGGAATAAACACTAAGTTCATAAAACGCAGACAAAGTGTTAAAAACCATGAGTGTTTGGGTCGTATGGTTTACTTTCGTCATGTTTTTTTTTTATATTTTTCAACGTGCATTTGTTTCTACTAGAACGTATTTTATGGACATATAGTGAACTGAGTTATACAAAGCATGAAAGTATAAAAAAGAATAAATATTGATCAAATCTTATTATCATTATTTTTGTTTTGTTGTTTATGAATGCATCATTATGTTTATTATTATAATTTTCATATCGCTGTAATACGTTTGGGGACTTGTGATGTCTTTTGTGGCTGTGAAGCCAGGGAAATTACTATCGCGATTTTATACAGCAAATTAACGTGAAGCCAGCAGTTAGAGAGAAGTTAGAATTGGATTAGTAATTTCTTTATCATAATCCTTTTATTATAACCTAATGGGTATTATTTACATGACTGCATCTGAAGAATGGAGTTGTATTTTTCAGGCTTTATTGTACTGTTTGTTTTTTCCTCTCCTAAACGTAGACTGTTATTTGAACAATATTTATTTTCTGACCAATCCCTACCAAGTTAATATTAATAGACTATGGTTAAAACAAACTTATGTTATCAAGTTTAATAACAGTCAAGAAAAATAGGGAAAGTGGCCGCCAGGTCATTCCAATCGAAACTGGTATGATGGAGGCAGAATGTCAGATGAGAAAAGCGTGATTATTGAAGGTGATTATTAGTATTGACTAATCATCGTGAAAGGATGAATATAATGAGTGGAAGTTATGAATTGTAATTCAAGAAGGAGATATTTAATGGCATGATTCGTTGATGACGACGATGATGACGACGACGATGATGACGACGACGATGATGACGACGATGATGACGACGACGACGATGATGACGACGACGATGATGATGACGACGATGACCAACATAAAAACGACAACAAAGACATGTGACAACGACGACAATGAGAGGGATGAAGGCCACAGCAACACAGATGACAACAGTAACGTCAACAATAAAGACAGATGCAACGACATAAAGAATAAAATCGACTACAACCAAAGAAACGAAGTCTATAACAAATACGAAGACGAGGAAGAAAAAAAAAAGAATGGAAATAAGCAACACGGACTACTAGAGCAAAGTCGACGACGACAATACAACCAAAAATCCCCTGAACGAAATCATGTCGTACGTAAACGACGCCCGCAGGAGATTGCGACCGATGTCACTACGTTTACAACAGCAACAACAACGACGAGGACGAAAGCACAAACGACGCAGACGGTGGTGTTGGAGAAGGTCACATTGGCAATGAGATGGTTGCTTGAGATGATGAGAAATCTTCCCCCTTTGCTTAGGGTAGGATACAATGTAAATTGCCCCAACCCGTTCAAACCCAGAACTTGGGAAGAACAGAAGAGGGGCAAGAGAACTCACTTGCCCCATGGCGCTGTGGGCGTTACCAACAGAACACGTTTTTGCTTTAAGGCGAAAGTAATAAAATTCAGGTCTGTTTTCCTGTAAAGTGAATAGTAAAATACCTTATTTGGAAGCCCTCAAAGTTGAAGGAAAAGCCATCATTAATCGTCATTTTTGCTCCTATTTTTTATGTGCGCTATGTTTACCCATGACATATCTACCTGGCATCTGTAGCCTCACAGTACGTGGTATCTTGTCCATTTAATATCATCCTAGTTTCTTTGCAGTAACAATAGGATACATTCAACCAAAAGACTATTTGGCCATTCCATGAAAGAGAGAAAGAACGAAAGAAGAGAAAAAAATAACGAAAGGAAAGAAAAAAATAACGAAAGAAAAGAAACACTCGCATGTTACGAGCAGCAGCAGCTGATAGTACGGCTGATTTTCTTTATTGGATAGCACGGCCTGGTCAGCAGTATAGAAACACATTGACATGATCTTACCCCCGCCTAAAGCAATCAGCTGTTCTGCATATCGAGACTGGAAATTTCCCGTTGTAGTCGCAGATGTCCTGTCTCATGCAACTTCTATACAGACGCACCCGTTTTTTTTCTTGCGTTGCATGCATTTTGCCTGAGGATGTAGCAAGGTGCAGTTTTACTTGATGGAGAAACCCGGGTTACAGAAAAAATACACCTTTTTATTCCTATGCTATACCAAGAACAGATTGTGATCGGGATCAGGATAAGCCTAGTATTGTTATCATTGCTGTTACTGTTATCATCACTATCATTATTATCACAAAAGCATTACTATTATCATGATACATCACAATCCTTTTTTAGACAAAATAAAAGTTTCCGCAAACCCAGGAAGTTAGGTATGTGAGAGAATCCTCCTGACTCCTTTGAGTCCCATCACTCGGCTCCCTTCCCCTCCATTTCACTTGAACTATACAAGATATCATCTCATCTCCTTCCCAGTATCACTGCCCTTTGCCCCTTTCTCAGAGAACAGATCGTCGCCTTATTCTATGCTTTTTCTCCAAACTCTCCGCTACATACGAACAATTTTGCTTGTTCGACATCCTGACCACGAGCTCTTATGGCCTCAGACAGTTTTTGTCCTCCTATTTTGTCCTTCCTTTTTTGTCCTTCCTTTTTTGTCCTTCCTTGGTCTATCGGGCCTCCGATAGCGCCGATTGCATCCTTCGAGGCTATCTAATCTCATTCTTTGTCGTGACATGACAAACTTCCCGAGATTGGCATATTGTACACTTTATCCTTTTCCTATCTTTACCCCAACCCATTCATAAATATCATCATTTTTTTGTCTTCTTTTGTAAACTCGCGCATAATCTTCCAACATCTTATTTCCACAAGCTTCACACATCCTTTGTTTTTGAGGTTTATAATTTAGGCCTCATTCTCATTCAGAACATTTGACACAACTATTGTTTCATGAAATTTGATTATTCCATACCTCTCTCGGGGCATATTTTACCTTCTTTTCCTCTTTTACTCAGTGGCCATTATCCTTTTCCAGTCTTCTTTTTTCACATACATACTGAACGTCCCCACACATCTATAATTTTTTTCTCTGACCGATTTTTCCTCGTACAAACGTAGACCAGCCTTGCAACAACTACTTTTGGATCACGCCATTACCTTACTGCCCGACATAAATCTTCATTGGTCTCAACTTTACAAAATTCAATTATCAACCTCCTCAAGCCTCTACCAACCGAACCTTTTATGTACCATCCACTCCCACCAGCTATTGGCCTCTTGGGCTCAGATACACACTCTGTTTGCCTTACAACTCATCTTAATCTATCTCCACTTCATATAAGGTGGCCAGAACATCGGTGCTTGCACTCCCACACATTAAAATCAACCCACACACATCCATCAAATAATACACATGCCACCTTTGGTTCTATTTTACGTGCACTGAACTCTTTAACACAAAACAGTACATCATAATAAAACAACAGGGCAGGACTCGCAATAATGGGTATAAACTGGACAAATTTAGACCTAGTGTACACACACACACACACACACACACACACACACACACACACACACACACACACACACACACACACACACACACACACACACACACACACACACACACACACACACACACACACACACACACACACACACACACACACACACACACACACACACACACACACACACAAATCTTTAAATATACTACAAGTAAACATAAACGGAATCACAAACGAACACACAATGTTGCTTCAGTTCCTACATAAACACAACATACACATAGCTCAGTTTAAGAAATGAAACTAACACCACAATCGACATTAGCCACATTTATTGATTATTAGATAACAGAAATATTTAGAGACCTTTGACATAGACCAATTCCAGTCCATAGATAGACGCATTCCAGGAGGCTATAGATAAAAAAAAATAAATAAATAAATAAACTACACACAAGATATTACCATCTTAAAATGAGAGAGAAATAGACTAAAAACGAACAAGATAGTCATAGCAAGAGATTAACGAGCAGTTAAACAAATGTATCGCGAAACTAAAAGAGAAGAAAAAAATGGGAAAGACTAACAAATGCATAAGATGAGAAATATTTATCATAAAAACTCAAAAATATTTCCCCCTCCACACACACATGAAAGAGTTGGAGCATTCCAGAATAGATTACTATGACCAATACAGCAATAGAATATCATTAAGTAGCACTTCTCCAAAACAAGTTTTAAATTCGCATATAGGAAAACAACGAAAGTATAAAAATCGTACTAGACGCAGATGCTATGCCTCACTTTCCCAACAAAAATTATGGCAATGACCAATAACAACTCAGTATAATAAGTACAAAATAGCAGTTAAGAAAGTCCAGGCGTTCTTAGACAAACTAGAACAATAGATTAGAAATAGCAAAATGGAAACTTCCTCCCAGAAATCGTCAGTAACGTTGCTCACTCCGCGCAATCATGGAAAACCCCAAAAGCGAAATTAAACGGCCAAACTTCCATTTGAGAAGAACCCTAAAACTCTCGGCCATACTTCCATTGATACTTATTTGAACCTCAGCTTGCACGTCAACTATTTGACAATAAAAATCAACAACAAGGAAATGATCTTACTAATATCAATCGCAAGAACGGGCTTTGGACGACACATTCTTCAAACATTTCAGAGGGATAGCAATCAACTATGCCTCCCCAGTTTGGTTCCCAGCACTGAAAAAAAAGAAAAAAGGGGGGGGGGGGCATTTTACAAACAGAGTAAACAGAATGGACCAAAACCATCCCATTAGAACACTTAAATTCAGGAACCAAAATCCCTCTCGTAGATTACCATATGAAAATGATAGATACTTCCTGTTTAAGAGCCCTCATCTCCACTCAAGTATATTATTACAACATAGAACTGCAGTATAATACTCAAACATTTACAGCCAGGGCTGTGGAGTCGGAACACAAAACCTCCGACTCCGACTTCGACTTCGACCCCTCTATTTTTGGCACCTTCGACTTCGACTCCTCTTCATGTAATTAACTGATTATGGCCTACATATTTTATAAAAACCTATACAACACACATACGCTTCAATCTTGAGTAGACTTATATCATTATAACTGGCTTATATCAAAGAATAAAGATATATGTTATAGTATGGCTTTCCTATGTTTGACCTCTTCATTAATAATTTATTACTGAAGTAGAGGTTTTTTAAAAGGATATTGAAGAAAATTCAGTAAAATAAAGATTTCATTATTTACCTCTTGATTTAACTACATACTGGTACAGCTATGCGATTGTTGTGAATGGACATTACTCTGGTTCTGGAACCGATCTTATCGATACGAGTACAGTATAAGATACAGCTGAACATGTTTGAAACGTGAAACTTTTTTCAACTTTAAATATCCTTATTTCAATAACTCGATGTTAAAAAGTATAGAGGGGACAAAGAAGGGGAAAGGAGAGAAGAGATAGTATTATTGCTTTAGTCTACAGTTGAAATCATAATTATCCTACTGTTTGGCAAAACAGCAGTGGGAGAAACCACCAAACTGATGGAGTGATGGAAACGACGCATATGGAATTTGACAGGAATATCACAGCTCCCGTGACTGTGTGTCAACAGAAGGAGTAAAATGGAAGTGTTTATCCAATTTATTCAAGTAATACTTTGGATGTTTATCGCTCTATGTATAAGTTTGAAAGCCAGCGTTGCACAAGGACGTTTTGGCGGTTTAGTGGAATGACCACGAAGATAAAACAATGAGATTTATTACATTTTATAAAAAAAAATTATATAATCTACTTATAAGGAGTGTGCACTGCATAACTCTACACACTAAACGAAGGCATTATAAAGTGTAAATTTAACTGGAGTCGGAGTCGGTATATTTTTACCGACTCCGACTCCAGTGACCGTAATTGCTTCCGACTCCGACTCCGACTCCAGTGACCGTAATTGCTTCCGACTCCACGACTCCGACTCCTACTCCACAGCCCTGTTTACAACAACTTACCACCTCTACCATACAATTAATCAACACCAAATACATTCACATCCAGGTCACACAAACAGAAGAGATGTTCTTTGACAACACCTAACTCATCTACCCCGACATCATACTCACAGAAATTTCCTCCCAAGAAAAACAAGAATCACACTAGACCGATTGCGTTTAGGACAGCATCCGAAGACAGTACCAGGACAGAATATTCCTCTTAGAATCAAACTACCCAAGATGCAGTCATCATACAAAGGACACTAATCACCTCATCCTTAGATGCCTCACACTAAAAAAAAAAAAAAAAAAAAAAAAAAACAATAAAAAAATATATAAAATAAATAAATAGATAAATGAATAAATAAATAAATTAATAAACAAATAAAAATCATGATAATAATAATAATCTGTGACCTATGTCCCCGTTCGGTTACTTGGGAGTTGTAGATCTTCTGCAAGAAACCTGAGGCGATGGATTGATTCACTCCCGCCCACCTTATCAACCTATTCTTTTACCTACAATACCTGTAATCAAATCTCCAATGACTCCGTCAATATACATATTAAACAGCCACTGTTACATTATACATTCCTGCCCCAAATCAGCATTCACCTCAGCCAACTCGTCTTCTTTGTTTACCAATGTCACTCAAGCTTCACAATCATCACAAAAGCGCTTCTTACTTCTTACTTCTGCTCCCAGGTAGGCTTTCAGCCTGTCAGTCGGGGCAGGCGAGGCTGTCCCTTGAGTTTCTCGAGCAAATAGGTCTTTTTACGTCATCAGCTAGCTAGGCCTGTCATGACAACCCTCCTCTTTTATCCGGGCTTGGGACCGGCATGGGATTTAGATGTCATTCCCCATGGCAGAGTTACAAAAGCGCTTCACTGCCTCTAAAATTTTTACTTCAGCTCCATATAATTTCATGGTCTGCCATATTCCCCTCCCATCCACTCTAACATACGCCCTCTCCAGATCCACAAAATATAGTACAACTCGTTTCTCCATAAGCACGTTTTCTCTCTAAGCTGTTCCAAAATGAATATCTGACCAACAAAAGACCTCTTCTTAAAAAAGAATATTGTTCCTTTCATATCATGTTCTCTGTTCCCTCATAACCTCTTTGTTATGATTCTACCATATACATCCCCATGTAGGATTAAACGGGATAATACCTCTATGGCTCTTACATTCGAGATTTTACCTAAACTCTTTGTAATTTGGTACCATCCCTGCTTTCTTCTAGTCTTCAGGCACTCACCCTTCTTTGCAACATACATTATGTCCCTACCACCCACTCCGCTTCTGCACCAACCAACTATTATATTATTTCCACACCCACCTCATCCTTCATTATTATTAATAGCATCGTTTTTCATTATCATTATAACTTATGTAATTCATAATACTTAATATTCAATATATCATTTATTATACCTCTTATTACAACCAATGTGTTTTTCTGTCATTATCTCCCTAATTTTAATTATTACCACTATCATTCCTGGATGTCTGTGTCCACAGAATTCTACTACAACTTTTTAAAGAAACGGCTTATGCATGTGCACCATTTTCAACGTTTGTTGAACCAGTTTCTGAGCGTGGGATCCGAGACATTCAGCCGTTTTTACCGAGAACTTTAGTTCCGCCCACTTAATCTAGCCAAAGCAAAACGATGATAAGATCTGCGTAGAGTAGCAAAAAATCGCTTAAATCAACTGGAAATCTAAAACATATTTTACAGAATAGAACAGTAATATGAAGCAGTAATGCTAAGGTGGTGTAGGCTACTCGGGGATGAAAAACACAAAGTATAATCATAAGATGCGTGTGTTCTTTTTTCAAAGTGGAGAGCCAAAATTATCTTCATGTAATTATTAACAGTAATCCTAATTTTCATTACAGCTTCATAGAAACAAATCTAAATTCTAGCAATGATAAAGGGCTGTTTATGAGTGCCCAATGTCTCCCTGTATAACTTGTCTGTGTACATATTCTACTAATCTAAAGACAAAAGAGGTACAACAAAGAGTTACTAAGTTTATCAGAAAATAAATCATACTGAAGTTACATGAAGCATTAAAGAAATTCTTATGAATTACGGGAAACGGGAAATGGGATTTCATACACTTTTTCAAAATCAGAATGGCAGTTAATGAACCACGTTATTCTCCGACTGATTTGGCTTTGGTGTAAAAATGTGCTGATTTCTAATTCTAACTTAATCTTTTAATTTCTAATTCATCTGTAGGATTTTACACTCTAAGAGACGGTTGCCTTATACTTGGAGATCTTTACTCTCTTCAACGGCAAATAACTCCCACTCACACATACTAGGTTACGGAATCAGTAGAATTTGCCAAATCCTTACATGCATTACGGAATAAATATAAGAAATATATATTCACAAATTTTCTCATATATTCAAATATATATATATATATATATATATATATATATATATATATATATATATATATATATATATATATATATATATACATATATATATATGCATATATCAGAGCTGGGCGCGTTACCGCTGGACAGGTAGTGCGTTACCGAAAAATCCGGGGTGTGCATTTCCGCCGATGCATTACCGATTTTAATTTCCTTAGAGGGGTCCGCGTTACTGCGTATGTGTATATGTATATACACATACGCAGATTTTTCGGTAACGCACTACCTGGCCGGCGGTAACGCGCCCAGCTGATATATATATATATATATATATATATATATATATATATATATATATATATATATCTATATATATATATATATATATATGGAGACATTCTGACAGGTTGACGTAAGTGGAGGAGGGAACACAGGAAAAAGTACACCTGCGAAACTAGTCAGGAATAAACTCAGACTAAGACTCCTGTGTTTCCTACTCCACTTACGTTATATATATATATATATATATATATATATATATATATATATATATATATATATATATATATATACATCAATTGGGTTATATTATTACTGCTAATATTTTCAAGAGATAATGAGGCTAAGAGATCTACTTAGACAATTATATCATACCAAAGGTCCAGCAGGGGAATGTCGAAAAGTACTCCCAACCAAAACACGAACTTATCATTTTTTCTTGTAATAATGTTCATTAACGTTAGATTATCAGGAATGAGTGAAATATAAACTTACTGTATATATATATTACAAGGAATGGTGATAACAATGTTCTCATGATTTAGTCGCGATATATATATATATGTATATACATATATATTTATATATATATATATATATTTATATATATACATATATATTTATATATATATGTATATATACATATATATATACATAAGTATATATACATATATATATATATACATATATATTCATATATACTATATATAATATATATATATATATATATATATATATATATATCGTGACATCATGACAGGTGTATGAATGGTAAGAATGGAAAGACACGATTGGTAACAAGAGATTTTTTATTCCTGAGCGGTTTCGCCTTTGAGGCTTCTTCAGAGGTAATATATACAGAGAATGAAATCATTGGTATTTATAGGGCAGTTGCTGTGGTTGATGAGGGGCGCGGGGTGAGATTTCGTATGCTGCTTGGCATGGTGGTCATGTGGGGTCAGGTGTGAGGCGGGTGGATGTATTTGTTTGTTATGCAAGGAAGAAACTTGATGCTAGAGGTGAAATCCCTGATTATTTTTAAAGCTGGTGACCTATGTATTGGTATGGATTTTTCATAAAGTTGATATATTTCTGTTTCTCGGTCAATAGATTACGGAAAGTGTCACTCATAGTGGTGCATATGCGGGCATTGCCCGTGAGCTTGGGTTCGTAAGCCCAGCCTTATAATAAAGACGTACACGTAAGGACTTCGTATCTGGACCGGGTTCATATAGTTTAGGAACGAGACAACACGCTCGGCAACCGATGACCCGGTTCTGCTTCACAAGGAACACGCTCGATAGCCAGGAAGCTTCGAGAAATTGCAAGAAGATCACTCACTCTACAGCAAACGGGTCACGCCTCGCTAGTTCACGGAGATCTTAACGCCAAGAAGTAGTCCAACATTCAACCCACCCACCAACCCCCCATAGGCAAATATGTGCAGCTTTGTAGGAGAGAGGCCAAACGCAGAGTATGGGATCCAATATATTTGACGTTTCTGAAGAAGCCCTGCTGAGCGAAACGTCAAATATTTTGGATCCCATACTCTGCGTTTGGCCTCTCTACTACAGTGCTGTTGCAGTCGTTGTTGCTTTTACTCATATGTGCAGCTTCTTGTACTAGCTATTTTGAATGGTGGGCCAATATTGGGAAAATGCGCCTGTGTGTATATGCTTATACGCTCGTGTATGTGTATGC
Organism: Oratosquilla oratoria; assembly: GCF_046742065.1. Taxonomy (NCBI): domain Eukaryota; kingdom Metazoa; phylum Arthropoda; class Malacostraca; order Stomatopoda; family Squillidae; genus Oratosquilla; species Oratosquilla oratoria. The sequence goes on from NC_134797.1 coordinate 28,509,273, forward strand.
GCGGATGTGTGTGTGTTTACACGTGGATGTAAAATCGCATGCTATAGCTCAAATACTTGTGTGTATATTTATGCATGCGTATGTATGTGCACATGTCTGCTGTCATAGATATGCGTGCATACTTATGAAAAATATATATTCTCACTGTAACTGCCAATAGCCATTCCGCTATCATTTCACTTTCTCTTCGTCCATGCAGGTTTCGTCTCCTCGACGTACAGAACACATGATCTGCTTCACATCACGTAAACCGGAATATATGCAATTTGTATTCTCTTTCCCTTCCATTCTACAAAGGATTACAAAAGAAGAGGAAGCCATCAGGAGACCTTTTGGTCCATCACTAGGTCGGATGAGAAAAAACAAAACAAAAAACGATCGAATAAGTAAATAGATAAATAAATTGAATAATTATCCTCCCTTCTCCTTCTGCATCTCCGTGATGCGAGAGATACACGAATGCTTAGTGTCCGGAGTTGTTTCTTCTTACCCTCTGGGAAGTTTTGCTTCACAACGCCTTGTACCTATGGTCTGTCTTCTTTGATTCCTTGTTCTACCAGACCGGTTTCCTTGTCCCTGTGGTCCAAGTCGATTTGTTTTAAAAAGAAAACCTAGTATATATATTTTTTTTATTAACAATGCCTGTAACTCCCGTCTTTAGTGTATTAAAATATGTAGTGTAAATATGTTAATAAAACTATGCCCATGTTTTACTGGTCTCCTAATTCAACTCGAAAGGCGACCTCCATTCCTTTCCTGTACATTTCTCTTCTTTGAGGTAATTAAGTAATTAAATGAAGCCTTGGGACAAATTGATTATGAATATGAATGAAAATATGAACACAGTTGTCTTTCCTCGTATATGGGCCATAGAGTCCAGTCAGAGAATACACCCGAAACAAAGATTTTTTTTCATGATTTTAGTAAAAGCTTCACTTGGCCATGCATAACTATGGTACGATTTTGTATGTGTCATAGCACGCAATAAAACTCGAATTTCATGGCTACAAACTACCATTCTCAAACAATGAATAAATAAACAAATAAACAAGTAAACAAATTAACAAATAAATAGAAAAATAAATAAAAATAAATGAAAAATAAAAAGGGCTTTAGGCATCCGTCGACTCGTTGTACAATGACGGGAGAGCCTCAGTTGTTCAAACATGAAACTTCTCTCTTAAATGTTTCTTAATGTTCTCCCACCTCAGCACCATCTGTAGTCAGGTTTAGGCAAATCACCAATCCCTAACGCCTGGCTATAAGGGTTACAGCTGATATATCACTAAAAGGAATTTATATTTCCAGCATTATACTTCTGAAATTTGTTTCGCCTCCTCTTCATCCCCCCAGGTTAATATGCATTCTCTTAAAGGACTATCACACTGGGATTCAACAGCCTTCAATACCGACATCTGAGAGTTCGTTTGAGTAAAAACGACTTCGGTTAAAATATCTTATTTTCCAAATCTCCAAATATCAAATTTGGCTTTCCATCATATATAGCAAAGTAGAAAGACGAACTAAGAAATTGTAAACCTAGAAGAATGTTAAGGGTCATTTAGACGGTCAAACGGTTTGACAAATCCGGTTTGTCAAACAAGTGTTTGAAGTGATGTTTGACCGTGTGAATAGGGTATTTGGTTGTCAAACACGTTCGACAAACGTGTTTGACGACCAAATACCCCATTCACACGGTCAAACATCACTTCAAACACTTGTTTGACAAACCGGGTTTGTCAAACTGTTCGACCGTGTAAATGGCCCTTTAGACATAATGTTGAAATGTTCTCAGACAAATCTAGATTTCTGTAAACGAGGTCATATTCTAGTTATTCAAATGAAGGTTGTAGGTAGGATGTTGGAGGAAAAGTAGCTCAGTGTGATAGCCCTTTATCGCATGATGTGCTGTTCTCTTAAAGTCCTGAAGGCTTGTATCAAGTGCACCGAGTCTCCGTTCTCATGAGATAAATAAAATACATTAAGATAGATTGAATTAAATAGGATAAGATGAAATATAATGAAATAAAAGTGAAATAGAATAGAATAGAATAAAATTGAATCAAATAAATTATGATAAAATAGTATAAGATCAAATGAGATTATTTAAAATAAAACAAGATAAAACTAAATAAAATGAAATAATATGAAATAAAGTAGAATTAATTTAAATTAAACGAAATGAAACAAAATAAAATGAAATAGGATAAAATTACATGAAATGAAATCAAATAAGATAGAACGAAAAAAAAACCATAATGTAATAAGAAATCTATATTTTTAAGTAGTCTTCCAATGACATTTTAAGATTTTTTAACAATATTTTAAAGTTCCTTTGCCAATCTTTCACTGTTTGCATTTAGTGTTTTATCTCGTCAAAGTGAAGTCACATATCACCAGCCAGGGAACAAATACAAGTCATTTGCAGTGCACACGAATTGTTCATCGATTGAACAGAATCCATCCACAACAGCCAGTATCAAGGTACGACGCGACGGATCGCTGGCAGCGACAAATCTTAGGAAGTCTACGGGAATAACAAGCAAATATGAAAGGACTGATGATTGATTTCACGGATTCTTAACCTGTTTTCTCATGTACCTCGTACTTATGTACTGCTGTTCTTTGGATTATTGGAGACCGCTTCAATCCAGACGTTTTACATGCATTAGATATGCTACTAGGTTTATGGTACATCATGGGAAACTTTTACAAAGGATTACAAAGGAGGAGCATGCAGACAGGAGACCTTTTGGTCCATAACTTTTCCCCACACCCCAACGGGAATCTTTGAGTCCCAAGACCAGTGGTCTATTTCATTTCATTTATCCAAGGAAGATGTCTGTGTGTGTTCTTAATCCTGTCACCACTACTCATACATTTTGGCTTTCGTCAGACGTTTTATTTAGCCAAACGTGAACCCCCAGGGCAGCGAAAAGGAAATCATCTTGATTATTATTTTCACTGATATTTACTACTTGTATATTGGCTACCCCCCTTGTAAGGGGGAAAAAGCCTTGGTATATGTATGTATGTATGTATATTGGTTCCGAATGTCGCCAGGTGACTTCAGAAAAAAAAAAGTCTCTGTTAAATATCTCATGATTTATGAAGACATATATTTACTTCTGCTCTTGCCTGGCGATTTTGAAAGAAGACCTTTGCACAACGGAAAAGGGCTAAGAATTTTCAGTCCATTCGATGTGGCTATCAGGTCGTACGTTTTCATCGTTTCTGCCTCCGGATGATTTTAAGCATTGAAAGGAGATCTGCGGTCGTGATTTTTATCGCTGTTACATTTCATCTTGATAAGACACGATTTTGATTCTGGTTGTTGTCAAGTTGATGGATATAAAGTGAATGGATATATTAAGAACATAAGAATGAAGGAGACTGCAAGAGACCGTAAGGCCTACACTAGGTAGCTTCGTAATACCGATTCCAACAGAGGAAGTATATTCAGATAAGAGATAAGAGATTACTTATGAGAGAAAACAAAACTAAAACAAGACCACTTTCTTAAATCCTGGTGTCTAAGCTAATCACTAATCACTAATCGCTAATCACTAATCGCTAATCACTAATCGCTAATCGCTAATCACTAATCACTAATCCCACACACTACACATTGTGTACGTTAGCCCCTTTACAAGCTTTTCAAACAACGAAACAAACGTGTTACCGGCTTACCATGCAAACAAACATCATACGCTATATTGGACAATACATTATCTGTGGTCATTATCTAAGTACTATTATACCAGGTCGTTTACCTTTTCAAGAATTGCAAATGCTATCAGACACTTGGAATAAAATGACAGTTTCTTTACTCAATATGGTTCCGTATCTTCAAGAACCAAAGTATGCTCTAGTAGCGGTGGACTATATTTTTGCAAACATACAACAATATTCCTTTTTCAAGACTAAGCAGCAAAACCGAAGGGACTAGTCACGTGTTATGCAAGAATACGGCTCCCAAGAAAGAGGTAATGGAAAAGATAGAAGAAAAACTCAAAGAAGGCATGTAGCATCGCCCCCCGAGGGAATGGCCTAGTAGAACGCACAAATCGTAAATCCTTGAAACCACAAGACCACTAGCACAGATGTCTGGGTCAACGTTCACATAAACATAATCGACTTTCTCAATTCTCTGTGTACAAAACGTGTGTATTCATCTTAAAAAAATTGCATCTCATTTATTTCGTACATTCTTAAACTGTTGACACCCACATGTGAAAGCAGCCGAACTGTAGAAATGTGTCTACACGGATCATTAGGAAAGAGAACTATGAAGGAGACAAGCAGTGGTGATATTAAACTAATTGTTTTCACCGAACTGTTATTATATATATACCTTAAATGTCTGATGATTAATCAAGCAAATTCTGTCATGTTACCAAGACCTCTCTTGTATACAAGAGAGGGTTTGGTTTCTGGATACTAGGATACTAGGAATTACCATGATAACAGTTTGTGCTATGGGAGCGAGCTTTTATGTTTCCAAAGTCATTACACTCTGGTCGGGTAAAACGTTGACGTGTTAATACCGGAGGCCATTACTGATGATGATATGATTAATTAACGTCACAAACTCGTGGTTCATCTTCGCCGGTGGCAGGGTTCGAACCATCACCCCCTCGACCTTCGCCGCAAGTAACGACGCCATAAACCGCTCGGCCTCCATTACCGGGTAAAAGAAATCATGTCTCTTGGCTAGTTTGGCAGAATGTATCAACTGACCGCGTTAATGACGTCCGGACTGACCATATATCTGACCCCGTCACTAACCACAGGCGGAATTTGCGGCATTCATGAATAGAGCTAAACACAAATGGAATTATGAACAAAGAGCGGTGACAATCATTACGTCGTCACTAAAACCCCATGAAAGCGCAACAAAAGAAGAGCTAATGCTGATCTTTACAAACAGACAGAACTGGAATCAATAGAAATACCACCGACGTTGAAACGGAAGACTTGATATTTCATATCCACGGATCCTTGTTACTGTTGAACACAGAAGCCCTTTGATCTTCATATCCTCTCTGGCAAGTTATGTCGTGTCAAAAGATTAGTACATGATCTTGACACCATGGAAATCAGTTATAAGAAGCAGCATCACTACTAAGTGGAAAAATGAACTGTAGACTCTAATGGAGCAACTCTTGTATGATGGGAGAAGAAAAGTGAACATGACACAGAAAGAAGAGGCTAACTGACAACACTACCAGTAGGAGAAAAAATCTCCAGATTTAATCAAGAAAAAATTTGCAGATGTCATTGCCTTGAGGTATGGGTGACCATTGCCTAATTTACCAAATCGGTGTACATGCGGACATTCAGTGCCGACCACACGACGAGATGCAAAACACCCGTATGAGGCACGTCGAGGCCTAGGATCTCTTAGACCAGTGATTCTTAAACTGGGGTACTGTCAACAATTCAGACTCGACGCCTTCAATGCTATCAAACAGCAGGCGTCGAGTCTGAATTGTTGACTCAGCATGTATTTCACCTGATTACCATTCGTACAACTACCGGCCTCTTACAGGTACCTATACTCCCAAGGAATACGAAACCTTAAACCTGGGGGTATAAGACATGATAGCCAGTGCATGGTAACTGTATGTTTACAGTGAGAAAGCAAAGCAAGGTTTGTATCACTAATCCTTTTC
>NC_134797.1:28519947-28522447 GCF_046742065.1 Oratosquilla oratoria
CACTGACCCGAAGAGGCTTTAGATGAAGGAAGTTCCTGTCGTTTTCAAACAAGAGGGATGTAGTCATTCTGAAGGTTCCGCCTCTTGATGCGTCGCTTCCTTATACGTAGGCATAACTAGTATATTTCTTCGGGCTCTTGTTACATTTGCGTTTAACATGGTGCACACTGATGTAGCTGATCATATGTTTAAAAGCAAACAGAGGTACACACACTACATGTATATATATATATATATATATATATATATATATGTATATATATGTATATATATATAATATATATATATATATGTATACATTTATAAACATATATATATATATATATATATGTACACACACACACACACACACACACACATATATATATATATATATACATATACATATACGAGTATATATATACACTATACATATATATATATATATATATAGATATATATATATATATATATATACTATATATATATATATATGCAAAGTAGACCACTTGGAAAAAGAAACTAACGAAGCAGTGAACACACGTACCCGGGCTGGAACTCCTTTATTGCTTGTACGTTTCACTAAAATATATCGGTAAGAAATCGCACGAAAATGGACGTAAGTAAACGCTAAACTCTGACGCATTGTTCAAAAGACTTGGAAACTGTTGGTACGCCTGTGTATCAATGCACCAGTGTTTCTCATAGCTTTGCAGTTTATAAACGTGTGGCTTCATTATAGCAGCATTCAGTGAAGACATCTAGAATATTAGAATGATATCTAAGTTTATATGTAACACAAATGTTATATTACTTGGAAGAAACAACCTGTTAACTGCTGAGGAGCAGTGGAGTGTCATATTATAGCGCGAATGGGTCCGTCTGGGAGGGCGAGAGTTGAGAAAGGGAATGACGGGTAGGGGTTGTCATGTAGACAGGAGAGCCTGTAGCGTTGTCTAGGCCGAAAATATGTTGTGTTATGGCAATAGCTATTGCATATACTTTTCTCTCTCTGTGTGTGTGTGTGTGTGTGTGTGTGTATGATTTCAGTAACAATAAAATATTAACAATTCTTGTCGGTGCAAATTTAATTACTTTCAATCTTGTCACATCTTCACGCATTAAGTGCTTATTCTACACGTATTTTAACGGGGGAGGGGGAAGGTAGGGCGCAACTCTGTCACGACTAGCAACTGTACAGGAACATCGACTCTGTTGTTTCACTCGTCTCCTACGAACACCAAAAACCACCAACCGATACTTTTTTGAGTGACCACACATACATACAGTATATGTACACATGGAATCAGAGCCTTTTTGATAGTGTTGTAGAGGTCATGCCATTGTGTGTTGGAGTGTGTTGTTTGCAACCACCGACATTGCACAGTAATTGATTTACAGCCCTGAACCTCTTGAATGGCATCTGTTGAGGGAACGCAGCTGTTTTTGATGACAATGCTTTTTGCATTCATAGATTGGTAATTTATAATGAGCTTGATTTTATTGTCGTGGTTGGTGGGGGCGACGTTCTGTGTTATGATGTTCTTGAAGGCTTTTTCTCTTTTTTCTGTTGCCGATGTTCGTGAAAGCTTTATGGTCAATGTTGCTCATGTTGAAATTTGTCGCTCGTTGTACATCACCGCACTTCGACATACATCGGTATGACCTTTTTAACCCTGAGCATAGTTAACTTTCCTATTATGTGTGCCTCTTATATTCATTTTCTTATTTTCTTTACTTTTGTACACTTCCATCCCTGATGTTAACCAATATGGTCGAAAGATGCCTCGGAGATAATAAACTTCCGAATGTCACTTGAAATTCTGTTCAACGCCCTTATACCTTCACAGCAAGAATTTCAAGATGTATATATACATATACTGTATATATATATATATATATATATATATATATATATATATATGTATGTATATATATATACATATTATTTTGTATACACATACACACACACACACACACACACATATATATACATATATATATATATATATATATATATATATATATATACATGTGTAAGACTACCCCTTTCTATATGCATGTGTGCGTGTTTGTTTATGCATATGTGTATGAAAATATATGTGCTATTTTGGGTTTGGTCGAGAAAATATGGAGGGATAAAAAGAGAGATGGACGTTGGAGCTCAGCGAGTTGGATTATGAGAAATTAATTCTCCGGTTAGGTTCACTTAATAACCCCCCCCACGCACACACACGCATACACACACACGCAAACATACACACGCACACACACACACACACACACACACACACACACACACACACACACACACACACACACACACACACACACACACACACACACACACACACACACACACACACACACACACACTCATTCACATCTTTTTAATCCCTCTCCTAATGTCAAGTATATCCGGAAATGATGAATTTAAAAAATCTAGAAGGACCTTATTTATGAATGAGAAACATTTACTTACAGTAATATCTCAATACTATCACTTAAAACTAACACATAG
>NC_134797.1:28527447-28529947 GCF_046742065.1 Oratosquilla oratoria
TACCGGAACACTGGAAAATGCTTCTGGTATTTCGGAAAATTATAATTTTTCCGAATTGCAGAAATTCCTAATTTTGTGAGGCATTTGTAATTCAATGGCGCAAGACGAGACACACTGCATTCTTGCCCACCTCAGAGGAATAGAATCATCTTGCGTTGTCTAGAGAAAAATCTATCAAGAATATCATTGGGACAAATGAACCCCACCCACAATACGATCTGGTCGGATCAGACGTGATCTTTCCGGCTGCCTGAAGGCCAGATTGTACCGTGGATGGGGTCCTTAAGAGCGAGCCCCGTTTTCTTTCATGACAACTTCGGAACAAAAAAATCATCTGAGAGCAGGCGATTCTAATCCTTCAGATCTCGTGGTAGTTAAGATTACCTCTGCGATGACCTCCATAACAATTTCATTTTAGATCATTTTAGATAATCCTGTACTGAAGGGGTTTAAAGACAATGGTAATTAACACCCTTATGTCAATAGGAAATATGGTTGATGAGTATTACCGTCCTGGTCTTCAGATTAATGTCACAACATTAAGCAAATAACATTCGTATTCTAAGAGGATATATGATCAATAATGAAGTCACAATGTCAAGTATTATATCTAACTGAAAATTAATATTTCAGGAGAAGCAGTCATAAACAAAACACTGATGAAATAAAGGTAATTTTGGTGATTTTTTTTTAAATGCCATGCAATTTTATTCTGTTTGATAGGACCATTATAACCCGGTGGTCACATAATTTATTTTATTCTGGGTAACGTCAGCATACACTATTGGGTTTACGTGTATTTTCTGGGTTTGAAAAGGTTAATAAAAATAATTTATAGCACTCAGCTATCAACGTAACACCATTCAACGGAAGAGTCGATTAATCATGATCGATTTGAGGGAGGTAATTCAGAACAGGAAGCCGTGAGTGCAGAAGACGTGTAGCCATTGAATAAACTACCATCGCTTTAGCATCTCAAATTGAATTTCACAAAAAAAAAAAAAAAAACCAGACACGTGATTGTAGACTGTCATCCATATACACAAAGGTGAGGTCCGTTTGATTATTGAAAGTCATTCAACCGTGGTGACTCGAACAAATGAATGTGTAGCACGTGACCACATAGATTGCAGTAGTTCTCAAGCTTATGGATTGCTGTTTCCAGAGCTTCAGGGGGACGCTTCGACACTGAATCAAAATCACTTTGAATCTACAAACTTCTTGTTCTGAGACATTTCTTGGAAATCTCTATAGACCCACGGCCTCCTCGAACTCAGTTCGAGAATCTATAATGTCGGTTCTTCGCGTCATGCACGTGAATGCAAATTCACTACCATTGATCAGCTAAGCAAGGTCCATTCAGATGATAGCAGTTTTTGATGTAATGCGTTAATAGCCGCCGCATGATGTCAGAATTCTTCATGTATTTCATAAATGTCATACACGTTACACATTATATGATACACAACACTGAACGAAAAGATGTGAGAATGAGTGATGAATAGTTATGAAAGTTAAACTGCAGCGCAAAAAAAAAGTTTCAAATCATTTCCACCTTTCCCACCTCCTCACGTACCTCCTTCTCCTTCCCTCTTCCTTCCTCTCATTTACCTCCTCTCCCATTCCTCTTTCTCCTCCTCACCCTCACCTCTTCCTCTATTCCTCCAACATTTCCTTTTCTCATTATCTCCTTACATCTTCCTATTTCTTCTATTCCTCGTTCTTCTCTTCTTCTCACTTCCTCTCCTCTCCACTAAATTCTCTTTACTCGCCTCCTCCTCTTCCTTTCTTTTCTCCTTCTTCTCGACTTCCTTTTTCTCTTACTACTTCCTCTTCCTCTTCTTCTTCTTCTTCATCTTCCCTCACTTCTTCCCCCTTCCTCTTTTCCTTCCTCTTCGCCTTTCTCAACCTCCTCTTCTCTTTTTATCTTTCCTTTCCCTCTCCTTCTTCTTCCCATTCGTCCTCTCCTTTCTCTTTCCATTCCGTATTTCTTCTTTTTTCTCTTTCATTTTCCCCTTTTACCCAATACTCTTCCCTTTCTTCTTCCCATTCCTCCTCTTCTCTACCTTTTCCTTTTTTATCTTTATCTCCTTGCTGTTCCTCTTCTTCCTCATCTCCTTCTACCTTTACTCTAACCCCACTTTCCTTCCATTTTCCTTTTCATTTTGTTCTTTCCTTTCCACTTCCTTTCCGTCTTCCTCTTCCCCCTCTTCTTCATCTCCTCTTCTTTCTCTTGATCTTCATCCTCTCATTCTTCTTTCTCTGCCTCTTCCTCTTTTTCATTCTCTTTTTCTTCTTTTTCCCTTCCTCTTCTTTTGATCACACTTTTTCCTCTTCTCCTAATCTTCCTCGTCTTCCTAATCATCTTCTTCTTTTCCTCCTCCTCTTCTTCCTTAATCCTCTTAATTAATTTACTTCCTCTTATCCTTTCCCTTTCTCTAACTCCTTCCTCTTTCCCCTCTTCTTCCCCTTCCTCTTCATCTTCTTCCTCTTTTCCCCT
>NC_134797.1:28539947-28547447 GCF_046742065.1 Oratosquilla oratoria
AGCATACTGCTGCTCCTCAACCTACACCTCCAGCTTTTGCCCCCCGTGCGGATTACGTGAAGCTTGTTTTCAGAGAAAATCCATCCGTAGAAACGAAGCTTCGTTGGCTTGCTGAAGTCAGTAAAACATTTCAACTCCAAAGAAATCTCGCCGAGGTTAAGATGGCTGCTGTAACGTCTCGGTACGTATACATCGCACGGTGCCGCCAAGACATCGTCGAGCAAGTAACTGCAGGTGAATTTCTTTCTCTCATCCTTGATGTACAAGACTCCCCGGAGAGACCACGAAAATATCCAAATTACTTGATAACTCGGTACCCTACTAATGTGGATCCCTCTCTCTCACTGGAACTCTCTGGTGTTCACTCTGCCCGCCGTTTTCGTCAAAATGGCGTTCCTATTAATCGTATAGCTGTGACTTGGAACCTGACCGACCCGCCTCCTACCACTGTCTCCTTCAGTTTTCTTCCCTGCCTTCCTGACTGTGAAATACTCAAAATTAAGAACGACACACCTACGTGTTACCGATGTTGGCAGGTCGGTCATATATCTCGCTATTGTCATGCAACAGAGAAGTGCGCATGGTGTGCTGATACCCACGACTCCCGCACCTGCCTTCATCGCTCCCCACCACCACCTCCTGACTCTACCTTGGCCGTCGGTACCTCACAGCCACCCAGCCAGCCTGCACCTACCAACACCCACTGGAAGTGCCCTCGATGTAACAAGCAAGGAGTAAATGTCTGGCACGGTTGTGCCAGACGCCCTGTGACGCAATCAGCCCCCCCCCACCGCCCATCTCCACACTAAATATACCTATTGTCCGTGCTTCGTCTGCTACGTCGGAGTCCGACCAGATCATTGAACTACGTAAGGCTGTCGCTACCCTCATGTCTCGCTGCAAATCCCTAGAAGAACGGTATGATACATTTGAAACACGTATAATCGATCTCGCCACCAAACAAGACTCCACAGATACAATACTCACTACTCTTGTTGAGGGCCAGAAGGCAATGATTGCCACTGTTTCCTCAATTGATACTAAATTTAATGCTCTCACTTCCCACCTTAATACGACGAATCAGAAACCATTACCTCGTTCCCCCTCATCAAATGGAGTACAACACGCTAGTCTACGCCCTACCGCCACCTCCCACCTAGATACGTCGAATCAGAAACCACTATCTCGTTCCCCCCCATCAAATGGAGTACAACACGCTAGTCTACGCCCTACCGCCACCTCCACCCACAGCTCTCGCAAAGTCAAAGGGAACCTTCAATAGTTCTATGGAGCTTCGTGTCATTTCCTGGAATGCCTGCGGTATAAGGGACTACATGAGACTTGCAGCTCTAAAGGGATATATTTATAAGAACAACCCTACTGTCATCTTTATTCAGGAAGCCTTTGTGGGACCTTTGCTTGGCGAGAGACAGGCTCCTACACTCTCTGGATACGTCTCTTATGTCCACCCAGTCAGAAACGGGCTCATAACATATGTACATTCCTCGATACCACACCAGCTTCTCCGTACCTCGATCGATGCAAACATGACCTATCAACTGTTGGAGGTGGCAATAGGACATGACAAGTTACGTTTGTGTAATGTCTACTCAGCCCCGGGAAGAATAAACTTGGCTGCCTTGCCCTTACCTACGCTGCGTGGTGTTATCTACATGGGGGACTTTAATGCGCGCCATCCTGACCTGGGTGATACTTCTCCAATCCCTAACCGGAATGGACCTCGACTTTTGGATTACGTACGACGATACAGACTCACACGCTGGGATACTGGTGGTGCCACGCACTCCCGTGGAGGTACTCTGGACTACATATTCACATCAGGACTTGTAGCATCACGTGTCGAGTGCTTCCCCATCCCCGTGCTCTTCTCTGACCACATTGCCCTTGGCCTCCACTACACAGTACCTGCTACACCCTCCTCCTCTTATGCCCGCACCTGCATCCGGATACCTCCTAAATACTGTCCGACGTATATCTCCTACATGACCACTCTGCTTCCTACTTTCAACATTCATTCCCCTGATGAGTTATATTCCTCACTGGTGAAATCAACACACAACTTTTACACCCGATATGTCACCAGACCTCATCTCACCCGTAGTCCTCGGCCTCGCACAACGTCGCTTAATGACCGTGTACTTCAGGCAGAAAGGAAGGCGATGGAACATGGCCTTACCTTCCAAAGACAACCATCTCCTGCCCATCTTCAACAATATCAGACGTCACGTGACGAATTGATAGGTCTACAACAGTGTGCCCAAACTGACTCGTGGCATGCCCTTACTGACAGCATCAATCATCTTACCAGCGTAGGAACCATGTGGCACAAAATTAAAAAAATTGTAAAGAAACGACCCCGCACTGCACTCCATCATAGTCCGATGGAATATGCACAGACACTAATTGACACCTGGTCTACACAATCAAGCCTTGATAACCTCCCAACACCTGTTCAAGAAGCCCTCTCTTCCCAGGCGAACCTTCGTACTCTCCGTTTGGTAGATGCCCTGTTGCAGTCAGATAAAGAGGATGACGTACCCATCACACCACAAGAGCTTCAGCGTGCCCTCACTCGAGGTACGGCGACGGCTCCCGGTGAAGATGGGATCACATACTCTGTCCTACGTCTTCTCCACAAGGTCCCAGATAACCCACTCTTACAGCTTTTTAATATGTGCTTTCAGAGGGGTTACGTACCCAGCGCGTGGACCTCCAGTATTATAGTACCCATACCTAAACCCGGCACTGATAAATTTCGTCCCATCTCCCTAACCTCGTGCTTCTGCAAGGTGATTGAAAGAATATTCCTCAACCGTCTGATATTTCGTCTCCAATCCAAGCTCTCACCGCGACTGTATGGTTTCCTGCCACAGCGAGGTACACACCACTGCCTTCTCGATCTCTATACCCGCCTCTCACCCACCAGTGTGGTCGCATTCATCGATCTCAAGAGTGCCTTTGATATTGCAAACAGGGACATCATACTTGATCAACTCGTGGCTTTTGGTATCAAGGGTAACTTGTTGAGATGGATAAGAAGCTACCTTAGCAACAGAACTGCTCAAGTCCTTTTTAGGGGCGCATGCAGTACCTCCAGAAATTTTGACTTAGGTACTCCACAAGGTGGCGTTCTCAGTCCTTTTCTCTTCAATGTCCTAGTTCACCGCCTTCTTGCTATACTACCTGACATCCCTGGCACTACAATCACGTGTTATGCTGATGACATTTGCATCCACACCGACTCACCCCAGAATCTTCAGGTCCTCCTTCACTCATTCTATGATTCATCAGCTGCTTGTGGCCTCATAATTTCACCCGACAAGAGTAGGATATTCTCTACACGCAACCCTCGAACATTGCCAGTCTTCACCGTGGGAGGGAATGTTGTACCACACTGCACACAATACACTTACCTAGGTGCCCCCGTGCGTGTCACCCCAACCATACCCGCACGGCAACGTATCCATCCAATCGTTACAGACCTGCTGGATAGATTAGAGCGACGATTCATCCCTGTCAAGTGGCTTGCCAACAACGTGAAAGGAGTTTCTATCCCTGTCGCTAGGACCATCTACATAATGTTCCTACGATCAGTAATTGACTACCTTTCTCCTGCACTCTGTCAGCTCCCTAAGACAGCACTGCAGCCCCTTGAAAAGTTTCAAAACAGAGTCATGCGGTTTATCCTGGGCTGTCCTGCCTCCACCAGAATAGTCAACATGCTAACTGAGCTTAACTTGACCCCACTTGTTGACAGGATATACGCTAATGTCACTTACTTTAGCATCAAGTGTCTATGCTCTCCCCATCTGGCTCCTCACTACTCCAACGTCATCTTGGCGGCACTCAACCCTGATATGCCTCGGCCTCACCTTCGGCCGGGTGGACGTAACCTTATCCGTACCGTGTGTGCTGACTTCCAGAGATTGGCCATTGATGTTCCGGCTGCTGAGGTTGTACCTGAATTGCCACCCTGGCGAGAACCTCTCCCTTTCGTCTCCTTTACTCCCACGTCTAAAACGGCCCATCCCCTTCTCCAGAAACAGTTGGCCCTAGAGACCATCGCCTGTGTGTCTGCCTCAGTTCCCACGGCACACCATCTCTACGTTGACGGCTCAATGCAGGCGGACGGGAGTGCTGCGTGTGCTGTATTCTCCCCCACTCTGGAACCACCAGGGGGAGATGGGTGGATTGGCCGTCGCTTGCCCGACACATCAAGTTCCACCTACTGTGAACTAAATGGACTGTTAGATGCTGTTACCCTCCTTACTGAGAGACGTTTAAATGGGGTAATCATCTGCGACTCTAAGTCTGCCCTTTACGCCCTTTCCTCTCCAAGACCTGCTGATAACCATATAGTGCGAGATATATTGTGTCGATTGGCCTATGCACATGATAATACATTGGTTGTGTCCTTTTTATGGGTGCCATCTCATGTAGGCATCGCGGGTAACGATACTGTGGACAGTCTCGCAAAGGCTGCGTGTGATCTCGAATTACCAGTGATACGTACCCCGCCCTCCTTACGTCATTACAAAACTATCCTGTGTTCAGCCATGCATACCCTAACAGCGAATCGTAGAAACGCCGAGCGAGCTCACAGTGTCTCCATACAGCACTATGATAACTTCATTGACACCTCACACAAATATCGTCGACACGGACTACTGGTCCGTAGACACAATATAGTGAGTGCTAGACTCCGGCTGGGTTACCGACCAGTGTGGCAGGTCTGCCAGACTGAGGATGTGTCTCACTACTCTACCTGCAAGCTGTGTCACCTCGCCAAGGCCAACACACTCGAACATTATTGTCTCGCATGTCCCACAGTAAAAGACTTACTACCACAGGGACAAGATCTAATATATGTTTGTAAATATCTCTTACAGAATGAAAATTTAGATGTACTACTAATGAGATATCCATATTTTGGTGGTTGTTAATCAATTTGAATTCTACTATGTCCCACGCAACACGTTTCTTTCTGTAACTCAATAAGTTTATATTTTATTTACCGCCACTGAGCAAAGCATTTTTACTAACTATGCAAATTCCAATGCATATATCATACTAGTATTGTATCTTGGTGGTGCACCGTATAATTATGTAATTAAGTATTATCACAATTACATAAGGATTATATAAATAGTATATTGTATTGTATATGTTATGTGACTTTTGATTTATTTATATTCCACAATGTCCTGTGCGACATTCATCACTGTAACTGCTTCAGTTTGTAAATTGCTTGCCGCCATTAGGCGTAATAAAATTATCAAATCAAATCAATTATCTTGACGGGTAAGCAGTGACAATTCACCATTCATACGTAGTATGTTAAACTAGTCCATAACAACAACACGGGGCTGAATGTAATAGTCTATTCGCTGCTTGAAGAAGCGGACCAGAACTACTTGATGGCGAAGGTACTAGGGTAGCCTTGTAACCCGTTGCTAGAGGTGCAACAAGGACCTGACTTAAATAACCTGTGAAAAACCAAAATAGAAGGAAATGTATCACCAGGGACGGAAGCGGTAATGTCCACAATAATACGACTCCATGCCGTAGTGTAGGCTTGCTAATTTATCAGAAGGTAGAAAACAAATTAGCAGTCGAGGTAAAGTATGCATTATGGGACAATTTTCGTTCTCAGAAATATTGAAAAAATACAAAAAAATTAGCCCACGATTAATAGTCTCATAGATAATTAGACTATTCGAGATTTATATAAAAATAGTAATGAAATATGAGCTGAGTAAAATTGTTATGAAACTCATATCATGTTACGCGTTTTGTGATTGGTCCGTTAAGAACGGAGGCAGCCAATTGTCTTCAAGCTTGTTTTGGCGACAGCAAAGGCGTGAATCTAAGCTAAGGAGGAACCACTAAAGGTCACTTGCTTATCGCAGACGGATCCGTTTGATTCTGAGTGCCTTTCACGTGAACAATCACTTACGGAGTCATTGGGAAAAAAAATCAGAAGTGATGTGCTCTAGATAGTAACCGTTTATCTGTGAATGTGTTAACGTAAAATCATTCTCCATTAGCGAAGATAGATTGCGTGGTTTGAGGCATCGCCTACCCAGTGTTCTAGAAAAGAAAGTTTGGATTCGTTTAGTGTGGTCTAGTGTCGGTATTGGAACTATACTAGAAATATTTCTTCGTTTTGTCTAGATTGGAGTCACCGCTGGAATTCGTCCCTCGGAATCTCTGGCCCGGCTTTGTGGTAAGTACAACGAAACAAGACAAACATAAACACAAGGCACGACCCGAGCTGGCTTTTGCAGCGATTAGAATTTACCTCTTCAATACGGTTTCATGTAATCATTTGAACAAAACCTCTTGGTAACCAGACTCTGAAGATCACCCCTGTGTTGAAGAGTTTCATATGTAAAAATGAAATAAAAATAGATTAAAAGAAAACTGTATTGAATAAGGTAGAATACATAGACGGTAGTTATTCTTCCCACACCGTGTTACACTGCCTTTATATACTTCTAGGTACCGCATTCTTAGCAAGAACACACAACAAGGATCAATGGTAACGTATTTCTTTTAAAGATTTTGTTTATAACTCCATCACTTCGGGCCCAGTTTTGCACATGTCGCTTGAACAAATACTTACACAATTTCTTTTTTCATTCAACTTTTTGCGAGGAGGAGTCGAATGGGGTGGGTGGGTTAGGGGAGGCAGACTTAGGACCTGACGAGGTTTCTGTAGTTCACATACTTATATGCATATGTATATACATACATACATATATACATACACGTATACATAAATATATATATACACATACATACATAAATACAAACATGCATACATACATAATACATGCATACACATACACACGCACACACGCACACACACACACACACACACACACACACACACACACACACACACACACACACACACACACACACACACACACACACATATATATATATATGTATATGTATATATGTATATATGTATATGTATATATGTATATGTATATATGTATATGTATATATGTATATGTATATATGTATATATGTATATATGTATATGTATATATTTATATATGTATATATATGTATATATGTATATATATATGTATATATATTGTGTGTGTGTGGGTATATATATATATATATATATATATATATATATATATATGTATATACATACATATCTATAGTAGTACATATATATACGTACATGTACAGTACAATACATGCATACATATGCAATGCATACATGTACATACTTCCACAATACATAAATGTACAATCCATACATATACACAATGCATACATCTACATACTTCCACAATACATAAATGTACAATCCATACATATACAGACATTTACATACTTGTCATACATGCACCTATTTGTTAATGTTTTTGTTTCTTTATTCTTTTGTTCATTTTGTTTATTCACTTATTTGTTTATTTCTATCTTTACTTTTTGTTATTTTCATTTTTATTTTTG
>NC_134797.1:28549947-28557447 GCF_046742065.1 Oratosquilla oratoria
GCCTGTGCTTTAATGAATAATGATCGTGCGTGCAGGTTTTAATACTCTTCCTCGGTCTCTCTATTAAATTGTCATAATTGTCAAATTGATCACATTTTCAATAGGCTATTGAATACAAAACAACGACAGGAGAGTAATTAATGGAAGACAATTTAAACACACGCAAATAGATTTTAAAGTGAGACCAAGTTCCTTAATTGGTAATCAAAATGCTCCATACCTTTTCTAGCTTATATTAAGGAATTGTGTGCATTTAAAACAAACGATTTCATATTTCATTTATTTTATTTTATTTTCTTATTTATCTATTCATTTATTTTATGGGTTGAAATTTTTATTTGAACAAAATAATATTAATTTGAACAAGTATTACGGGATTATTTTTTTCTGTTTTCATATTGTACACTGCCTTTAGTGATCCAAGTATGTAAATATAATTTTATCTGTCCACTCATTGTCGTGACCATAAAATACTGCATTATGTATTATACTAACATGTTATAAGTCATTGTTTAAGAATTATTTGAATGATAGAGAAGACTTCCCTATTTCTATGGTATGTGAATTAACAACAATATTAATTCCATTTACATTTTCAATAAATTTATAAAAAAGAATCCTTGATATGCACCTAATATATTCATTCCAGTTTAATTTGTTAGTAATGACACTAGGCACATAAAATGAGTTCTATATTTCAACTTTGTTCCCACAAAAAATCTGTGTTTAGTCCCCGCATGGGATATTGGCTACATGTCTTATGCAGTTGGCATTTAAGAGACTTAGGTCAAATCCCTGAGAGCCAAATCATTCAGCTGATCACTTTGGCTGTTCCTCCATGCTGCTGTTTACCTACCAATATATCAATAGGCTTCTTCCTCCCCCTATAAGCCAAACACCTACCCCACTTTCATCTGTCATCCATTTCCCTTTCGTCTGAAGTCTGCGTGGATGAAGGGTTTTCCTCGTCCCGTGTGGACAGCGTGCCCCTGTAGGAAAGGTTTGCAAATTTTTAAAAGAGACGATTTTATTTTATGATATTTAATTATATAGTTTATGTTGTGAATGATTAGGATATACTTCTGTTTATTGTAGATGTGAAAAATAGCATCTACATATTTTAAATATAATAACTTTTATGATTTTATAACTGAAATAGATTGTATATTAGTATTTTAATGTATAGATAACTGGTTGACATATATGCGCTGAATGGCCTTTGGCTCCGGCGCGTGGCAAATAGCCACAAATTTCATAAATCCAATCCGTGTGGACAGCCAAGGTGTGCTGCTGTGCAGCAAGGCCCGGCTCATCCGCAGCAAGGCCAGCCGTTTCATTTAAACGACGATCCCACCGTTTTGTTACTGTCCTTAAATTTCTCATATATCTCTTCTAGGAGCGATGGTTTTTCCGCATAAACTGCTGAGAAGATATCTATGTTTGTTACTTTACTTTTGTAAATGATAAGTACTGGTTTTATTGGTCACATGTAACTGCTTATTGACTTATCGTATTTAACTCTGTATGTCTACTTCTTAAAGAAAAGAGGAAGTTTAAGATTTGTAGTTATTTAGTGTTTTCTTATCAATAACAGTGCTTCTGTTCTTGGAGACATTAACGTAATGAGAAGGCGGATTCATAGAGGAATTTAAGCTCCGTTTACACGGGGCAAAGTGAGAAGCAAGTCAAGCGTGCAAGTTGCTTGTCGTATGTAAAGATTTGCTTGACAAAAGATAATTGACTAGGTTGCCTTTTTTTTTGTCAAGCAGATGTTTACACACAACATATAACTCGTAGCAACTTGCACGCTTGACTTGAAATATTTTTTAAGAATACCATCGAAAGAATCTTACGATATTCTTAAAAAAATTCTTTCCTTGTATAGATATTTCCCTTCCAAGGATTTATATAAGATTTATATAAGGAAAGAATTTTTTTAAGAATACCACCGGAAGAATCTTACGATGGTATTCTTAAAAAAGAATTCTTTCCTTGTATAGATATTTCCCTTCCAAGGATTTATATAAGATTTATATAAGGAAATAATTTTTTTTAAGAATACCACCGGAAGAATCTTACGATGGTATTCTTAAAAAAAATTCTTTCCTTGTATAGATATTTCCCTTCCAAGGATTTATATAAGGAAAGAATTTTTTTAAGAATACCACCGGAAGAATCTTACGATGGTATTCTTAAAAAAAATCTTTCCTTGTATAGATATTTCCCTTCCAAGGATTTATATAAGATTTATATAAGGAAATAATTTTTTTAAGAATACCACCGGAAGAATCTTACGATGGTATTCTTAAAAAAAAATCTTTCCTTGTATAGATATTTCCCTTCCAAGGATTTATATAAGATTTATATAAGGAAAGATTTTTTTTTAAGAATACCACCGGAAGAATCTTACGATGGTATTCTTAAAAAAATTATTTCCTTGTATAGATATTTCCTTTCCAAGGATTTATATAAGGAAATAATTTTTTTTAAGAATACCACCGTAAGAATCTTACGATGGTGTTCTTAAAAAATTCTTTTCTTATATATATATTTCCCTTCCAAGGATTTATATAAGATTTATATAAGGAAAGAATTTTTTTTTAAGAATACCACCGTGAGAATCTTGCGATGGTATTCTTAAAAAAATCTTTCCTTACTTAAATCTTTCCCTTCCAAGGATTTATATAAGATTTATATAAGGAAAGAATTTTTTAAGAATACCACCGGAAGAATTTTACGATGGTATTCTTAAAAAAAATTCTTTCCTTGTATAGATATTTCCCCTCCAAGGATTTATATAAGATTTATATAAGGAAAGATTTTTTTTTTTTAGAATACCGTCGCAAGTCACTCCAGACCAAAGATACACAAGGGTTTTGTGTGATTTGCATTTCCTTCTCAAGACATATTAGTTCGATTACTAAAGATTATCTTTTGTGTCTAACCTAGATGTAAGGACACTATTCCACATGGTTTACGGGATTCGCTGGAATCTGGACGAAGTTTCAGCTGGAAGATGGTGTCTAGTGTAAAGAAGTTTTTAGATGTGATAATCAACATCGTGTGAGATCGAAACTTTTATTGGTACGACGTTTCACTTGTTGCAGCTTTTTCAAGTTTCGATCTCACACGGTGTTGATTCTCACAACTAAAAACTTCTTTACACTAGACGCCATCTTCCAGCTGAAATTTCGTCCAGGTTCCAGCGAATCCCGTAAACCATGTGGAAAAGTGTCCTTACATCTAGGTCAGACACAAAAGGTAATCTTCTGAAATCAAGACCTTTATTGGTACGACTTTTCACTTGTTGCAGCTTTTTCAAGTTTCGATCTCACACGGTGTTGATTCTCACAGTCTTGTCGGCTTTTGCCTTTATGTTTTAAGTTTTTAGTTATTGAAGAACTCCTTCCAGTACATGGTTCTCGTCTCAGCATAAAAGAATAAATAAATGAATAAAAAAATAGATAACTAAGTAAATAAGCAAATAAAAATACATACATGTACCAAGGCTTTTTCTCCCTTACAAGGGGGGTAGCCAAAAAGGAAAAGGTATAAAATCATTCCCACCCATTCCATCCCTGAACACACTCCACACCCCTCCACCGTCCCTCTTATCTTAGCACCTCCTGGATGACGGGTCATCCCTGCACCTTGTCCACTGCCCTGGGTCAGAAGCAGTGTCGCAAGACACAGCACATTCACAGCAAATAAAAATAAATAAATAGAATTATAACTACCAGATTAGATAAACAAATAAGCGAAATAAAAATTAATAATAAAATGAACAAACAAACAAGCGAGTGAACGATTGAGTAAACAAGTATATAAAAAATAGACAATGATTAATTGATAAAAATTCAAGTAAATAAGAATATACCAATAAATGAGAGGAGACAAATAAAAAAATGTTTGCCGTAGGTTTTACCTATATTTTTCATTTTCTATTTCTTTTAATTTACTTTTCTTTTTGTGCTGATTTTAGCGAAATCCATACCAGAAATCTTTATTTGCAAAACGACGCTAACAAGCTGCAAACAAATAATTTACAAACCGTTTGAAAAAAAAGAAAATTCTTCTAGAACGGATTAAGTTTCATCCCAATTTTATCTATCACATCGTAGGCATCACAAAACCAGTAGATATTGACAAAATCACATAATCATTATTGTTATATTCGATGAACGTCACCTCTAGTACACCATCAACCGCCTGAGCTTAGTGCACACCAGGAAGATTTGTTCTGAAGAAGTGTTTACAAACTGCATTCCTCAAACATTGCTTTCGAATTTTTTCCTGAAGAACCCCCGGGGTTTTGTATATTTACTCTTGCGTAAGTGAATTTCTTCCACTCACTACTTGAAGATCGTCCTAGTGCCCACAGAACTACATTCACTCCTCTCCTCTAATCCTTAGAAGTTCACTGGAAAGCTCTCAGGCAGACGTCATATTCATCTCTACTCTCTCCTGGTGAACGTAATCTGATTTGATGCAGCTAAGCTGGCCAATTAAGTGTCTGTGTGTGTGTTTGTGTATTTGTGTATATGTGTATGTCTTTGTGCTTTGTGTGTGTGTGTGTGCGTGTGCGTGTGTGTATGTGTTCGTGTGTGTGTGTGTGTGTTTGTGTGTGTGTGTGTGTGTGTGTGTTTGTGTGTACGTGTTTGTGTATTTGTGTGTGTGTGCGTATTTTACGTATTACCAGAAAACTGACTAGTTCTTATCTGAGGTTCTTTTGCCATCCTATTCCAACTTGTCCGAAGGAATAGTAATCATAGTCTCACACTTGCAACGTTGAGTCGGCAAGGAAGCAAATAAGACGATTACCGCAGTCTCGCCTGAATAAATTTCCATAAAAGCTTGTTTATATTGTTGACGACAAGTCCGACCCAAACAAAAAAGTTGCGTGGAAGTCATCGCCTCATTGTGTCACAAACCAGATGCGTCAGTGTCTTTTGTCCTCAAAGTTTATGATACTTTTTTTCCTCAACCTCCTCTTTTTTGCTGTGTACTTGAAATTATACCTCTCGAGCAGTGTGTATACGAGTTTATGTATATATATATATATATATATATATATATATATATATATATATTTGTGTGTGTGTGTGTGTGTAGGCTCAGTGTCTTTTGTCCTAAAAGTTTATGATACTTTTTTTTCATCAACCTCTTCTTTTTTGCTGTGTACTTGAAATTATACCTCTCGAGCAGTGTGTATACGAGTTTATGTATATATATATATATATATATATATATATATATATATTGACTATATTATGACAAATAATATTGAAAGTGAAAGAAGTTGATGAGGAGATATGGGAGAATTTACGCCTTTGAAACGTTAAGGCGTAAATTCTCCCATATCTCCTCATCAACTTCTTTCACTTTCAATCTTATATATATATATATATATATATATATATATATATATATATATATATATATATATATATATATATAATGTGTGTGTGTGTGTAGGCTCCTGTCTCTTATCAATTATCATACCAAGCAAATTCAGTTACGCTCCAACTTGGACTATATCAACTGATTCTCCAATTCTCGTACTTAAGGTCACTTCACATTGGGTCGATTCTCGTTGTTTTGAGTTCTTTTGAACAGAAAGGATATGTTGAGATCTTTTGTTTTTCGAATCTCCAAATACCAAATTACATTTGCATCAAACATTAAGAAGATGAATAATGAACTAAAAGAATTTAAATCTATATTAACGTTATACTCATTATTGAAATATTCTTTGTGAAGTCTAGAATACCGCAAGCAAAGTCTTATAGTTATTCAAATTTACAACATTTGGCGATAATCAGGCCATTATGAAGGGTGTGTAATGCTTAAATTCATATATGGCTCCAACTTTAGATATATCCCTTTCTAAGCTATCCTAAGTATATACTCATTTGCAAGGAAAGTTGTATTTCCTCACATTCTTTAGTTTTTAGTTTTAGTTTAATTTCCTCTCATGATGTCGTGAAGCCCTCCGATTCCAATCAGGAGATTGTTTCTGTCAAAGAGGTCCACCTCTTTTAGGCTGTGTTTCCACCGAGCGAGTCTCGTCAGATTCTCATCAACCGTTGTGAGTTCGTTTGGGTAGAAACGACTTCGATTACAATCTTTCGTTTTTTCAATTTTCAAATGTCAAATTGGCTTTGCGTCACGTATTGAGAAACCGAATGGCGAAATGAAAGGAGCTAAACCTTTACAAATGGACAGATTGTTGAATTGTTCTTAGGGAAGTCTAAAATGTTGTAAACAATGTCTTCTTCCAGTTATTCGAATTCACACCATTTGACGAGAATCGGCCCTGACTCGCTCGGTGGAAACGCAGCCTTAGCGTTCTGAACACTGTAACCATTCACCTCTTTCTCTTCGATCCTTCAACGTTAGCATACCTAATGTTTTTAGTCTCTCCTCGTATGTTTTATTTCCCATGCTGCCCTTTGTATTCCCTCGAACTTGATTATATCTTTCTTTGTGAGGACTATACTACTGACGCATATTCCTGTTAAGGACGGATCAGGGTTTCGAAGAGTTTTATCATTATCTCCTCGTCCATATAGTAAAAATCCACCTTAATTTTTTACAGTAATCCATGTGTCTCCCATGATCTTACTGATATATGTCAGATGACAGGTTGTCTTTATATCAACATGCCCTGACCGTTCTTTTGCTTTTCTGATGGATAGTCTTACTGAGCTATTTCCCATTTCCAATATTTTGCATTTCTTATATTGAAATTTCTTTTCCCTTTTTGGCTTCATACAAATATAGTGTCTACGTTGTTTTGCAACAGCTGACATTACTCAATCTTCCCTTTTTCATGATTTTTGTATCATCTCCAAACATATAAGCATAGCTTGTAGTATCCATTTGTATCACTAATATAGACAGAAAACATTATAGATGCTAGCACCGAACGCTGTGGACTCCACTAGTCACTGCTCTCTATTTTAGTAGTTTATCTCTAAGTTCTCTGATGTATTCAGTTTCCACATAAGCCGTATGTGCCTGTATGCTTGCATGAGCTTTTGTGAGGGACATGAATAGATAAACAAGCGTATAGATGAATGCACAAATGTAACGGGGCATAAGTCAAATTCTCCCGCGCAGCATCAGATGCCTGAGGTACGATGATTTATGCATTACAATACTCGCGTTATAAGATATAAGGTCACTGCTGTATTACTTATTCTCTTTTACTGAGTAATAATAAACACAGAAAACGTGATCGAGCAAGTTCACAGAAAATGAGGGTCACTCAGCTGCAACTGCAAAATAAATATAATCAAGCCGCCGAAGTCAGCATCATCGTATACACACTCGCGCCTCCTCACGCCTATGGAAAAGGTGGACAGACGGAAAGCAGCCGATGCTCTCGCTATTCAAAATTACAATTTCTCCGTTTCTGTGATGTTCCCTAAGTTGAGTCAGACCGTCTGATGTTAACCGGAATAAAACCTATAAAGTGAGTCATCGAAGCAAAGAGAT
>NC_134797.1:28562447-28567447 GCF_046742065.1 Oratosquilla oratoria
CGATCTCCAAAACCTTAGGAAGAGTTCGTGAACAAACAGACAGACAGAAACTACTACTTTATTATAGTATACAGTATATATATATGTGTGTGTGTATATATATATGTATATGTATATATATGTATATATACATATATATGTACATATATACATATTTACATATATATGTATATATACATATGTACATATACACACACACACACACACACACACACACACACACACATATATATATATATATATATATTATATATATATATATATATATATATAATATACGTCGTGGAAGTCTCCCATCTTCTCTCTTCACTTTATTTTCGTCTTTTCCCGGAACGATACTGTCTCTTAGCATCGTGTCCATCCCCACGTGCTTGTCACCAGCGATGGTATCCAATCCTCGATTTGTGTACTAAATAACCGAAGACACACTTCAACTGTCCAGAAAGGATTGTTCAAACCTGGAGGATGTGATATCCTCCATCTTCTCTTAAACTTGAATTTTTCATCTTGACGATTTTCGAAGGAGCGACTCTCTGTGGTAATTTCATTTCTATTTCTCAGGGGAGAGGAACCTTTGTCGGCCTTTGAAATATGTGGAAAAGATGTGTACATCTTTTGTTTTCATAAATTTTCTAATCAAGAAGACAATCTCGGTGTGAAAACTGCTCTAGTCAATCCTCCCATGTCGCTACACACACACACACACACACACATATATATATATATATATATATATATATATATATATATATATATATATATATATATATATTTTTTTTCAACTGATTGGTTTTAATCTCCCGAGGTTCAAAACTGAATTTCTTTTTTAATACATCTTTTATTTTTTTTTTTTTTTTCAAGGACATGACATGAATGAAATAGTGGTACCAATAATCATAGAAAAAAGTATCACCCGGCACACAAAGGGCAGTGTAGTACACAGACAAACAGTAATGATAATGTTTAAGGCGGTTTTTGTATCTTTATGTACCCGTCGGTAGATGGGAGGGATTATGGTACGAGCAGTTTCCGTCCATATGTCTTTCTGTTTATATTTATCTGCCCGTCATTCTGCCTGTCTGCCCGTCTCTATCTGCACGTCTGTCTGCCTGTCTGCCCGTCTGTCTGTCTGTCTGCCCGTCTGTCTGTCTGTCTGCCCGTCTGTCTGTCTGTCTGTGTCTCGGTCTTTCATTTTCTGTCGTTCTGTCTGTCTCTGTCATTCTGTTTGTATGTCTGTGTGCGTCCGTTCATTAGCAGTTGTAATGTCCAGATGTCTCAAGGGAGTTCAATGGATATTAATGAAATTTACTTTGAGGTTATTTTCCTCCAGAATACCTCCAATAGATTCGATACTCTGCAAAATATGCGCATAATTAATGAGGGGGATGAGTCAACGAACTGCGACATTGTAACCAATTTTTCCTTTACATTTTTCAATCCCAAATGATCGCTTGTGCATGAAATTCAACCCAAACTTTATACACGTTATACCAAAGTGTCTCTAGTCTGTTAAATTTTCAGTATTGGTGTTAGTGTTAGTATCACTATTAGAGGAGGATAAAGAGGGTTTGATCGTGGCAATGGTAAAAAACAGGAAAATGACTGTAACGAAAGGAAAGAATAGTACTGTTGATGTTATGGACTGTAGTTCACCAACATTTCTCTCGCGCTGCTACTGTATGTCATCTTGTATTTCATATATTTGTTTAGTTAGTCAAAGGTATTTATAGTTTGGTTAATTTCTGTTTTCTGTAGGAAGTTGTGGAGAAACGATAAAGGTATTATTGTTTTTTTCGCCCAGGATTTGGTGTGGAGTTAGTGCTGTTTGAGGGCGTAGATGGCATATTAACTGATTTTGAAGGATGTGTGAATTGGGTAGTCTAGTAGTATGTGTGGTATTGTGAGTGGGGTGACTTTAGAAGGAATGATAGGGTTATAGGAAAAGAGGAGATTCGAAGAGCATTGAAAGCGATGAAAACTGATACGTTATATGCGATGGTTGTCATGTGGAGTGTCTGACCAAGGCAGGAGCAGTTATAGTGGATGTGCTGGTGAGATTGTTTAGTCTGTGCCTGAGGGAGGAAAGTGTGATAGTGGTTTGGAGTGTATGTGTAGTTCCATTATAGAAAGGAAAAAGGGGACAAATATAGAAGTAGTAGTAGATTTAGAGTGATCAGCCTGTAAAGTGCATTTTGTTAAAGCTTATGTGAAGATGTTAATTAAGAAGATTAGGAAGGGAACAGGGAATAATTGGGAAGAGGGTGTGCAGATAAAATTTTCGTGGTAAAGCAGATACGCGAGAATTTTTTTTTTTCAAAGGTAAGGATGTTTTTTTTTTTTTGTTTTTTTAGTTTTTATGGATTTGGGTAAGGTGTATGACAGGGCTGACGGAGAGGAATTATGGGACGTGTTGCTAATGTATGGGGTAGTAGGAAGTCAGTTGAAGGTGGTCAGAAGGTTTTACCTGAGTGGTAAAACTTGTGTGAAAGTAAGAAATAAAAATAATGAGTAGTTGGAGGAGAAGGTGACATTGTACCAGGATTGTGTAATGTCACCATGGCTGTTCAACGTGTTTATGGGTAAGGCGATAGGGAAATAAGTATGAGGGTGCTGGGAAGGGTCTTGGAGTTGAAACAGAGGAAAAATTGACGCGGACCGAAGGTGGTATCTCCCTGCCTTCTCTAATTTCACACAAGGAGACGAGGACGGAGGGACGTTGTGTAAGCGAAGCGGCTGGGTATGGCGTGATCTTGTATTCCTTCTGATCCGTGCAGAGTGCGGGGGGACATGGATAAAACAGGGTTGACCCTTCATCCACAGGGAACTAAAATGAAAGGGAAATTGTTATCGCATGGGGGTGGGATGGGTAGGAGTGACTGCATACCTTAGCTGGGTACTTCCTTTGTAAAGGTGAAGAAGCCTAGTGGTATATATATATATATATATATATATATATATATATATATATATATATATATATATATATGCATACAAGTGTATATATATATATATATATATACAATGTGTATATATATATATATATATATGTATACAATGTATATATATATATATATGTATACAATGTATATATATATATATATATATATATATGTATACAATGTATATATATATATATACATATATAATATATGTATACAATGTATATATATATACTTATAATATATATATATATATATATACATATACATATATATATATATATATATATATATACAATGTATATATATATATATATATATATATATACAATGTATATATATATATATATATACATTGTATATATATATATATATATACATTGTATATATATATATATATATACAATGTATATATATATATATATATTGATAGATTATTATTAGTACTAGGGTAGCTCGCTGGCTGAGCGGGTTAGGGCGTCGTTACTTGCGGCGAAGGTCGAGGGGATGGTGGTTCGAATCCTGCCACCGGCGAATTTGAACCAAGGGCATGGTTCATTAAATTCCACGCTACAAAGTCCTCTGTGAGGGGCACCGTCGTAGCCTTCCGATAGGGGGGAGTTTGTGACGTTAAACCATATCATCATCATCAGTATTAGTATTAGTACTAGTACTAGTATTAGTACTAGTATTACTACTAGTACTAGTATTAGTACTAGTATTACCATAAGTCCTTTCTGGACGTTGTTCTTCTTCTCGGTAGACCAGCAGCGCTACAAGATCCATTGGGAGAATCTGGGCGACTGCTTCCCTTCTAATGCTATAAAGCAGTGATATAGAAATAGTCCCACGCTAATAAAACGGTGACAATAATCCAAAAGCCCATTTTTTAAGAGATCTGTGTGAGGGCTCGGGAACCTTTAGCCAGTGACAGGTTCCAATTAGTGAAATTGGAGGGAACAATTATTGGGATTATGACTCGAGACGGTTTCGAACTTTTCGTTCTCGAAGTGGTGCCACGAAGCCGAATATTATCGTCCAGAAAGGAGGATGAACGGGGAAAGTGGTACTACACAGGAGAATAAGGTTTCATGGATTAAAGTGGTCATACACGAAGAAGAGGTGTTCAATTACCGGACAGAAATTTCAACTCTTCACTCAAGATGAAACTCGTTTTCCTCGTGACGCATCGCATTCCGTCATACCAGCTTAAAAAAAAAAAAAAAAAAAAAAAAAATCTGAGGCATCACGCAAAGACTTCGGCGTGTACACGTATGTTAAAAAAATTCACCGACGGCCTCGTACTTACATGTATCCTGTAATTTTGTCCAAGTCACTGCCCTGTGCAAAGAATTACTCCTGATTGTTTGTTTAGTTTGAGGGAAGAGGTCACTAGTCACAGCCGTACTAGTCATTACCCTTTGGAGGACAAAAGACATCGGATAAATTGATTAATCGAGAGATTGCTGGCGAAATAGACAACGTTATCAATGTGTCAGATAGAGTAGTTTGGATAGCGAGTAGGCTATGTAAAAGATACACTCTAAAATAATTCAAGATTATGCACCAACCTCACAGAATTCAGGGGACAAAATTAAGTCATTCTGTGATGACGTAAGTCATGTAATTGATATAAAAATTAAGGTAAATTAGTCGTCGGTTAAGTAATGGGGAAGAACATTGCAGAAGAATCGTATTTGGGAAGTCTGGCGTAGATTAGAGGAATGGAAGAGGCGAGATACTAGTTAATTTGGTAGAGAACTAGAGCAAGAAGACAAATAGACTTGAATAAGTTAAAGTATATATATATATATATATATATATATATATATATATATATATATATATATATGGTGTGTGTCTGTGTGTGTGTCTGTCTGTGTCTATGCATTGAAAAGGAGTTGAGAGATAGGGTTGATGAAAGAGTATTGGGATGGTTTGGACACATGGAAAGAATGAGTGAAGAAAGATTAGTAAAAGCAGTGTGGAAGGCAGAGGTGGAAGGAGTGAACATGAGGGGGTGTCCTAGGACGAGATGGATGGATGGGGTAAAAGGGGCAT
>NC_134797.1:28572447-28589947 GCF_046742065.1 Oratosquilla oratoria
GTATATGACCGATCTATGGGTAATGATGTGACCTTACACGAGAGTTGGAGTAATGACTCGAAGCGCAGCGATACTGAAATTATTTCAACCCCGGGCGGGATTCGAACCTGGACCTCCGTAGTGGTAGCCAGGAACTCAACAACTACACCACGAGTCGTCTCTGTGTGTGTGTGTGTGTGTGTGTGTGTGTGTGTGTGTGTGTGTGTGTGTGTGTGTGTGTGTGCGTGCGTGCGTGCGTGTGTGTGTGTGCACGTGCACACTGGCGTGTATATGATATATATATATATATATATATATATATATATATATATATATATATATATATATATATATATATATATATATAGAGGGAGAGAGAGAGGGAGGGATGGAGAGAGAGCGAGGGGGAGAGAAAGGGAGATGGGGGAGGGGCGAGAGAGAGAGAGAGAGGGAGAGATGGCGAGAGAGCGAGGGGGAGAGAAAGGGAGGGATGGGGGAGGGGCGGGAGAGAGAGAGAGAGAGAGAGAGAGAGGGGGGGGAGGGATGGCGAGAGAGCGCGGGGGAAGAGAAAGGGAGGGAGGTAGGGTGGCGGGAGAGAGAGAGAGATAGAGAGAGAGAGAGAGAGAGAGAGAGAGAGAGAGAGAGAGAGAGAGAGAGAGAGAGAGAGAGAGAGAGAGAGAGAGAGAGAGAGAGAGAGAGAGAGATCATATTAGTGGACGACCAACAGGTTCGGGGTTTGGAACGTCAGGTGAGGTTTTGGTTGTGTGGTTCGAGGAGGACCTCTTAACCCTTCCAAGCGAACGACCTCACAAACGTGTCGTCCGAGGCCAAACCAGTCAGGATAAGATGAAAGCTTCGTATATTCTGCAGGAACACTTATGAGACGAGGAAAGGATTGTTCCTCCTCTTCCTCCTTATCTCCCTTTTATCATCCCATCTCTTCCTTCCCATTCTCTCTTCTTTCGTACCTGTCCTCCTATTTCCCAGTTTCTCTTCTCCCTTTGTTTCTCCGTTTACGTGTTTCTACTCTTCTCTCTATATCTCGTCATTCTTCCTCCTCTCTCGATTCGCTTCCTCCTCTCTCGGTTCGCTTCCTTCTCTCTCGGTTCGCTTCCTTCTCTCCCGGTTCGCTTCATCCTCTCTCGGTTCGCTTTCTCCTCCTCTCGGTTCGCTTCCTCCTCCTCTCGGTTCGCTTCCTCCTCCTCTCGGTTCGCTTCCTCCTCTCTCGGTTCGCTTCCTCCTCCTCTCGGTTCGCTTCCTCCTCTCGGTTCGCTTCCTCCTCCTCTCGGTTCGCTTCCCCCTCTATCTGTTCGCCTCTTCCTCTATCTGTTCGCTTCCTCCTCTCTCGGTTCGCTTCCTCCTCTCTCGGTTCGCTTCCTCCTCTCTCGGTTCGCTTCCTCCTCTCTCGGTTCGCTTCCTCCTCCTCTCGGTTCGCTTCCTCCTCTCTCGGTTCGCTTCCTCCTCTATCGGTTCGCTTCCTCCTCCTCTCGGTTCGCTTCCTCCTCTATCGGTTCGCTTCCTCCTCTATCGGTTCGCTTCCTCCTCCTCTCGGTTCGCTTCCTCCTCCTCTCGGTTCGCTTCCTCCTCCTCTCGGTTCGCTTCCTCCTCTCTCGGTTCGCTTCCTCCTCCTCTCGGTTCGCTTCCTCCTCTCTCGGTTCGCTTCCTCCTCTCTCGGTTCGCTTCCTCCTCTATCGGTTCGCTTCCTCCTCCTCTCGGTTCGCTTCCTCCTCCTATCGGTTCGCTTCCTCCTCTATCGGTTCGCTTCCTCCTCTATCGGTTCGCTTCCTCCTCTCGATTCGCTTCCTCCTCCTCTCGATTCGCTTCCTCCTCTCGGTTCGCTTCCTCCGCCTCTCGGTTCGCTTCCTCCTCTATCGGTTCGCTTCCTCCTCTCTCGGTTCGCTTCCTCCTCCTCTCGGTTCGCTTCCTCCTCTATCGGTTCGCTTCCTCCTCCTCTCGGTTCGCTTCCTCCTCCTCTCGGTTCGCTTCCTCCTCTCTCGGTTCGCTTCCTCCTCTATCGGTTCGCTTCCTCCTCTATCGGTTCGCTTCCTCCTCTATCGGTTCGCTTCCTCCTCTCTCGGTTCGCTTCCTCCTCTCTCGGTTCGCTTCCTCCTCTCTCGGTTCGCTTCCTCCTCTCTCGGTTCGCTTCCTCCTCTCTCGGTTCGCTTCCTCCTCTCTCGGTTCGCTTCCTCCTCCTCTCGGTTCGCTTCCTCCTCCTCTCGGTTCGCTTCCTCCTCCTCTCGGTTCGCTTCCTCCTCCTCTCGGTTCGCTTCCTCCTCTCTCGGTTCGCTTCCTCCTCTCTCGGTTCGCTTCCTCCTCTCTCGGTTCGCTTCCTCCTCCTCTCGGTTCGCTTCCTCCTCCTCTATCGGTTCGCTTCCTCCTCCTCTATCGGTTCGCTTCCTCCTCCTCTATCGGTTCGCTTCCTCCTCCTCTCGGTTCGTTTCCTCCTCTCTCGGTTCGCTTCCTCCTCCTCTCGGTTCGCTTCCTCCTCTCTCGGTTCGCTTCCTCCTCCTCTCGGTTCGCTTCCTCCTCTATCGGTTCGCTTCCTCCTCTATCGGTTCGCTTCCTCCTCTCTCGGTTCGCTTCCTCCTCTCTCGGTTCGCTTCCTCCTCTCTCGGTTCGCTTCCTCCTCTCTCGGTTCGCTTCCTCCTCTCTCGGTTCGCTTCCTCCTCTCTCGGTTCGCTTCCTCCTCTCTCGTTCGCTTCCTCCTCCTCCCGGTTCGTTTCCTCCTCCTCGGTTCGTTTCCTCCTCTCTCGGTTCGCTTCCTTCTTCCCTGCTCTCTTCTTCCCTATATCTACTCCCTCCTTGTCCTCTGTTTCCTCCCCTCCCCATCCCAACCCCTCCCATTAGGTCTGTCACCGGTAGAGACCTATTTTTCCACGGACCGTTTTTTCCAATGTTCCCCTCCCCCTTCATGTTCATAATCACGTACAGTCGCAAGCAAGGCTATGCTGCGTTAGCCCACGCTCTCTACTTCTGTACCGTGTCATTTTAGTGACATTC
Source organism: Oratosquilla oratoria (assembly GCF_046742065.1). Classification (NCBI taxonomy): domain Eukaryota; kingdom Metazoa; phylum Arthropoda; class Malacostraca; order Stomatopoda; family Squillidae; genus Oratosquilla; species Oratosquilla oratoria. The sequence goes on from NC_134797.1 coordinate 28,575,427, forward strand.
AAGGTTCTTTGTTCTTTATTACTATTATCGGTACTGAGGTCATTGACGTTCCTTAAAAAAAAAAAAAGAAAAAAAAAAGAGGCCATACAAAAAATGCCTTTCCAAGATTGCGTGGAAAAAGGAATATACCATACCAGTGGCTGTTGTTACTTGTGCCTTAATATTCCTTATTTGAGACGGGCTAACATGCATCCGGAAGGCGGGGGCGAGGGGGGGAATAGACGAAAGAGGAACTGGAAACTTATCAGAATGCTGGTCACCAGAAATACAGATTCGATTCTCCATCAAGTGTTTATGCTTGTACCAGATGTGACATTACGAGGAAACGTAACTTACAAAATTAAAGAGAATATCAAAAGTAATTTACAAAATTCAAGAGAATATCAAAAGTAATGCCAGGGTAAACGAGATATATAATTAAATTTAATTAACCATCCTTCAAATGGTATGCCGCTGTTTTTTGTCCGACATTGGGTCGCCTCCCCGCCTGGCCAGGGGAATCAACGCGGCAAAGCCTGCAGCGGGTCCCGGGAATCGAACTTATGACTATCTGCTCATGAGTTCGACACGATATCCACTGGTGTACCCAAATAATTAGATACATCGATTAATCAATTAGCCAATAGGTATACAGATAGATAAATAGAGGAATAGATGTTTAGATAATTAGGTAAGTTATTAAATAATTCAGGAAGAAAGAGTACAAAGATGCAGAGGTTGGAATTATTCTAAATATGAATAAAAAAAAAAGACGAGTAGATTTTTATTTCAATATCTTCATCAAAACTCAGTGAGTGGAATCTAACACGCACAAAAGCATTGAACTCTCCTTTTCCTATTAAGATGAACAATTGAGTAATGTTAAGAAAATTATAAATGTGTGCAAAACGCCACCAACTGAACGCGACTGAAGAGGTCTTAGATTTCTAGATTAAATTCTCCTTGCTGGATTAGTAAAACTTTCAGTGTTTAGCTAGAAAAGTGTTTACTGTTTGATAAATGGGAATATTTCCAAGATAGGCTGTATCAAGTTAGGAATTGTGTAGATTCTAGAAGTTACGAATAGGCTTTATTGGCTAGTATGGCCATGAAAGATTAACTAGAAGCTGATAAGTCTTCATGAGTGCATAGGACACAAAATTAATTTTGATGTCATTTTGCGAAATTTCTGTAATCATGCAAAACCCTTTCTGGGCATGGAAAGCACTACTACAAAGACTTCGATCAAATAGAATATAGATAAAAATAGATAAGACGATAGAATGCTATACAAACGAAGTAATCATTCACGAGGTATCCTTAAAGATGACCTCGTGGCCATGAAGAAGAGTTACAGAGGAGATCAAGAAGAGATTTAAGAAGTGTAAATGAAGAGTTATTGCCTAAATTTACAATGATAATATTTCTTATTCCAGGGGCTGGAGGGAGAAGCGGATTTATATTTAACAGAAGGAGTTATAAACGACAAAAGGAATTGAGCAACATTGCTATAGGAACTGTGAAATCTAAGATGTTAGATTACGTTTTCAAGGTTCACAGGAGTACACAGGCGGAGCATGCCGACAGGAGACCTTTTGGTCCATATCTAGGTCGGATGCGAAAAATCATCACAATGATAAATTAATAAACAAAAACTATAATAACGTAAATAACAAATAAAATACATAAATAAATGCATAGGTATAGTTGAATAATAAACAAACAGGCAAATAGCAAATAATAATAAATTGGCACATAACCAATAATAAATGAGAATCAAACAGACAAATGATAACAAAACAAAAACAAATAATATAAAATAAATTATAATCATTACAGCATCTTGCTTAGGTGTGATAACACCGGGACGAGAGAGTAAAAGCAGAATAATTCCTTATACTAAAATGTCTTCCACTCAGCTGAACCAAATAGCCAGAGAAGTGCTGTGACTCCTTATTTTCCTACACAATTAAATTTATTTTCCTGAATTTCATTTCTATGTTGATGAAATGGAAAAGAATATATTCTCACCTGTTTAACAAACCAGATCAAGTCCAGAGGCTGTACCGTTCACTAGGGGATAGGCAGGTTATCCCGCAGGGGACTGAACAGGTACACATTTATAATTATCATTAAATCCATACGGGAAAAAGTATATTTGAAATTGTTAACTTAAATTCTCGATATATTACTATTTTATTTTAAATATCTATGCATATATAGATATTTGAATAAGAATTCAACACAATATGTATACATACATTTTGTGTTTAATTCTAATTCAAATATCTTTATTTTCCTTTCTTTACATACATTTATTTATTTTTCATTTATTTGTTTACTTATTTATTAATTTATTTACTCATGTACTTGTTTATATAAACTTCCACGTGGCGAACTTCATCGAAGTCGACTTTGCCGTCCAAATTTTGAGACTGGGTTGGGATCACGCCTTACAACTTGTAATGAATTTTCGCGACACTTCCTCAAATTCTCCAAGCCTCGTGATAATACATTTCCTCATTAACTAATACTAGGTAATCTTACAGATTCTGAGCGATACTGTCCACAGGGATAAAAGCACCGGTCTTTATCCATGAAATTTATATCTTGTTCATAAGGAGAGGAACACGTTCTTGAGAGATTATACATATTATCTTTGTACCCTTTTCTTACCAGGAAGTTTCTATATATTTTATATTTATTATCTTTTATTATTATTTTTTATTAGTTTTCAGTGATAACCAGCGCTTCTGTCCTTTGGAACATCACGTAGAAGAGATAGAGGAGGAATTTAAGGAGAGTATGGAGAACTTGTAAAATTAAAAAAGCGATCAACATTCTTTTATTAAGTGGATATTAGTTTATCACACATCTATATAAATTATTTTCTGGTTATTTCTATGTGAAATCTATTCTGTCGAGTTAAGTTCCCTGACTGAAATGATGAAGGAACTTGAAACTTAACATCGACAGAGAGAAGGATGTTGATCTGTTTCTCTAAAATCTCTTTTTTACTAACTCTTGTGATTTTGTGTGAAAGAAGAGACACATTGGTCAGTTATAACGAAACACTAATATCATTATTATTTCATAATGATAAAACGATAGAAAAAATAAAAACGAATTAAAATTGAAACGAGGAAAAGCTAATAACGAAAATAAGATAACAACGAAAATAAGATATTGATGAAAACACGAATAAAAATAATAGTAAAAAAAAACATGAAAATAAAAATAAAACCATAATGAAAATAAAAATCATTATTAGATTATCACGAGTCGGACAGAGCTCTACGTGCATGTTCTCGTATTTCTTACATACAAAATGGCTAAAGACAGAGCTCAGAAGACTCCATGTTTCTTTTCTGCATTCACTTAATGTGTATTTTATCAAGCGTCTGATAACATCCATGCCGAAGAATAGCGCTGAATATTTAACTAAAGGGACTGAAAACTTGATTCCAGGTGTGGCATTCCTCTTCCATTACGTCAGTGGCAGTTGATTTGTATCTGGAAAAAAAGAACCGATCTGTCTAATCAACTTGAAACCATGATCTTGTTTACAATTTCATATATGACAATAGAAAGATGTTGATGATAATAATGATAATAGTAATAATGATAATCATCATCATCATCATCATCATCATCATCGTCATTTGACCTTGTGCGATTTTGAAATGTCAGACTCAAGGTCTCAGATGGTTGGAGGGTGTTGATGAGAGATGTTGCAGGAAGAGATGTGTTTATTAACTTCCTTTTGTGACTGTGCTTGTAGAAATGCAGTGAGTTTCATGGTCCTTATAGGGTGCTACTACATATATATATATATGTGTGTGTGTGTGTGTGTGTGTGTGTGTGTGTGTGTGTGTGTGTGTAATATGTATGTACATGTATGTATTTATAATATATGTACATGTATACTTGGCATACAGGCCGTTGACCTTGAAATACTTTATTCACAATAGTACATTTATTTTTTCATCAACATGCTCTAAAACCAACGAATTGAAAGAATGACTGTTTTTGGAATGTTCTTTTGTACGAAAGCAAAGATGCTAATGTATTATGGACATGAGGATGGGCAAAATCTCGTAAGTTTAAGTAGATGATCTTCGATTAATTATAATTTCAAATTCATTTCGATTTGCCTTACAACATATTTCACAACATATTTGGAAATAATAGTGGGCAATCTGTATTATTACATTAGAATGATTCGTCATGACGAGTGAAGGAGAGAGAGAGAGAGAGAGAGAGAGAGAGAGAGAGAGAGAGAGAGAGAGAGAGAGAGAGAGAGATAGGGAGAGACTAGGGGGAAAGACAGACTGAAGAAAGAGGGAGAGAGAGAGAGAGGAGGGAGAGAGAGGGAGAGAAAACTGTATCCACATAACTAATTCTGATTAAAGTAAAACATAACATTTCTGGTTAAAACGGCAGAAGCCTTAGTTTATATTGAATGAACTCTGTTTTCGAGGTCGTATATCATACCTCGGTTCCGCAGACTCATATTAACAGTCGGGGGCAACTTTTTTGCTTGAGTGATGATGAATTTGTTACCCAGTTCAGGCCATCAAAAATATAATTTCATGTGTCTGCTAGATACTTTACACATGATTGATTATCAAGAGGGGAGATGCTTCTATCTTAACGTGTGCTCACATATACAGGGTGGCCTAAAATTTTGTTTACTATAATAATATCATGTTCAATCAATCAACTATTCACAAATCTAATAATCAACAAAGACTTCTTTCAACCTTTTCCATGAGCCACACGACTGCGCCGACTTCTTCCATGTCACTCTTGCAACCTTTTCTATCTCGTTTCTCCGCCTTATGTCTGGTCTTTATTTGCCACGCATCGCATCTCGCGTCGTCCAGTCAGTAACATGTTTGCTCGTTATAGACTGTGACCTCTCTCATCCTTTTATCCCCTCCACAATATCTTTCACCCTAAGTCTAACCTTTTACTTAACTTGTCCGTTTACTATGTTTTAGTGTTATTCCTAGCATTGATCTCTTCGTTGCCCTATGTGGACTTTGCTTTGTTGACATCTCCTCCGTCAGTTTTCACGTCTCAAATCCGTAGAATATAGCTGGTATTATACACTGATTGTAAACTTTGTTTCATACGTACAGGTAGAGAACTTATTATTTTATATTCACCAAAAAATTTCCAACCAACTGTGATACGCATTTTTATTTAATTTTCGAGACCTTTACTCAGGTTTAGCATCTGGCCCAAGTAACTGTATTCTTCATCTTAAAGACGCCATCAATTATAATTGTTTTATTCTGAATTATAGTGTTGGACATTACTTTGGTTTGATTTTTATCTTCAAGTCTATTTCGAGATTACTTGATCTCACTCGGCATATCTTGCAAATCTTCTGCTGTTTATGGAAGGATGATAATGTCATCCAGAAATCTTAAGTGAGTAGAATATTCTTCATTAGTATTGAAACCTTTCCTTTTCCAACTCAACTTTCTGAAATTCCTTTCGTGTCGGTTGTAAATAATTTAAGTGAAACTTATTACCTTGTCTTACTCCTTTCTCGATCTTCATTTTTTTTTCTCGAATCTGAATGAAGTCGAATTACAGCTACTTTTTTCGTAAATGTTCTGTAGCACACTCGGACTTGTTACAAAACTTGTTACAAAACTTGTTACAAAACTTGTTACAAAACTTCAGTTTTCATTAATTTGATATAAAACTTGCCAATTGTATATCCAGGGTTACTATTTTTTTTTTCTGCAGCTTTCAAATTCGATGAGAAATGGCATAACGTGGACTGATGTTCCGTTTTCTTGCCATCACTGTGTATTTCTTTTATTATTTTCACGGTACCTGTTGTTTTAACATTTATTATAGCAACAAAGTCTACTACGATGTATAGTAAGTATACTTCATCACAGGTTCTTATGACCTCGAATATATAAACAAAAAAGATAACAGAAGGTGAATTCGGATTTTGCAACTCATTCTTGCACATCTTAGATTAGTTTTCCGCCAAGTCTGATCTCCAAGTGCGGCCGTGATATTGACTGATGGTCGTTTGTTTTGCAGATGAAGATGTTATAAAGCCATGAGGGTCAGACATTCAAGCAGAAACATTCTACAAACAGAATCTGATTTTTTTTTAAAGTGAAGTTCATAATTCTGCGTCACACAAAAACTTTCTGCTGCGTTTTCCAGCATAATGCAGACATTCAAATAGAAAGATCCTTCAACCTATATATGATTTATTAAAGTATTTTTAAGTCTTTTTTTAGTCGTAATGTTGAGTCACAAAAATTTTGTGGCTTTTTTTCGGTTTTACTGCGAAATACTGGCGCGATTTTTGGGTAATATTTGTTCTTTAAATGTTCAAGTCCTTTACAGCATATTTTGTAACATCTGCTGAAGATTAGAAAATGCAACTAAAATATAATCACATTGAAATTAAATTAACTAGGAGAATAGATGTACATTGCAATTAATTTCAGGAAAAACTACTTTAGTTCAACATTGATTAAGATAAAAATGGTCTCAAAAGTAACTGAATAATATGAAAATTAACTAAAAGAGTATTCCAATGCAAAATTTGAAAAACAAAACAACAGCACCTCGTACGTAAACGTGTTTAGCTTGTTGTTCCCCGTGGAACCCATGTCTGCATTCATCTGCGAGTTTTTTTGAGAGCCGGAAGGTTGTTAACAGAAAGACACATACACCTTATTTCTCATTCTATTCATCATCGTAACTCTCATAATACTTCTTCTTAAGTATTTAATCTCAAACACTTTCAGTCTTTCCCTCTCCTCCACCTTTAGATTCCGAGTTTCTGTTCCCTACAGTGTCATAGAGGAATTACCCCTTCTTGCAGTCTCTCTACGTTTATCGTGACATTTTTCTTTCCCTCCAAGTATTGATTTGCTCCCTTTACTCTACAATTCACCTTTGCCTTCATTCCTTCATTCCCTTCTACACGTGCCCCTAGATACTTAAAAACATCCTCACTCCGGCCTTTCTCCATTCTAAACTCACTTCTCCTCTTGTAAATCTCGTCACCTTACTTTCGCTTAAATTTACTTCCTGTTTTCTCCTCTCGTAAACCCTCAAAAATTCCGCCACTAACCACTTCAGTACCTTCTGCAATTCAGCTACAAACTGTCATTTGTAAACAATATCTGGTTCTACTCCCACTCTCATTTGCCAGCTCCAAACCCCTGCCCATCGTCCTCCTCACGTTTATACTGCACTACCCCCATCCATGTGTACGCTGAACAACCATGGCGACATGACACAACCCTGATGTAGCCCCATTCATTCTTTCTGCTCCTTACTCTTCACGTAAAAAAATTGGACCACCTAAAGCAGGTTTCTTCCTATTCCATATACCTGAAACACATACCATAATGCCTTTATTAGATTACACGCTGTACCTGATGGATGTTAAAAAATTTTAATTAGATAAGATACTTGCACACTGGGCGTACTATAATTTCTTTTTCTTAAAACGCCCTTCAAAGTAAAATCATCTATTTAAGACCAAATCTTATGTAATCTAATAAATTTTGGTTATTTTTTCTAACTCACTTTAATTGAAAAGCATGTTTAAGCTGTATGTTACATACACATGTACTCGTTCACATAGACACGCTCATACATTCACGCATTTACATTCACATACACATAATCACTCTCGCACTCACATACACACACACACACACACACACACACACACACACACACACACACACACACACACACACACACACACACACACACACACACACAATAATAGATCGGTCATACGAGCTTTGAGCTCTCTTCCAGGAGGGAAATAGCTGTCGATCACGAGTCCAACACGTGATCCTAAGACCAAGGTGAGAGACCAAGGTGAATCACACACACACACACACACACACACACACACACACACACACACACACACACACACACACACACACACACACACACACACACACACACACACACATATGCACACGCACACGCACAAGCACATTTACACACATATGCACCGGTCTGCGGTAAATTAATATGCATGACACGTATACTCATACGTATACTAATCAGCTGCAAAACGACTAGTGAGCGCTGCACCGCTCGTAAGATTTATTAAGCTAAAACCCCATCACTTGTTTAGTTAGTTTGTTCGTTTATTGTGTTCTCTCACATTATATTGTGGATTTCTCCTACTTCGGGGGAACATAAGAATGTAAGAATGAAAGAGACTGCAGGAGACCATAAGGCCGACACTAGGCAGTTCCATGTCCATTACTACCTGTCATCCCCATCCATAAAGCTGTTTAACCGGTTCTAAAAACAACCGATGGTTTCAGCCCTCGCTATATGGTTACTAAGTATATTCCATTCGTTGACCACCCTATTAGTAAACCAACTCTATTTCCTTCTTAAATCTAAATTTGTCCAATTTAAATCCATTATTGCGAGTCCCTCCCTGTTGTCTTGATATGATGACCTTGTTTGCGTCACCCTTGTTAAGGGAGGGAGAACTCTAGGGCTGTTTTTATATTCTCTGCACACAGGCAATGTTGAATATACAAAAGGCTTTAGTGTTAAGGAAGATGTGTGTATGCAGTATCAAAGTGATGGAGTGGCTTCTTATGTGCATATTTGTACCTTCAGGTCCTGACAGGATACAACACAGGCGCGTATGAAACTTCCTTTTATCCCCCATGTTTGTGCGAAAGGTTCTTTGTCACTCGACCTCCTGAAATGCAGTGATGATTATGAATGCAGAAAGCCGTACTAGATTTTGCATCTCGCTTCACTAGCTGAGCCTGGCCATTCTTCAATTCATAATCAACTTTTACCTTTTCCCCGTCTGCATAGAAAAATAAAATGGTATGATTTTGTGATTGTGATTCATTTCTATCTTGCAATAAGCAACTCGGTTGTACCCGTGTGAGTGGGTATTTTTCTTATTGTTCTTCATCAAGTTCCGAATCACTCGTGAAATTTCTTGTGCATTTCTGCCAAACGCAGACACTATAAATCAAATGGAGAATCCTGAATAAAACCATCTACAGAAAGGACACACAAGAAGATGTTATTTTCTAATACTCTTATTAACTTGTATATATTTCGTATTTGATCAACGTTATGGCTGATGTTAATATATACAATACAAAAGAAAGAATTGTAGTTAGCGTCTGGGGGATGATTATTCCAGAGAAGAGACAACTTCAGGAGATGTGCGAGAAAATATCTCCAAAAGAAATCTTTTGAACCGAAAAAAATCAACCAGAAACGTGAATGTTGTCAAGGAACTTTGTACACAACCTGTACACGGATGCACAAGTATTAACCAGGTATGAAAGTAGTGCACAAAAACTGACAGACAGACAGACAGACAGACACACACACACACACACACACACACACACACACACACACACACACACACACACACACACACACACACACACACACACACACACACACACACACCTCTCATGGCGCTGTGGTTAGAGCTCTGGCCTGCCACTACGGAGGTCCGGGTTCGACTCTCGCCCGGGGCTGAAATAATATCAGTATCGCAGCGCTGAGGGGTGTTACTCCAACTCTCGTGGGCGGGGAGTTGGGTGTGTGTGTGTGTGTGTGTGCAAGGTCATAGCATTACCCATAGATCGGACCTACGAGCTCTGAGCTCTCTTCCAGGAGGGAAATAGCTGTCGATCACGAGTCCAACACGTGATCCAAAGACCAAGTGAATACACACACACACACACACACACACACACACACACACACACACACACACACACACACACACACACACAAACAATAGTGTGTGCAGAAACCATACATGAATTTAAGAGCAAACTAGATACTGCGAGATACAAAGACGGTAAGATGGGTCACCACGAGCGTAGCTCCCCTTCCCGAAAGACACAACTAGGTGCAACTAGGTAAATATACACACAGATATCTGCGTCCCCTGATGGAATGCCGGTAAGCCTTCATTTTACTCCTGAATAGACTCCAATCCCACCAATTTCACTCGTCATTTCGCTCCATCATTGCAAGACTGTCGTAACTCAAATTTCGTGATTTTTCAGGAGAAGCATTTTAAAGTATCTAAATCCTATAATTTTAATAATTTTACCCTAAGCAATAAAATTTACCATCTTGATTAGGTAAATAGGACTCCACTTAGACTTACGACTTTATTACCAAAAGACGCAGAATTATTCGGCGTCCTTATAAACCATTGTAACTCTATACTTGAAATTTTTGAGTTACGATAGTCTTGCAATGATGGAGCGATTTATTAAATAAATTTTCTCGTTCGTTCCCAAAGTCTCCCACCCCTCAATTGAAAAAATTAACTTGGTGTTAACCAGATTGAAACACCTAATGTACAACACAGGGACAAAAGGGTTAATCATGATAATATTCAGTTAAACATCTTAGGTTATGTTGTAATAAGTGGCATTTGCGTTTTCTTGTAATGGACTTCGGAATGGAAGAGTAATTGGGAAGTCATATCCTAATTGTAATCAGTGAGGCTCTAACTGAGTTTCTCTCTGCACGAGTATTTTGTTTTTTTTTATAGTTTTTTTTTTTTATTTTACTTATTTTTTTCCTTTACGGAGTGAAAGGCTGTCAGAACCTAATATCACTTTCGTTCGTCTATTACATAATATTTTCTAAGTCACACCTAATAAGCTTGTTTGGCGTAACTTTTTTTTTTTTTTTTTGTTAGGTAACATCAAAGGCGTCTCGAGAGAGATTTTTTTCTTTTTCTTGAGGTTCTCTCAACTGAATCGGACCACTTGGGGTATGAACAAGAACAAAATCTGCAGATCATACCATCATACCAAAGGGTATGATGGATTCTACTTCACATCTTTATCAGATCAAACTAAGTTTAGCCGTGTTGGGCCCTCATTACTGAAGAAATTCTGAGATCTGGATAGTTGTCAGAATACCTGGTGCATCAGCTCCAAGAGAAGTCGCAGAACCTGATGTACCAATCTCGCTGATTGGCTTCAGCTACTTCAAGTTCTTAGAGTTTATATCAAACCCATTTTTCTTCTTCGCTTGGGCGTCCTTAGTTGTTCCTTTTCTGCATATTTCTTGGAGGTTTTTGTTTTTGGCAATTTTTATTCAAATCTCATCGTCTTTATCGAGGAGTCTGGGAAAAAAATTGATAACTTAGGCGTCCTTCGTTTCAGGTATCTATTTCGTTGAGACATTGTGACAAGTTGACCCGTGGCTCTCTTTTTCCACCTTTTTCGTCTATTTAGTTGTTCCTTGTTTTTGACAATTTTCATTTAAATCTCATCGTCTTTATCGAGAAGTCTGGAAAGAAAATTGATAACTGCAAGTCTCATTATCACAAGGTTAATTCTTTGATTGGTGTCAGCTCCAACACTGTATATTACAACTAAGTAAATACACAAAGAGATATCTGCACGTTAGTCGCTTTAACGGCTTTAGCTTTAACAAATTCTGTTTTCTCCTGATTATCTTAGTATCATTATTCAAATTTTGAATTTGAAAACAGATATACTAATTATCATAGTATCATTATTCAACCTTTTCTAAAACAAGTATATGAAGTGTGTAAATATATATATATTTATGTGCATATATGTATGAGATATCACTTACAACAGATCTTATCTGAGACACAACTGTTTTGAAGAAGACTTTTTAAACCTGTTACCAGGAACACCAATGAATACCTCTCTCGTCTTGGGTAACTAAGAACAGAGTCGTCGGATTAAACACAACGTTCACCCCTGTTCACACCTTCAGCTCGCATGTTAAATTTAGGGTTGGATTCAGTGGCCTAATGCCCAATACAAAGATAATTCATTCAATGTTTATTAGACTCTCTGGTTCAGAGCTATTACTTGAATTCTTGAAACAGAGATTTTTTACAGTATGCAAAACTCTTCTTCCAACCTATAATTACTGAAAGTTGAATCTTCAGTGTTGAGTTTGTCAAAGATGATATCATTGGATAAGAAGTCATCATTGTCATCAGCATTGGAGAATCGTTTCCTAGAAGTAGCTATTTCAATAAAAGATTAAAGATTATTGCATTTGTATAATCGTAAATTCTATTGTTTTTTTTCTAACTCAGAAAAAAAAAAATTACCCAAGGAGTCTTGGTTTACTTTTTCTCATGAGAGGGAATTGAAAGTCAGAATATCTCCGAAGCATTGTGAATATTCCTATCGGTGATTAAGAACAAGTATTATATATTTCAGAAATTTATGCAGTCTTTTGAACTTTGAATTATTCATTTTCATTGTTCGCATAACTTCATTCATTTTGAGCAAGACGGACATGATCGATTATAAAAGAGAAATAAATACAGTACTGTTCGATGTTCTGTCTCTTCTTGGCATTTGAATAAAAAAATATAAATCATCACTGTAGATATTTTTTATGAAATGCTCTGATCATATCACAACATAATTTGGTTTAGTGTAAACTCGTCAACAAGAAGGAATTAATTTCCTTAAAGCCCTCTCCTTTAGGAACCAAAAACACTTAATTTCTGACCGTCTTCTCTTTTTGGGGTTGTGGTATCCGTATACTGGACAACTGTATAGTGCACGTTCCGTACAAAAAACAGGTTCTGTCGGTATGTAGGGTGAAAACCGGTTTCACGGGAATAAACGAAACGTTTTCCTGTAGAGTACGGCTCACCTGACGTCATCACTTCCTAACAAGCGACATGACGTCACTATGGATGCGTAGCGGCCGACCTCTATATAATGACCTTGTGTCCTGCATACCCATGCTCACTGGATCTTCTAAGCGTGTGTGTGTGTGTGTGTGTGTGTGTGTGTGTGTGTGTGTGTGTGTGTGTGTGTGTGTGTGTGTGTTTACCTAGTTGTATTATACGGAAAAGGAGCTATGCTCGTGTGACCTTTTCAGCATCAAGTTTTTTCTTAAAATCTTGAATAGTGTTTGTACACGCTGTTTCCTTATCTAATTTATTCCAGGTATGTATATATACAATATATATATATATATATATATATATATATAATATATAATATATAATATATAAATACATATACCAAAGGCTTTTTCCCCCTACAAGGGGGGTAGCCAAAAAGAAAAAGGCATATATATATTTGCATGGCAACATACTGTCAATACTTTAGGGACTATATTGGGGTGCACCTATTGTACATACTGGAGCCGCACATCACATGTTAGTTTGAATTTTATACTCCTAAAGGAGTGATGTACTTCTGTTGTTCCTGTTTTGTGCTGTTCCTTCATTCCTGCCCTGTACATCTTCTATGAATGTACCTCTTGATATCTTGTGATGGAGGGTGTGTCGGGGGAATTCTGCCACTGTGTTCTCATGCATGTCGTAAAATGCGACTAACTGGGACGGAATGAAGAGACTAGGGATCCTGCGTTTCTCTTATAAAAGATTTAAGGAACAAGAAGGTCTGGAAGGAGAACTCATACCAGAACTCTAGTGACTGGGTCATTAAATATATGTGGATGTGGCATAGATGAGAGTAGAATTAAAGGGATTGGTGATATGTTTGTGAGAGTAAGTATGGATGTGTCAGCGTTAAGTAAAGCTAAATTGAAAGGGAGGGAGGGATGAATTTGAGTTTGAGTTGATGAGAGTGGTGTCAGGATTGCCAAAAGGGCAAGGAAAGGAAGGAACAGCAATTCTGGTAAGCGATGAGAGTAAGTATGGATGTGTCAGCGTTAAGTAAAGCTAAATTGAAAGGGAGGGAGGGATGAATTTGAGTTTGAGTTGATGAGAGTGGTGTCAGGATTGCCAAAAGGGCAAGGAAAGGAAGGAACAGCAATTCTGGTAAGCGATGAGATAGAAAACTGCGTAATAATGTGTAGGGAAATGCCTTAGATCAGTGGTTCTTAACCTGGGATACCTGTACCCCAAAGGGGTAGGAAACCTTGAACCCTTGGGGGGGGGGGTACGAGACATGATAGCCAGTGCAATGGTACTGTATAATTACAATGAGAAAGCAGAGTAAGGTTTGTATCACTAATCCTTTTCATATGTTTGTATTATATTTAACTTGGATGGGGGTACGGGAATTTTTTTCAGAGATGCCAAGGGTTAAGAACCACTGCCTTAGAGGATAATGTGGGAGGTGGTAAAATGGGAATGAGACATATAGAGTTTTGTGAGAGCATACGGTCCTGGTGGCGAGAAAAGCGAAAACAAGTGGGAGCCCTTATGGAATATTCTAAATGAGGATATAGAGAGCTTGTGTAGAAATGTGAATGTAGCGGTGTTGGGGAACATATACGAGATGTTTTATGAATTTGGAGAAGGAATATGACAGGAAGGTAATGCGGGATGTGTTGCAGATATACCAGATTGGAGAAGGCTGTTGAGAGCATTCAGGAGTTTTTTTTACGTGAGTAGTAGAGCTTGTGTTAAGGTAGGGAAATGTAGAAAGTAAAGGTTAATAGAAAGAACGTGGAAGGCATAGGGGGATGGAGTGAAGTTGAGGGGAAGACTGAGGATTAGATAGATGTGGTGAAA
>NC_134797.1:28594947-28614947 GCF_046742065.1 Oratosquilla oratoria
TGCGATTAATCGGCGGTACTCCCGACCCCCAAAACTTTTTTCGTCGTAAAATCACTACGGTGAATATTTTATTTTCTCAACAGAAATACATAAAACGCATTTGATATGCTGCTAGAGGAAAACTATTTCCCCCCAATATATCAGAATACTTTCCGAAAGATACGGGCTGCATATTTGCTCCAACAGAGTAAAAATAGCCTTAAAGAACATAACAAAAATGGAGGAGATTGCAAGAAACCATAAGACCTACACTAGACAGTTCCGTGTCCTTTACCACCTGTCATTCGTATCCATAAGATTATCTAATATCATCTCAAAACAATCAAATAGATAAACAGTCTCTACATGGTGACTAGGTTTATTCTATCCCAACCCTTTAAACTCCGATGACAAGATGTCTTGTCATTTGGTCAAATATAACAAAAAATCATAAAACACCAAAATGTTTGATCAAACACCAGAAAAATATGACGTCAATCCTCGCGCGGTCAAGCCGCATCAGATGATATTCGGATGTACGGGCCGGCGCGAGGCCTACCATATCCGGTTTTTCGTATCTACACAAGCGTCTGACATGAGTTGAATGGGTTAACCCCTCATTTGGTAAACAGCGATAGAGTTGGTAAAAGAGATGAAAAATGTAGAAGAAAAAAAATTCGAATTAAATCATGCTCAGCATTTTTCTTTAGGCGAGGCTTAATCTCCGGCTACTCCTTACGGATGTTACTGAAGTCTCCAAACTTATTGATTACACAAACTTCATGAAGTCAATACCCCATAAGGTGTTGCAGGATGATACACACTGCAGGTGTAGGTGAAACAGGTTAACTGGCCCCATGGGTTTCTGAACCTGTTGAAGAGACGTTGGTACCAGTTTGTAGCATAAATATGCAGGCAATTTCCTCAGTTTAAACCAACGAGTTCCGAAACCGGTTGTGGATGTGGGAGGAGGCGGGGTGGAAGGGGTGGTTGAAGGCTTGAAGGGGGGAGAGTGGTAGAGGAGAATTCTTGTCACTCGTTTGTTATCGTCTTGTCAAAGACAGCAAGTGTAGTAGAAAAACAAAGGTATAAAAAATGGTAGTTGCTTAGATGTCCAGGCTATGTAGAAGTCAGCGGCAGCTGTTGGATTCGAACACGGATCATTGTGTTATGAAATACGTTCGAAAGCTAATGGACACAGTTCCTGTAGAATTTGCTCCTTACCTTTCCCCTATCCTGAGAAAAGGGTGATTTTCTTGTATAGCAACATCTTCGAGTACTTGGCTGGAAATCTTGTCGTATAAGTGAACCATGTTTTCTCAGACCAACCGAAACAGTCTTTGCATACTCGTTCCCTCTCACCAGAAGCCTTTACTTCCTCTAGCAACCTGTCTAGGTTAAGGATTTTGACCCTTATCCGCAGGTGCTATAAAAAGTATCAAACTACCATATGGTTTTCACTGTGTAAATATAGCCTTTGTTCCTGACAATTTTATATGTTTTTTGTATGGCATCAACCCTGTGGAGTGAAGTATTTTCTTGCATGGAAAATGCATGAAATCTCCAGCAGCAAAATTTTTGTTTTTCATAATGAAAACGATTGGACGGGTCAAAAATTCGGAGAGCATCTTGAACCTGCAGTCCACATGCCCTGAAGGAGCCTAGGAGTCTCATAAGAAGGTTTGCAAACCAAAAACAAGTAGCAATTAGTGGATGCCTGGCAATTTTGTCCAGTGTTGACGTGGTTTTCAGGAGGACAGAGAACAGCAATACATAAATATGCAATACATGACTAAATAGGTCGTGAACCTCTGAGACGGCGCTTCAATATTCAGCTTTTGCGTTTTTATTTTATTTATTTTTTACTCTGATAAAAAGAATAAAGATGAATGGACATATGAATAAATGAGTGTGTATATTAATAAGTAGATAATCTAAAAACAAATTAATAGACAATTGAATAGATAAATAAAACTAGTAGATAAACCAATGAATCAATAATTGAATGAATTGATTAATAAAAACAAATAGATAAAAAAGAATAAAGATAAGCACATATTCATTGTTAGCAAAACGATTACTGCTTTCTTACTGGTGACAATATCCTTTTTATTCTGACTGAGATCACCCTGTTTTATGAATTTCTGTTACAGCCTATCTCTCTCTGTGCCGCCGTTAGAAGATTCTTTCTTTTTTTGCCTGTGGCGTAGAGAATTTCATAGGAATATGATTCTTTTTTGTAACATGTGTGCACATGTCACAGGTAGACAGGTAGAAGAGAATTTCATAGGAATATGATTCTTTTTTGTAACATGTGTGCACATGTCACAGGTAGACTGCTCCAGAGCAAGTTCAAGTTGGAGACATTTTTCAAGTGACTTCACGTAAGAGAAAAAAAGGTGATTAAGATAGTTTAAATCTTTCTTTCAGAGGTCACCTTACACTTCTCCCCTCCTCCTCCCCCTCCCCCTCTTCCTCCTTCTCCTCCTCCTCCTCCTCCTCCTCCTCCTCCTCCTCCTCCTCCTCCTCCACCTCCTCCTCCCCCTCCACCTCCTCCTCCTCCTCCTCCTTCTCTTCAAAAAATGTAAAAACAAATATATATAAAAGAAGACAGGGATGAAGCTTGCCTTTTCACAAACCTATTCCATTCCGTGTTGCCTTTTTTCCTTGTTTTATCTTCTTCTTTTTCCAGTTGCTACCAGGCCATTTCATTCAGTCGTGTGTGACACCCACCTTCCTCTGGATAGCGATATGAAAGATTAACTTTAGCTCCGACATCACTCACGAGTTACGCTTCGATAGCTTCGAAGGTCAACATCAGAGATTCCAACCTATTTCCTCACGCAACCTGTGCTTATACATTGCTGTTCCTCAGCTTCCCGGGGTCGACTTCATAGCTGAATGAAACCATTCTACATCTACTAACTCCCATGGCTTTCCGTTTGTGACTCCACTTGGCAAATGCACGAGGCTCGCTGGGAGTCCCTAGACTCCACGTTGAGACTCGGGAGTCTTATACTCAAGTCAAAAATTGCCAGAGTGGAAGAATCGAAATTTTCTTACTTGTAACTCGACAGCTCCGCAAAAACCGGTCGTTCGTTTGAAAAGGCCCGGGGGGACTCGTAATTTCGGGCTGACCGATACTGCAGCATGGAATGAAGTAGTCGGAGAAGAGAGCTTAAAGTTGGAGGGCGTGTTTGCGTCAGTACCTTTAACCCCTTTACGTACATGACGGGTGCCATTTTCTCTTTCACTCTCTCTGCCTCCATACTATTCTGTTCATCTCTCTTGCATTCCCCTCACGGTAAAAGGGAAATTGTATGTAGTCGGGGTGAATATGTATTAATGGATGGATGGGAGAATTACTGTCCCATGTTCAGTACAACAGTGCCGCACAAATACGCGTATGTACGACTCGGTGGCGCGGTTGGTAGAGTCCCAGATTATCAGTATGGCGATACCGGCGGTACCTGGTTCGAATCCTGCCCAGGGCTGAAATTATTTCAGCATCGCTGCGCTTTGAGTCGTTACTCCAACTCGTGGGCGGGGAGTTGGGTGTGTGTGTGTGTGCGTGTAAGGTCATAGTATCACCCATAGATCGGTCATACGAGCTCTGAGCTCTCTTCCAGGAGGTAAGTAGCTGTCTATCACGAGTTCAACACGTGATCCAAAGACCAAAGTGAAAGACCAAGGTGAATCACACACACACACACACACACACACACACACACACACACACACACACACACACACACACACACACACACACACACACACACACACACACACACACACACACACACACACACACACACACACACACACACACATTTGAGACATCCTGTATATATTTAAACCTTTTTGGAGTGCAAGGTTTCTCACAGTTGAATAGTTCCCAGGCAGTAGCTGAAATGAGCGTAAGTAGTAATGGTACTGCAACAAATTGTTGATATATCTCATTGAGGTCGATATTAGATGCTTTTGTTCAGTTTTAGACCCAATGTTTCAAAATCAATGCCATATATCGAATACGAAGGAAAAATCCGACAGGGATAATCTCCCAGATTAGGTTCTTTAATGCATACACGGCAACTGTGCTCAAATATTCTGTTCATGCAATTAGAAGGAGAACCTCATGTTGCTTCAATTGTCCGGCTATTTGCAGACCTGGGTCAGGGTTCTGTGAGAAACAAAGGCCTCATCTCTTCCCGCGGCTCTTGACTTCGAGGTACTCGTTGCATATTGTCGTCCAAGGCCTTTGGGCATGACCCGTGAGTTTTCCGCCTCATTGGCTTGATCTCTTGACCCGACTCGGTGTAGACGCGTCCTGATATTATCTGCAAATAAACAATTAGATTGATGAATTGATACATAAATAGTTGGATGGATGAATGGATAGATGGAAGGACAAAATATATACTGGTAGTGTTATTCTGTTTTCACATGTTGCTTATGTGGACAGTTATGCTCATACTCCACATGTACATTGGTGACTGCATATAATATGAACATTCATCCATCCATACATACTTACATTCTTACATACGTACATATGTACATGCATACATACATGCATATAATATGCACATTCATCCATCCATACATACTTACATACGTACATACATATGTACATACATACATACATGCATATAATATGCACATTCATCCATCCATACATACTTGCGTACATACATATGTACATACATATGTACATGCATGCATGCATACATACATACATACATACATACATACATACACATGAATATTTGCAGTATTCAATATGGCTGTTGGGCTTTCCAGTTTAAACAACACTTCCAGCCGCACACTCATCCGTTTTAGGTATTGCTGTGAATAACACTTCATCCTCGAGCAGGCATATAATAATTCTTATTCTCATGGAAAGCATAGAACACAGGCACTAGAGGGAATGTGAAATGTGAAAATTAGGAGATTGGGGTGGACAAACGAGGTAGAAGAATTTGCAAATGTGACTCGACAGAGCCTGCCATAGTCGTGTAACTCACGGAAGAGGTTGAAAAAGCCTTTGTTCAGCAGTGGACTTAAACCTGTTTATGGCTGAACATTAGTGTGAGATCCAGGACCAACACACCTGGTTGGGGGAAAATCCTTGGTCTGACCCTACTACCACATGGTGGTCCGCCAACTAGACCTGACGATGATCGTGCCTGAAGTCTTAAGCGACCATTTTCATGTTGCAGTTGAGTGAGAGACAGGTCGGTTAGCCCTCATCTCCGAGGTCTTAAGCCCAGAGTAACCTGGGGAATCCTTAAAGCGTGATTCTTTGCATCATGTCAAATGCCACAACCCATCTACTTATTTCCGGATGATTTAACACCGGACCATCCAGGTTGGCGGCCGAAGGCGTCCTTGCCCGTGACGCGAAGAAGACGATGAACCCCAGTAATAAGCGCCTTTGGTTCTTCGACAACCGCACGAAATTCCAAACTCGGGTGAGTCGTTGTGGTGTCTGCAAAGCCTCGGGGGGCCGACAGAAACCAAGGAAGAAACGTGGAAGGGCGCAACTACGTCAAGAAGCGAATGAAGCAAATAAAAGAGATAAATGGGTTTGAGGTCAGCCACCGCTAGTCATTAAACCAACAGAGTAGCTATGAAGACTTAGGACGCCTCACTGGGCCTATGATTAACAGCCTCCTACAGGGGACGCACGTTCTTGCTCCCTGTTACCGCGACAGCTGACGGGGGAATAGAATTGAGGAAATTATCAGTGGGAGCGGCTGCCATCTTGACCTCGCTCACTCTAATCTCGAGAGGGCATCATAAAGGACAGTGACAAAGGGAAATAAATTGCTCAGGTGGCAAAAACAAACAAACAAACAAACTGTACTTCTGTGACACTGCGTGGGACAAAGTGCTGAATTGCAGACTATATAGACACCCAGACAAATCCTCCCATAGAATCAGATATCAGGGACCACTTACGACCTATGATATTCCAATACCATCACCCAGCAGCGGCTGAAGATAAAAATGAGATGCATTGTGCTGATTCCTCGATACACGGCTATTAAAAGTGGACTTAACCACGGTCATGTTCCTTGGGTCGCAAGAACTATAATATATATTGACATATATGAATAACAATAGTGAATCTGAAGCCACTCTTTCCCATTCCTCTTCACTATCTTCTTCACCGTACCAAACACAAATACACCTGACGAAACATCTTCCTACTTTGTCTAAGTCTTCGGTTGTTAACACCAACACACGTCCATCCCTATTCCTCCTCCCTCCTGTTCCTCCCCAGCTTGGGTCGTTCGACCCTCTCACCTCGCCAAACTCCTTCCCCCCCCCCTCACCGGCCCAATCCAGTTTCAGTCACGAGAAGGCCTGAAACCACGTACACGCCTCCGCATTCCTCGGCTGCATCCCCTCCACATGCACACAAAGTATCCCTGATAAAGATGTTTTCTTAACTTACGGTACCTTTACGTGCTCTTGTTTCATAAGTCTTTACAATGTATGCGTTGCCATTTTTGTCCAAGCGCCGACTAATACTTCTTCTTAATGACTTCCATTTTCTTTTGTTCTTTATTCCTTTGTTGTGCTTTTATACCTTATGCCCGGCCTATTCAAGGATCAAACGGTCACCTGCGAGATCATATATCCATTTTGATGTACCGTATTAGGCACACCGGTCTTCATAGTCCTTAATTGTGGGCAGCCTGACATCAGATCTCTTCGGGAAGACGAGTGGGTGAGTGTAGTGTATTTCATAGCGAACAAGTTCCTATCCAATGTTAACTTCGCCGGGTAACAACTTAGACTACTTTCCGACGCGTAAATTATTACACCGTAAAGAAAATGATCAACCCAACTGGTTAGAGCAACCGGTCTCCGGAACCAGACCTAACTCTCTTTCTACACTTCCCATCGGGAACCGTCCTGTACGGCTTTGGGCAGAAGTTTCTTTGTAGGAGGAATTAATTCATCTGCTAATCCGTTCCCCCAGGTCTCTCATACAAGAAACCCGCGGTCCCAAAGTCACCGGCAACAGCCAGCGGACTGGGCCATAAGTCACTCGAAGAAGAGATATTGTATTGCCTGGAAATAGCTTGTTTGGGGCAGGGTAACGAGGTGTTCAATGTCTTCCCTGTGATCGTGGCACCTGGGGCAGTTTTATTTTCTTGGGAGGGCTGCAAGATTGATCTCGGAGAAGGGGGGTCGGTCTTGAAGAAGTTGTTTTGTGGTCTAAGAGTGAATGTATTTTTGTATGTATGTAGTGTGTGGTAGACATAATAATTTAGTCAATATGCTTCAGTAGTACACACACACACACACACACACACACACACACACACACACACACACACAAACACAGATACACATACACACACGACTCGGTGGCGCGGTTGGTAGAGTTCCCGGTTGCCACGACGGAAGTCCAGGTTAGAATCCTGCCCAGGGCTGAAATAATTTCAGCATCGCTGCGCTGCGAGTCGTTACTCCAACTCTCGTGGGCGGGGGAGTTGTGTGTGTGTGTGCGTGTGCGTGTAAGGTCACATCATTACCCATAGATGTGTCATATGATCTCTGAGCTCTTCCGGGAGGGAAATAACTGTTGATCACGAGTCCGACACGTGATCCAAGACCATGATGAATCGCACACACACACACATACACGCACACACACACACACACACACACACACACACACACACACACACACACACACACACACACACACGACTCGGTGGCGCGGTTGATAGAGTACTGGCCTGTCAGCATCTGGTTCGAATCCTGCCCAGGGCCGAAATTATTTCGGTATCACTGCGCTTCGGGTCGTTACTCCGACTCTCGTGGGCGGGGAGTTGTGTGTGTGTGTGTGTGTGTGTGTGTGTGTGTGTGTGTGTGTGTGTGTGTGTGTGTGTGTGTGTGTGTGTGTGTGTGTGCGCGCAAGGTCATAGCATTACCCATAGATCGGTCATACGAGCTCTGAGCTCTCTTCCGGGAGGGAAATAGCTGTCGATCACGAGTCCAACACGTGATCCAAAGACCAATGTGAATACACACACACACACACACACACACACACACACACACACACACACACACATATATATATATATATATATATATATATATATATATATATATATATATATATATATATATATATAGTCCCATTACATTTAGTTTATGATTGTGTAATGCAGTGAGTTTGAATAGGATTGAGAGCTCAAACATAGAACCATGTACAGTCACTCAAAAAAGTATCGGTTGGTGGTTTTAGGTGTTCGTGGGAGACGAGTGAAACAACAGAATCGATATTCTTGTGCAGTTGGTAGTCGTGACAGTTGCGACCTACCTTTCCCCCCCGTTGAAATACGTGCTGAAGAATAAGCATTTAATGCGTGAAGATGTGACAAGATTGAAAGTAATTATATTTGTACCGACAAGAATTGTTGATATTTTATTGTTACTGAAATCAGACACAGCCACAGAAATCTGAACCCCCTAAACTGTGGATGGAACGCCAGAACTCGTATGATAAATCCCGTGGCAAGAGGTAACGACAAACAGCCGCTAATGCTTAATCCTAAGGTTTCAGCCGTCTAATAAGTGGATATGAGAGACAGTAGCGTTGGAGTGAGGCTCGAGGCACAGTAGACAGTTGGTAGTGGCCCCCCCCCTCTGTCTACCGTTTTAAACTTATCTACCACATACAGGGTTTGTTTCAAACAAAGAAACCATATTTCTCGTTTCTTTTCATCGTGTAACAGATCCCGTTTTCTGTTGAGAAAGCATCATTGTTAATAAGAATACGTCACTGGTCCGGAAGTGTCTCGATTTATCACATTTTCCGCTATGCCTAACTGGCATGTTTAGTCAAATAGCCAGACTGAACTTGCTACCTCTGATGGTTTCTGTCGACTGTGAAACATTATGAATGTGATACGAATTCCATTCGAAGGCGTACCAACAGTTTCCAAGTCTTTTGAACAATGTGTCAGAGTTTAGCGTTTACTTACGTCCATTTACGTACGATTTCTTACCAATCATTTTTTTAGTGACTGTACCTATCATTTTCATATAATATTTTTGGGAGAAGACTTTGGTTTCTTGAGGTGTTATTATTCTCAATGATTTATTTTGCATGGTTTAAGGTATCTGTTTGTTTTGCCGATTGTTAGGCAGCGTCATAATCGAGTGTGGTTTTTGTGATTTGTTAGACTGTGATTAGAGTTTTCTTTCGTTGTCCTAACCCAGCTCCTGGGAATAGTTTTAAAAGGTTTATCTTCATCTTAGTTTTCACTCTCAGATCTTTAAAGTATGGGTTGGAGATTACATGAATTTCAAAAGTCAATCCTAGAATCTTTGGGTTCTTTTTCAATAGAAGGGTTTGGTCGTTTGATTTATAATGTTTTATATTTTCATGATTACTTGGAATGAGCAATGTTCTTGATGGCTTCAAGGTGAGGCTTAGATTATTTGTCTTTGTTCTAATTGTCTAAGTGAACTTGGGTATTCTTAGTTGATTTTTTGTAATTGGTCTGCTGGTTTCTTATCGTCAGGTCATCTGTGTAGGGGAGGCACTACGTCGAGACTGTACAAATTCACACCAGGCTTTGACCTCCTTATAGTTCGATAACCTAAAAAAAAAAAAAAAAAAAAAAAAAAAAAAAAAATATATATATATATATATATATATATATATATATATATATATATACAGTATATATATGTATGTATATATATATATATATACAGTGTATATATATATATATATATATATATATATATATATATATATACAGTGTACATATACATATATATATATATATATATATATATATACTATATATATATATATACAGTGTATATATATATATATATATATATATATATATATATATACAGTGTATATATATATATATATATAATACATACATATATGGGAGTACTTTGGTGTTAATTGCTGGACCTAGGGCTGGAAAATTGTTTGTAAAGAGGTTAAGCACCATAGGTGAAAATACCCCTCTTTGTAAGACTCCGTTATATACTCTTTTTGTCCAACATATTTCGCTTGGATTTGATTAATCTGCATTGTTTTCCTGTTGAGAAGTTTGCTCACAATTTTTTTTATTCTTGTGAATGTCTGTTTTCATTATCTTTTCTGATAGTTATGTCTCTAGGAACTTTATCGAATGTCTTGCCTATGTCTATCTTTACCACAATTGTCTGTAGTCTCCTTCATGTCCTCTTCTTTTCTCTGGTGGTGGAATGATAATATGACCACCGAGGAAACGAATGAACAACCAAGCCTAAGTTAGGTCGAGGGCAGAGATACCAGACAAAAAATAAGTACATAAATAAATAAATAAATAAATAAATAAATAGATGAATAAATGAATAAAAAATAAAGGCTTCATATCTTCCATTGATTATCATCAAAATAAAATAACCAAAGGTTTGAGTTTGAATGAACAACCATGCCTAAGTTAGGTCGAAGGCAGAGGTACCAGACAAAAAATAGATAAATAAATAAATAGATAAATATAGATAAATAAATGAATGAATAAGTGAATAGAAAATAAAGGCTTCATATCTTCCATTGATTATCAGCAAAATTAAGTAATCAAAGGTTTGAGTTTGTTGCATTGCAGCCGCTGACCACCCAGCTCCCATGTAATCCTACTTATGGATCTACAATATAACGTAAAGCTTGGATTTAATGGTGTAGTAGAAGTGAGTTTTAATAAACAAATAATATTATGAACAAATAAATAAATAAACAAAAAAGTAAAAACATAAATCAATGAGTATTATATATATATATAATATGCAGAGTCCACTAGGAAAAGGCAAAAACACACGGAGTCCGAGCGCTTTCGTGATATATTCACATTATCAAGGAGTAAAGAAAAGTGTACTCCTTGATAATGCGAATATATCACGAAAGCGCTCGGACTCCGTGTGTTTTTGCCTTTTCCTAGTGGACTCTGCATATTTGATTCACGGGGGACTTGTGAAATTGGTGTGTGTATGTATACATATATATATAATGTGTGTGTGTGTGTGTGTGTGTGTGTGTGTGTGTGTGTGTGTGTATATGTTTCGCTTAGAAATAAATAGAATAACCTGACGGCTGCCAAAGCAAAAACACAAGTAGAGCCAGCCTCAAAGGTTCAATGACAGTCATCTGTATTCATTATTTTGTAACAGATGGCGTTGCAGTCACTGTATTCTCGGAACTTTGAATATGTTTCCGACAATTAAGAGCGATACGACTGAGCTGAAACATCGATTCCACAAATAATTAGGCTATTTTGAACTGCCCGTTGAAGTCCGGACAGAATTTGTTACTGCCTTTTAAGGTCCTCTGCCGGTTGAGCGCATTGCGTCGCGAGTTTATGAACATTCGTTCGAATCTCTGCGGGGTTTGTCATTTATTCAAACTATTTAATCGATTTCAAGGACTATGCCGGTTGTGCAATAATCCTTGCAATGTCTGCTGAGGTCTGCTTTGTCTTCTCATTTTATTTCGTCTTATTTTTTGTTGTGTATTGGTGGTAAAAGGTGTTCAAGGTTTCTGTTGGGTTCCAGACTAGCTAAATATGTCTGTCTGTTTGTTCTGGTGCGGTTGAACGTGAGCAGTGGGAAAGGTTTACAGTTAGTTAGGAAATCTATTTGTTATGGTTGTATGTTGGTGGATGATATCTTATGTAGCCTCATCGGTGCTGTGGTTTTTGTTTGGTGGATGCTACGTTGTGTAACATGCATGCCAGGATGGTCATAAAGATGCAAGATTTTGGTTTCCGCGTGTGGATGATCTATGGGTGTAGTCTGTGCGCAGCCGGTGATTTTTTCGTATTGTCTTGTTTTGTCTGACTTGTAGTTTGTAATACTGTGTATGTTATGGGTGTTGACTATACTGGAGCAACATTATCCAACACGGAACTTGTGTATTATTTGTAAATAAATTCGCAAGTGTCATTGTCTTGTCTAAAGTCTGAATCATGGATAGTTTTTAAGTTGCTCAGAAAAGAAAAGGACAACCGGTTCAGAAGGAGCCGACATTTTAACTATTATCTTATGGTAATCGTAATCTGGATGAAAATGTTTCCTTGTATATATTACGAATGAATGCATTTGGATTGCACGAGCGACTCAGACGGGTTGCTCAGTAAAATACACGATGAGAGTTCTAGCGGAGTATGAGTAGGATTAAAAACAAAAGTTTATGCCTCTACACCAGACATAGCTCTCCATCACTTTGTCTTATCCTCCTCCTCCTCCTCCTCCTCCTCCTCCTCCTCCTCCTCCTCTTCCTCCTCCTCCGCCTCCTCTTCCTCCTATTCCTCCTCCTCCTACTTCTCCTCGTATCCCTCTCCCCCTCCTTTTCCTTCTCCTTTTCCTCCTCCTCCTCCTCCTCATATCCATCTCCTCCTCCTCTTCCTCCTCCTCCGCCTCCTTTTCCTCCTACTTCTCCTCTTCCTACTTCTCCTTCTCCTCGTATCCCTCTCCCACTCCTTTTCCTTCTCCTTTTTCTCCTCCTCCTCCTCATATTCCTCTCCTCCTCCTCCTTCTTCCTCCGCCTCTTCTTCCTTCTACTCCTCCTCCTACTTCTCCTTCTCCTCGTATCCCTCTCCCCCTCCATTTCCTCCTCCTCCTCCTCCTCCATCTGCTCATATTTTCCTCTTGCTTTCCTTTCTCCTCTTCTTTTTTTATCCTGCTCATCCTCTTCCATCTGTTTATTCTCCTCTCCCTCCTTCTCCTCCTCCTCCTTCTCCTCTTCTTTTTCTCCTTGGTGCTCCTTCTTCTTAACCATTTCATTTTCTACTTTCTCTTTCTTTTTCATATTCCTGTTCCCTCTTTTCTTCCTCTTCCTCCTTTTCTTCCTCTTCTTCTGCTACCTCTTCCTCTTTACTAACCATTTCATTTTCTACTTTTTCTTTTTCCTATTCCTATTCCCTCTTTTCTTCCTCTTCCTCTTCTTCTGCTACCTCTTCCTCTTTACTCTCCTTTCCATCTTCCTCTTCCTCATCCTCCCCTTCTTTTTCCTCCCATTTCTCTTCCTCCCCTTCTTCCTACCCCTCCTCTTCTTTTTCTCTTCTTCCTTTTCCTTTCCTCCTCTTCCTCTTCTATCCCTCTCCCTTTTCCCGCCCTCTTTCTCTTCCTCCTTCTTTTCCTCACCACTTCCTCCTCCTCCTCCTCCTCCTCCTCTTTCTTTTCCTCTTCCCTTTTACTTTCCCCTTTCCCTTCCCCCTCTCCTCTCTCTTCCTCCTCTCTCTTCCTCCTCTCTCTACCTCTTCCTTCTCTTTCCCCCTCTCATTTCTCTTCCTCTTCCACGTCCTCTACCTCCTCCTTCTTCTTTTTCTCTTCCTCTTCCTCTTACTCTTTTCCTTATTCTTTTTCATGCTCCTCTTTCCTTTCTTGTTCTTCTTCCTCTTCCTCTTCCTTTCCCTCTTCCTCCTCTTCCTCTCCTCTCCGATTCCTTCTCCTCTTTCTCATCCTTTTCCTTTCCCTCTTGTTTTCTGTTCTCCATTATCTTCCTTCTCAGCATTAGCCACTCAACTTTGTTTATTTTTTCACGAATATTCTTCTCAGTCATCGTTCCCAGTCTGCTTCTTCTCCAGTTCCTATCCTTCATCTTCTTGGTTTCTCGTTAGCACTGACGATTTGTTTTGTCCTTGTCCTAATCCTTCACATTCTTTAATTGTTTTCCTTCTACCATCTTCCCTTCCTCAAATGTTCCTTTACTGTTATTGTCATTACCTCTCCTGAGGAAACTTCCTCCAGGAAAACTGCTCCCCGGGCAAATTCCTTCGTGGCAACTCTGACACAGACATTACCCGAAGGGTCGTAGGGAAGTAGATGGAAACTCCCATTTCCCTATTGTTCTCTCTGTGAAATATCGATGCAAATTACAGTTTCTAAAAGCTTAATACTAACCCTCCACAACGACACACCTGGTAAGACGTATTTCGTATATTCATGACTAGAATGTACACTTACTTCCTTAAAATCTTTCTTAAAAGTGTATTATGTGCAAAGGTTTTAGACTAGAAATCCTTCTTTTTCTATTTCCTTATATTTCTGTACCTTTGTGTTTGGTATATACATTATATGTATATGTATATATATATATATATATATATATATATATATATGTATATATATATATATATATATGTATATATATATATATATATATATATATATGTATATATATATATGTATATATATATATATATATATATATATATGTATGTATATGTATATATATGTATATATATATATATATATATACATATATATACATACATATATCGGGGTAATTAGACATAAAAACGAAATAGATAAATAAATGAATAAATAAAAATCGAGGCATGGATCGTGTATTTATAAAAATCTTGTGGCCGAAGATCGATCTTGCCCTTGACCTTGACCTAACCTCCCATGAAGGAGCTGTCATCAGCCAGCTACGCAATGCACGATTCTTCTTATCGATTGTACCGCATACTCGAGCTCAGATGTATCCTACCTAGTGTAAGAATGCTTATAACACCGAATACTTCAAGGTAACTTCACAACCCTCTAGGTGAGGAACTTCAATGCAGGAAAGGCTCCTCTCGTTTAAGTGAAACAAATTGCTTGTCAATTGGTAGAATGGTTACTAATTCGTAAATCCCTGAGAGAGGGTTTCAAATAGGCTTATCCTATCTGCTCCCAAAGAAGTTTTTCATAGCTGAAGAGAATTGCATGGCGTCAGAACTAATTATGATATTGTGAAATGTGGGGGCAAAGGATGAACACATATGTCTAGGACAGAAAAAAAAAGAAAGGTATCTAAGCTAAGAAATTATTATCTTCGACCGAAGCCAGCACCTTTGCTCTATTTGGAAATTGGTACGTTATAACACATTTGTAAAATTTCACTATAAACCCACTATCGGAGAAATAATAACGGATGTACAGGGAAGCTGTATATTTCGACTACTATCTGTTTATTCTGTCTACTATTTGTTTATTCCGTCTTTCGAGTCGAGCCTGGGTTCAAATTGTGCAAGGCGAGTGAGAAACCAACGCGTCACACCGGCCCTCAAGGATAGAATGACCATCAATCAATCAATCGGCCATTTTGAGTCCACTGCTGAAGAAAGGCCTCTCTCATAACATTTCATGAGTCACAAGATTGTAGCAGCCTCTACCATATTGCTCCTGCAAACTGCTTCATTTCGTCTCTCCACTCTCTGTCTGGTCCCCTTCTTTCACGCTTCCGATCTCGCAGCGTCCAGTCAGTAACACACTTCGAGTTTGCTTTATTTCTCTCACCTCTGTAATTGAATTCAGCAGTGCAGCTTACTATTCTTTGGTCACTACCTATAATTACTGAATTCATAACCGTAGAATTGCTGACGCCGTTTTTCCTATGTTCTTCCCCCATTTTAGCATTGATATCACCGATTACCAACATGTATCTTAATTTTTTTAATCCATTACTTGACTTAAGTCATGATAGAGTCAATTTCATCGTCTGTTTTTTGTGAAGCTGAGGCATAATCCTGAACTATTTTGAAAGTATATCTTATACATAGTCTCATAACAGTCTCAGCTACCCTATCTGAAACACTATTGAATTTCACTATGTTACTAGTAACCTCAACTGTATCTTTCATTTTCTTTTTCTCTATAGTAAGACAGGTGATAACTGTCTTGTTGGTACATGAGCTTTTGTCTCTCGTTTTTGGACTTGCTTCAATCCCAAAATGTCATAACTTAATTTCTCCTGTTATAAAGGATTACAAAGGCGGAGCATGCCGACAGGAGACCTTTTGATCCATATCTAGGTCGGATGCTAAAAAAGAAATCATGTTAATAATAGAATAATAAATAAAAACTATAATAATGTAAATAACAAATGAAATACATAAATGCATAGGTATAGTTAAATATTCCGTTAAACTCCCCAGCTTGTGGTTTTCTTCCGTGATTCTCACGTGTAGGTACATATATTCATCTTGCTCAGGTTGTTTAATGCCTAGGACAATGTTTACTCACATTCGGTGGCACACTGCCCGTAAACACAGGAAGCAATGTGGTTGGGCCTTTAGGGGATGATGATCCAATAAGAACGCCCGCTTTTACATTGTGTGCAACGCATAGTTCTTTAGTGCCACTTTACCCAGTATATCTGATGTACCCTATGTATGTATGGGATACCCAATGGTCCACACAATCATTATGATGATATCCTATATATCTATAAGGAATTTCCCTGTTTGGCAGCAGGGACATGCGGGTTAGCATTAGATCCTGTTACTGTGTGTCAGCTGATCTACCTCTCATCTTTCTTACACGACCTGTTTGATATGCTTGGTCCAAGAGAGATTCCAATCTCCGTCAACATAACTCTTGTAGTCATTAGGATACTTAAGCCACCGACGTCACAAAAAAAAAAGTAATTGAGGCGATTAGTTCATATCATTAACCCGTTCGTTGCGGATGGAGTTTACCCTTAACTGAACAAGATTGCGGTTTTTTTTTTTTTTTTGCGCGCTGGCAGCTTGAATAAACAATTAATGTGGGACGAAGGAAAAAAAGTTAGTCGTAACTGACTCGAGATGTTTGGGTGCTATGGATTGTGGTTAATCGGCGGCTCTTTCCTTGTGGGGGCGAATTTTCTCAGCAGAATAAGATTCTCTTCATTATCAGAGCCCGATCTAGAAGCTAGCTTAATCCCCATCACTTTGACATAAGGCGATTATCACTTCCTCATCCATTCACCTACAGAGCACATGCGGGGTAATGTCCATTTGGGCCTCGTCATCCATTTATTTACTACCTCCCTCTCGCACTTTCTTCCTTGATCTACTGCTATTCCATATACATCCAAATCCGTTTTCATCTCATCCATTTCATTTTAGGTCATCCTCTTGAGGTCACTCCAATACTCTTTCCAAACTCTCAACCCTTTAACCTCAGATGACATGATGAAAAAAAGAACATACTTAAAAAAAAAATCTAGTATCTAACTGTTTATAGCAAGGGGTAGCGTGAAGAATATGAAAGCATTTCAGTGTCTCTCATGACTACAGAGGAAAAAACTGTACATATGTATAGGTTTTTATAAAGTACATTACCATATCCGGTTTTTCATATCTACACAACAAGCGGCTGTCATGAATGAGTTGAATGGGTTAAGCAGTAACTTCATCATTTCTTCTTTCCTTATTCCTAAGCGATCTGAACATTCTCTGGTTTACCCTCTCACAGCTTTCTACCAATGTCTGTATTCCGCGCATTCTTCTATTTCTCATTTTATTCATTTTTGAAACACCTTTCATACTTCTCAGACACCACATCCCAAATAGATTTAGTCCATTTCCTTCAGCCTCTCATACACTCCAAGTCTCTGGTCCGAAAAATACCAAAAGTACAATAACTCCTTCATGCAATATTCTTTTAGAATTGATCACCAAGTACCCATTACTCAAGACACTTTTCATGCCATCCATACATTTACTCGTCTTCTTTACTCACTGACTCACTTTTATATTTACTCCTATATTCATCTCTACTCATAACCCCAGATACTCAAAACTCTCCCATTCTTCACACATCAGACCATTGACACTCTTATTCAACCTGCAACCGTTAATATTCCTACTACATCTTATAAATTTACCATTTTCACATTCACTTGTATCTTTCCTCTCTCACACAACTTGACAAACTCTGTCACCAACTGATTCTGTCTCTACCCGGGATCAGCCACAAGACCACAAGACAATGTCGTCCATAAATATCAATCACTGCATATCCCATATCTTTCCATCGCACCTACTAATTCCAAATTTTGATTAGCACACTTGCATCCATATACACATTAGACAACCATGGCGAAATTACACAACCCGAACGCAAGTTTACATTCATCTCAAGCCTTTCAATCCCACTCAACCCACACGCATGCCATACTATCCATTTAAAAATAGTTGACCTGATTCAGCAGGCTTTTCTCCGTTTCATATGTTTGCATCGTGCTCGACAATCTTCTGTCTGTGCTGTCATATGCTTTCTCCAAACCCATGAGTACTCGAAATTATCCTTACCTTTTGCTTAAATACTTATACATCTTGTTTACCACAAATAGTATGCAGCCTTTCTTTCTCCTGAACCCTCACTGTTCTATGTCAATTCCTCCCATTTTTTCCTTCATAAACAAGTCGACCAACACATTCCCATACAACTTACCAACCATGCTCAACAAACTTATCCCTCTAACACTACTGTTTTCATATCTAATTCCATGTCTTTTATATATTGGTACTATACATACACTCCTTAGTCCACCTGAACACTCCCTTACCTGACATACAAATTGAACAATCTTACCAATTACTCCACTATTACTATTCCAAACTTTGTTACATTACACCCAACTAATCTTCGTTTCTTCCAGGCTTGCTTATTTCTTCGTATACCTTTCACTTCCTTCTAAAACATGTCGTTTCCCTTTAAGAATTCTCAAACAAATACATGCACCATCTCACATCCGCTTCTCTCTTTGCCTCTCACCAAGCGGTTTGACTCCATCCTCTTCAATCTATCATTTACATTCTCATTTTTAGCCACTCCTTATATGCATGCACCTT
This sequence comes from Oratosquilla oratoria, assembly GCF_046742065.1. Taxonomy (NCBI): domain Eukaryota; kingdom Metazoa; phylum Arthropoda; class Malacostraca; order Stomatopoda; family Squillidae; genus Oratosquilla; species Oratosquilla oratoria. The sequence continues at coordinate 28,613,568 of NC_134797.1, forward strand.
TTCAATCACTGCCGCAGTCATCTCTTCATTCCATCCTCTTGTGTTCTCATGTTCATCTTTCAATTCCTTTTTTCATCCATTCACCTCATCCCACGCGCCCTTTTTGCACATTTCAAAACTTCATCCCTCTTGCAAACTCTCACTACATCCCAAATACCCCCTCAGATTCTCTCGATACCTATAAAATATCCCTTTATCTTTCAGATCACTCGTTTTTAGTGCCGCCCTTCCTCCCTTTCGTTTCCAAATATCCCTCAAACTCTCTCGATACCTATAAAATTTCCCTTTATATCTTAGATCACTCGTTTTTAGTGCCGCCCTTCCTCCCTTTCGTTTCCAAATACCCCTCAAACTCTCTCGATACCTATAAAATTTCCCTTTATCTCTCAGATCACTCGTTTTTAGTGCCGCACTTCCTCCCTTTCTTTTCCAAATACCCCTCAAACTCTCTCGATACCTATAAAATATCCCTTTATATCTCAGATCACTCGTTTTTAGTGCCGCACTTCCTCCCTTTCTTCTTGTGAATGTTTATTGTTTTTACTGTTTTACTTGAATTTATATCTATATGAGATAAATATGCACTGAATGGCCTACCGGCTCGGGCGCTTGGCCTTCGAGCCAAAAACTTCATAAATCAATCAACCTTCCTCCCTTTCTTTTCCAAATGCCCCTCAAACTCTCTCGATACCTATAAAATATCCCTTTATATCTCAGATCACTCGTTTTTAGTGCCGCACTTCCTCCGTTTCTTTTCCTGTTTCTCAATGTTTCATCCACTTTGTCCTCCTTTCACCAGATGGTCAGATATTCTTCCACTTTCCTCTCTCAACACGGTCATATCCAGTACTCATCCACACATCCTCTTGCACACAACTTATCCATCAGTGCTCTATTAACCAATCTCCCGCCAACCGCTCTGGTCCACTTAAAATTATGTTCATCGTATTTTTTATTCTCACACACGGTATTACGTATAACTCATCCTATCTCAGTCCACATCTTTATAATTTTCCCCTCTATTTTCATTCTTTCCCCGTCCAGCATACTTTCAGTTATGTCTAAACAGAAATGTAGTAGCACATTTGTAAATAATACACAAGAAACCAACAGTCGAAGTTTATTTTCTCCGACTGTGGGTTTCTTGGGTGTTGTACTTTCAATTACTTCATCCAATGGTTTATCTACTCTAGCATTCAAATCTCCCATCACCATTGCGTTTCATATTCATTTCACTTGCAGTAGGCAAGGCTGAGGTTCATGGAAATGTAAAAAGTTGAATATGGGAACATGATCAAAATAAAAAGATTAATTTCATTTTCACTGTGTTCGAACGAGTTTGACCATCCCTGACACTCGACGTCGCCATCGCCGCTGCAG
>NC_134797.1:28622447-28627447 GCF_046742065.1 Oratosquilla oratoria
TACATAATAGGAATATTACAGGTGCCAGTAATGAGGTCTGTGGTACCCCATTACTCCCTCTTCTCCAATCCGACTTTTCATATCTCACTACTGTTCTCATACGTCTATCATTTTAAACGTCTTTTTCCCATTTCAACACATTTCTTTTAAGGATTTCTGCGTTTTCCAGCCCTCATATTAATTTTTTGTGCGGTACTGTTTCAACTGCCTTTTCAAAATCTAGGTATACAAAATCCACCCATGCAGCACATCAACTAATCTCGATTGAAAGATTAGCAAGTTGATTACAAGAGACTTTGTTTTTCTAAATCCAGATTGGTTGCCAACCAAGACTTTGTTCTTCTCTAAATATTTCATCCATCTATCTTTTATCATTGTTTTCCACACATTTTGGCTACTGTGTTGGTCAAGGACTTTGTTCTTTTAACTCAACGGTACTTCCCTGTTGCCTCCATTGAATATTGGTACAACATTTGCATATTTCCAGTCCAGTGCCACCTTAATTTTTTCCGTCATTTTTTCAGTCAATGTACTTTATTCACTAATTATTCTCAACACTCCTTCAACATTTGTTTGGAGGTCCTATCTGACCCTTATGCCTTTCTCATTTCTCTAAAGTAGTTTAAACACTTCACAAGCTTCCACTGTTGTATTGTTTATAAAATCTTCTTTTTCTTAACTTTTCTCTTTCAAACTACTTCTCCGTCTTGAATATTGGTTAGAAGCTTTTCTTCCTTGTTTCTGTTTATATTCTTGCATCTTCATATACTACTCCTTCAGCTTTCAACTTAGAAATTCCTTCTCTATGTAGGGGGAAAAAGCCTTTGGTATATGTATGTATGTATGTATGTTTAACATTATTCATTTCTGTGTTTTTTTTCTGTTCATAATTTGTCTTAGTTCATCTTTTTTGCTATCTCTCCCATGCATTACCATTTTTTTTCAGTGCACATCTTTTATTGAATAAGTACATTATTTTTACATCACTCCTGGTCGGTACGTACTTTTTCACTCCTATGTCGTAAAATTTCATGAAAATATCCCATTTATTTTAAATATCCTTAATTTCATCAAACTTTCTAATCTACTTCAGATTCTTTTTTTCGGCTTATCAAAATTTACCCTTACAGAATTGTATGTGTATATATGTATATATATATATATATATATATATATATATATATATATATATATATAATTTCTGTATCTTTCTTCCGTTATTTCTGTCTTCTCTACTTCCAACATAAATTCAAGAGCCACATACTTGCGCATTGGACACAGGTAATTCACTGATCCAATCACCACATGTTTCTTGCTTAAAATCAAGTCCAGTCTTGCAGGTGTATTTTCGCCTCTGTATCGTGTTGGTTCCTTTACCCATTGGGTCATTGTATTATTTACTGCTACGTTGACCCAGGATTCCTCACTTCCCTCCGTCTCCCATTTCTCCCATTATACCTCTCCACAATAAAAACTGGGCATTAGAGTTACGTTCTCACTTTTTTCAGTGAATATTACCGGTTGCTTAGTTGTGTTTTTTTTATTCCTTCTCTATACTCTGCTTCATTCTATGCTCTTGTCTTTGAAATTATGTATTGCTAATGCGATGTCCTTTTTTACCCTTTCACTTGTAATTCTTGGATACATTAACCCAGTCATTCTTACTCCTATTACCATTTCTTCCATCTTGATGTTTTTTTATTATTATTATTATTGATATCATCACAGCACCTCGCATCTTTCTCCTCCTTTCCTACTTCCGTACGCTATACTTTCCGTCACCCACCTGAACATCAATATTTCCATGGAGCTTGCTTTCAGTAAAGCACATTATATTTGCTAATTCCTCTTTTAGATAGTCATTGATTCTTAATTACGCTGATATTGGCCCATGTATAGTTGTAACCCACTATATCTAATTGTTATTCTTCATTCGCTTCTAGTTTTTTAACCACTTCCTCATTTTCTGATCTATCATTCTCCAATAATATTCTGACCTTTTCTGATCGTCCCTAATTGTTTTTTTCCTTAACTTTTACAAAACTTCTTGCTCTCTACTCTTTCTTCTTTTGTTGGATCCTTTCATATTAAAAAAAGACTTGATTTATTTTTTACACTTGATAATTTCCATTCCTTGTTCATTAACTCGCTGACTGTACTTTGTGATTTGAATTTTACATTTCTTGCACTTCTTTGTATATATCTCCCTAATGTAAGTGCTTTCTCTTTTTCTTATGTATGCCATCCTCATTGTCCATAGGGACCGTAGTAGCTGGTGACTGCGTATAAGTGAAATAAAGCGCCCTCTGGCGTGTACTCCCAATCGATTATAATGAAATAGCAAAAGATCAAAGCAGGAGCACCTCCTTGTATATATATATCTACCTAACCTAAGCACTTTTTTCTATTTCTTTATGTATGCATACTTCATGGCCCATTAATGTTTGTACTATTTCATTAGCTTTCTGATTTTTTTTACCTTTCTTACTGGCAAATGTTTCTCTTGTCATTCTACCAATATAATTCATTGTCGTTTGTTTACTACTCTTGTCAATGTTTTTATTTTTTGTCCCATATACTTAATGTATAATGTATGCATACTTCATGGCCCATTAATGTTTGTACTATTTCATTAGCTTTCTGATTTTTTTTACCTTTCTTACTGGCAAATGTTTCTCTTGTCATTCTACCAATATAATTCATTGTCGTTTGTTTACTACTTTTGTCAATGTTTTCTTTTCTTTTTGTCCCATATAATTATCCTTCTTCATGTAACTTCCACTACACTCTCTGCCCTTGTTTGATTTCTCTAATATGGTCGTTATTTCTCTAACTTTCCCATTTTTTGTTTCAAACTACCTTTTAACTTAATGTTCTCTTCTTTTAACTTGTTATATCTATATCCTAAATTCCGGGTGTAGGGGGGAAGGTAGATGGGTGAGTCTGTGTGTTGGGTGTGTATATACATTCCAGCTTAATGAAACCGTCTTCAGCAAGACCAAGAAAATGTTCGTGATTGTTTGCAAACAAAGACGGCTACTTCAGAGAACAATATGCTCGTGTCTGCAAACGCCTTATGTTTATGTTGACAAGGCTGTAAATAGTAACATTCTTCTAATTACTCTAAGTTAATATGATACCAAGTTAAACCCTTCAAATCAGGAGACACGAGTTTATGCACTCCACCTTATGTGTTGATCCTTGTTTGTAGATGTAAATAGACCAAAATTAAGACCACCGTCAATTGTAACTCAGTTTCTTAACCACATGGGATCGTCAATCTTTTAAGACGGAAGTAAGTCAACTACGTTATTGTATTGAAGTGGTTAAACTGGTAATTTAATCATGTTCTCAGTGGACTACCTTGCTTCAGTTCAAACCCCGTTCTGTTGGTTTTTAACTTGCATGTCGTGCAATTTTGATTCACCCATGGCATTTTCAAAAACATCTCTAAAGCAAGAACAAAATGCCTAAATAAGGTACAGGAACAGAAATTATATTTACCTTTAATCTATTCTTTAACTCGGTGATTCTTTAAGGAAAACTTCTGAAAGCAATGGAAGTACATACATATACCAAGGCTTTTTCCCCCTTACACGGGGGGTAGCCAAAAAGAAAAAGACATAAAATCATTCCCACCCATTCCCACCCATTCCATCCCTGAAATTCCTAAAAAGAAAGCAATGGAAGTAGTAAATATAAACTATACTGCTCGTCGATATGGTACGTTTTAGTAAATGTCGAACGGAGGGCTGTAAAAGTCTATCCAATTGTTCCACACGGGTTCAACGGACATCTCTTCCCGAATTATGAAATTTTGCAAAGAAAACGCGGCCCCTTGTCCTTGAGAAGTCCTTACCATGATGTTGCCCAGGATTCATTTCCTCTTCTGCTTCCTCCTCTTCCTCCTCATTCTCCTCCTCCACCTTCTTCTCTGACTCTTTCTTTCTCTCTTCCTTCTCCTCCTCACTCTCCTCCTCTGATTCTCTCTCTTACTTTTCGTACGAATGGCGTGTATAAGAGTGTGTTTTTCTTGTGTTTCTGTCACTACATTGGTAGCAAAAGCGCTCAAATGCTACAAAACTAGCTAAATTCACAAGAAAAATTGTCCATTTATCTTAAGTTGTTTTTAGTGTGCGTATGTGATTTCTATGCATGCGTAGTTTTATATATTGTGTCGGAAATATGTTGATACATTATGTAATCTGTATATACTCTCATACCTCGCTGGGAGTTGCCAAAGTTTAATATACTTTCAAACTTTTAAGGCTTCAAACTTGTAACTATCTTCTACGTAACATGGTGTAAACTCCATTTTTTTTATTTCTAATTTGCTATTTTTTCCTTGTATATTTTTTAAATGTGTTCTTAATTCTTCTTTGTCCTGCTAAGATATCTCCTCCAATCGTTTGTATTTACACTCCTCCTTTTTTCTGTCCTGTCACTTTTGGAATGTGTCCTTTTACAATCAATTTTTTTAAGCCCCTTCACATAACTAAACCAATCCAACAGTGTTACCATTGTTTATCAAAAATTCTGTCTCTCTAGTGTGTATATTTTTCTTTGATCCAATAACCTGTTACCAGATCAGCAACGCAAAGTATTGTTTCCTCTACATTCTTCATCATCTCAACCTTGTATGGAAATCGCATGATTCTTGTTCAATTAATATGTCTGGGAATTGAGTGACACCCCTACGGATCAGACCACGCGGCATTATTCTATAATTGGATATTAAGATCTAAGAAAAAAATGCTAATCACTATCCGTCTTCCTTTCTCCTAATCCTCTTTTAATCTCTGCTACCTCTGAAACTCCATCTCTTAAGCTTCATTTACACGGGGCAAGTTGAAAGGCAAGTTACTTGCCACAAGTTTCTTTCCGTGTGTAAACATTTGCTTGACATAGAAAATTTGACATGTTGCCCAATTTTTTGTCAAGCAGATGTTTACACACTGCAAGTAACTTGTATCAAGTAACTTGCACGCATGACTTGCCCC
>NC_134797.1:28637447-28652447 GCF_046742065.1 Oratosquilla oratoria
CTGGATGTCGCACTCTATTCTCTTTAATATCTTTAATCTAAATAAATATGTGGCACAGAATAACAGCAAAGAGAATAAATCTTAGTCGGTATTTACCTTTGTTGTTATCCAGACTCCCTTTTGGGTGTGGAAGGCGAAATACTCTTAGAGTGATCCGTTAAACCCTTTTGCCAATGGCATTCCTCCCAAATCCCAATGCAGATTTATAGCCAACAGAAATACAACAAACATAATGTGTGTGTGTGGAGATAGCTTTTAGAAAAGTGCTTGGAGCAACGCCGTTTTATTGCCCCAGACTTGGTTGACCTGAAGAAGGCATTTGGTACGATCATTCGTGAAATAACCTGCCGGACAATAAGTGCTATTTTTATGTGTAGGATACTAGATAGATTTGGCTCTCCACCGAGGCATTTGGTACGATCATTCGTGAAATAACTTACCGAACAATAAGTGTTATTTTTATGTGTAGGATACTAGGTAGATTTGGCTCTCCACCGAGGCATTTGGTACGATCATTCGTGAAATAACCTGCCGGACAATAAGTGTTATTTCTATGTGTAGGATACTAGATAGATTTGGCTCTCCACCGAGGCATTTGGTACGATCATTCGTGAAATAACCTGCCGGACAATAAGTGTTATTTTTATGTGTAGGATACTAGATAGATTTGGCTCTCCACCGAGGTTTATGGAGATAATAGGACAATTCCACAACAAGTGATTTCTTGCGGGGGATTATTGGAACCATTTCCATTGACTGTGGGTATGAAACAGGGTTGTGTCTTGTCTCCGATGCTGTTCACTGTTTCTCTACTACCAGTTTCTTTGCTGTTATTGATGTAGAACAAGAAGAGAATGGTAATTGACTGACATATCGCTAAGACAAGTGAAGAGTAGTCAGTCTACGAAGACTGAAAGCAAAAACTAAGACCAGTTCTTATTTGGTGAGATCCTGCTACGGTTGTTATACAAAACTTGCTAGAGACGGGATGTAACCTAACGAAGTGGCTAGGTGTCGGAGCTTGGGAAAATGATGCATCAATCCTCAAAGACAAGAACACCCAAAGGGAATGAGAAAATTTGCATTTGTTTTCATTAAAAGCTCTGTGTGGCCCATAGACCGTGAGGTCATAGAATGAAGTCAGGCAGTGTCGCGTCTGGGCGTTTTAGGAAACCTTCCTCAATTCCTCTCTGTTCATCTGTGTTTCAACAGTTAAAAAAAACAAACAAAAAAAACGCTGGAGTATTTTTATATGAGGTCTGTGAGAAAAATGTTTTGTGTCACATGGAGGGTCGTTGTTACATACAGTATAATAAAATGCTAAATCAGAACAGGTGCGAAAACATTTAGACGTACAGTGCGTAATGTGGCAAGACGCATATTCCGATAGGCTGCACTGGACTGCGCGTTGGCTGCATATATTTTATGTAGTCAATATTCTAGGGGTTTGAATGACATTCCTTCAGACCAAAGTCACACCGTATTCTTTTGTGATTGGTGACTCCACTCAAAGAAGAATACTAATCACTTTGAACGTCTATCATTCCTCCTTGAATCTGTCCTTAACCACCTATATGACCCCCACCTCTTCGGTGCAACATTGTTCCTAAGGATAGAGGCATTGTTACTAACAAGGCACTGAATTCTCTGTTGAGCGAGTTGGTTGAGGGTGTGCAGCTGGCTGAGGGTGTGCAGCTGGCTGAGGGTGTGCAGCTGGCTGAGGGTGTGCAGCTGGCTGAGGGTGTGCAGCTGGCTGAGGGTGTGCAGCTGGCTGAGGGTGTGCAGCTGGCTGAGGGTGTGCAGCTGGCTGAGGGTGTGCAGCTGGCTGAGGGTGTGCAGCTGGCTGAGGGTGTGTGCAGCTGGCTGAGGGTGTGCAGCTGGCTGAGGGTGTGCAGCTGGCTGAGGGTGTGCAGCTGGCTGAGGGTGTGCAGCTGGCTGAGGGTGTGCAGCTGGCTGAGGGTGTGCAGCTGGCTGAGGGTGTGCAGCTGGTTGAAGGTGTGCAGCTGGCTGAGGGTGTGCAGCTGGCTGAGGGTGTGCAGCTGGCTGAGGAACAACGAAAAAGGCGTAAGAAATGCCTGAAGAAAACTCGTAAGACCTGTAATATCAACGCCATGACGCCAATCAGTTCGAGCTGCTCGTCGAGAACCAAGACATCTGGCGCGGTTTGGTCAATCTTCGTGTTGGGTGGCTGAAGGCTTAGGGGAGGCAGGAAAGGGATAGACGTCGACGGAGGAGACGTTAACCCCAATTGGGTCCGTCCGATGTGCGTCAGAGTGCCAGCGAGACATCCTGAGAAGACCTTGTCTCTCCGAGTCGATAGAGAGGCCGTGGAAGACGTCATTGGAGATGTCGTTGTCGAGTCAACAGAATATCATAAGAAAGCAAACTGCGGAGACAAATAGAAATAATCTGACGTCATGGGAGATGTCGTTGTCGAGTCAACAGAATATCATAAGAAAGCAAACTGCGGAGACAAATAGAAATAATCTGACGTCATGGGAGATGTCGTTGTCGAGTCAACAGAATATCATAAGAAAGCAAACTGCGGAGACAAATAGAAATAATCTGACGTCATGGGAGATGTCGTTGTCGAGTCAACAGAATATCATAAGAAAGCAAACTGCGGAGACAAATAGAAATAATCTGACGTCATGGGAGATGTCGTTGTCGAGTCAACAGAATATCATAAGAAAGCAAACTGCGGAGACAAATAGAAATAATCTGACGTCATGGGAGATGTCGTTGTCGAGTTAACAGAACATCATAAGAAAGCAAACTGCGTAGACGAATAAAATAATCTAACGGTAGCCAGAATCAAATAAAGTGTCTCGCGGTAGGGAGGAAATTGAATTTTTCAACACATGAAAGATTTGAAGAGTTGAATAAAAACGTTTTATAGTTCAAGATCCTTTGTAATAAACCTGCGCGAACGCAAAAGTCTAGTTCCTAACACCCAGTATTTTTGTTCTTTCATTCTTTCTCTCTTACTGTCTTTTTTCTCAGTGTTTCTTTTTCTCTTTCTGTCCTTTTTCTCTCTCTCTTTGTCTGTCTTTTTTTTATGTTTCCTTGTCTTTTTATGACACAGTTCTTTTGCAATGTGGAAGAATGGTTGTGTTAGGTTTTGAAAAGTGCGAAAAAGATGTGTAGAATGAGACGAAATTTGGAAACATAAAGGGTAATGGAAGGTGAAATAAAGGGGCGAGTGTACCACTGACCTAAGAAAGGGGAGTTCATATGCGGAAACAGTTTCAAAGACTGAAAATGCTAAAGAGAGGTTTTGAGTAAAGAGAGGAGTGAAAGTGAAGCACTTAATGAGTGGGTAAGAAAGGTGGGTGCGAGGTGAGGTATTTGTCTGAGAATTTTGACAGTAGCAAAAAGATGTTTTGCAAAAAAAAAAATAGAAAAAAGAGAATGCTAGGAAATTAATCTTTTAAGAGAAACTGGTGAAAGAAGTAGATGGAGTAGATGGGCAATTACTAATTGACGAAAGCGTGGTAGAAGGAGATAGGCTATTTTAGTTTGTTGAATGTAGAGGCTGAGAAAGAGTGCCGTTGATTGTGACTGTGGGACAGGAACACAACCAGAAATATGATTGGTAGGGGACGAAAGGTTCGCAATGACTCCACATGTATTAATTCTAACACCCGTTTTACACCTTAAGTTGTCTTATAAAGTATGTGTATGGACAAATTTCTACACAGAATTGCATGTTTGTTCGGTTATCGATACATGTAACATACCATAACATTATGAATTAAGTGTTCGGCATGTGTTTTTTCCAATATATCTTCAAACACTAGTAGAAATTAGAGGGGGCCACATGTATAAATTCTAATACCCGTCTAACATCTTAAGTTGTCTTATAAAGTATGTGTATGGACAAATTTATACACAGAATTGCATGTTTGTTCGGTTATCGATACATGTAACATACCATAACACTATGAATTAAGTGTTCGACATATGTTTTATTCCAGTATATCTTCAAACACTAGTAGAAATAAAGGGGGGCCACATGTATAAATTCTAATACCCAATACCCACCTTACACCTTAAGTTGTCGTATAAAGTATGTGTATGGAAAAAATTATTCACAGAATTGCATGTTTGTTCGGTTATCGATACATGTAACATACCATAACACTATGAATTATGTGTTCGACATATGTTTTTTTTTTCCAATATATCTTCAAACATTAGTAGAAATTAAAGGGGGCCACATGTATAAATTCTAAGTTGTCTTATAAAGTATGTGTATGGAAAAATTTATTCACAGAATTGCATGTTTGTTCGGTTATCGATACATGTAATATACCATAACACTATGAATTATGTGATCGACATATGTTTTTTTCCCAATATATCTTCAAACACTAGTAGAAATTAAAGGGGGCCACATGTATAAATTCTAATACCCAATACCCACCTTACACCTTAAGTTGTCGTATAAAGTATGTGTATGGAAAAATTTATTCACAGAATTGCATGTTTGTTCGGTTATCGATACATGTAATATACCATAACACTATGAATTATGTGATCGACATATGTTTTTTTCCCAATATATCTTCAAACACTAGTAGAAATAAAGGGGGCCACATGTATAAATTCTAATACCCAATACCCACCTTACACCTTAAGTTGTCGTATAAAGTATGTGTATGGAAAAAATTATTCACAGAATTGCATGTTTGTTCGGTTATCGATACATGTAACATACCATAACATTATGAATTAAGTGTTCGGCATGTGTTTTTTCCAATATCTTCAAACACTAGTAGAAATTAGAGGGGGCCACATGTATAGATTCTAATACCCGTCTAACACCTTAAGTTGTCTTATTAAGTATGTGTATGGAAAAATTTCTACACAGAATTGCATGTTTGTTCGGTTATCGATACATGTAACATACCATAACACTATGAATTATGTGTTCGACATATGTTTTTTTTTTCCAATATATCTTCAAACACTAGTAGAAATTAAAGGGGGCCACATGTATAAATTCTAATACCCAATACCCACCTTACACGTTAAGTTGTCGTATAAAGTATGTGTATGGAAAAATTTCTACACAGAATTGCATGTTTGTTCGGTTATCGATACATGTAACATACCATAACACTATGAATTAAGTGTTCGACATGTGTTTTTTTTTCAATATATCTTCAAACATTAGTAGAAATTAGAGGGGCCGGGGAACCGAGGCCATAGGCCCGTGAACGTATTATCTACTCCCATGCTGTAGATCAGAGGTGGGGAACCTGCGGCCTTCCGGGCCATCAAGTGCGGCCTTCTGCGGCCTTTGATGTACATATTAATATTTTTAAAGACCTTGAATATTTTTTAAGTCTGAAATCATTAAACACCTGAAACTTATGAGGGTATAATTAAAAACAAAGGGTATAAAAAAAAAAGGGTCAAGTGTAAATTCTGCACCCACTTCGAAATTTTAAAAAATGGGTAAAAAATCACTTGAGAATTCTATACATATGTATATTTTTAAGATTAAAAAAATATTTTTAAACTGAATTTTTAGGGAGGGGGGTGGAAAACTTACACCGTCCCCTAAAAAGGGATAAAATAATTGAAAAAGATAATAACAATTTGTTCCGTGCGGCCTCTATGTGGGGCGATGAATTGCAAGGTAGCCTTCATGTGCAAAAAGGTTCCCCATCCCTGCTGTAGATTATAATAAGAGAAGGACTGACATTTAAGAAGGATGATAGAGCAATTGCAAGAGAGAGGGTACGGTTGGTAATAAGAATAAGGTGGCAAAGCACCATGTTTGAATGGAAAGCCCGTAGAATGTTTCAAAAACGGTCGCGTATCATGAGTGGTAGATAGTGATGTTGTTAAATGTGTGTCTCGCGGTGGGGAGTGGACCGGTTGATTGGAAGGGTACATGTGTATTCCCACTATTCAATTGGGAAGGAGATGAATGTGTATGTAGCAATTTTAGATGGACCTTTCCGTTAAGTATATTTGGTCATGTCTATGGATGATTGTTCATTGAGGTGATGAAGAGAGGAGCAGAGGCAATGGCAAGGAAAGAGCAGTTTTGTTTTTGGAGTGGAATAGTTTGTGTGGATCAAATATTTATTGTAAGATGGGTATTTAGAAATATTTAGCGAAAAGTAAGGAATTCTAGGCGTTCATATACTGAAAAGTTAGGTAAGATGGGTATTTAGAAATATTTAGTGAAAAGTAAGGAATTCTAGGCGTTCATATACTGGAAAGCTTAAGACTGGGGTAATAAAAAAGTATTGTAGAACAGATTGAGAATGCAGTTGCAAGCTATCAAAATATCATACGTGAGCAGCAGAGCATGGGTAAGATACGGACATGGAGAGAATGAACGGTTTGAGATGAATCTAAGGCTGCGGCAGAGTTGTGTGATGTCATCATGGTTATGGAACGTGTGTATGGATGAGGTGGCAAGGAAAGTAGAGACAAAAATTGCTAGGGAAGGGTTTGGTTTGGAAATAGTGGATAGGAAAGGAAATATGAGGAAAGTGAGTCGGTTGTTCTTTACAGATGGAACTGCACTTGTGATTGATTCTTAGGTAAAACCGAAGAAGTTGATAACTAAGTAAATATGGATGAACGTAAATTTATTATGTTTCTGCAGGACATAAAATGTATTGACACAATAATGTTAAAAGATAATTGCGAAAGAACTACTGTATATAGCAATATATCGTATTTTCAAAAACAAGAGGAATAGTTACATAACTTTAAACTTAGCAAGAACAATGTTTGGTGTTCACGATAGGACATCATCGTGACAGAGAGATTAAAAACAGATCGTAGGTTTTACCGCAAAACAAATAGAAAGAGCTTTGTTAATTGTTAAATTGGTGGTTGAAACAAACGTCCAGAGGATAACTAATTCGGTCAGCTGCGCCGTAAGGGTTACGACCACTGCACGTTTTAGTTTTAAAGTGAAAATAATGAATTTCAGTTCCATTTTTCCGATAGTTATACCCAAGGCAAGCAGTAAATGTGCTTCTTGGAGAATTGTGGAGTTGAAGAGAGTTGAAGAAACAAAGGACTTCATTAAAAAGTAAGAGTAATTTATGGTGAAACGAGAACTGATATTACAATCTTATTCATCCGACGCATTTAGATATAATTTTTAGTTGGTATGTTTCATTAGATAATGAATGCAATAGATGTGTACAGAAAGTATAATTAGAGATAAATGTCAGCTGCGTGTCTGAATCTAAATCACGTAGCTGGCCTTTTGTTCCTTGTATCCGTTGTCCATTGTGAGAAGTTATTCATTGTTTAAAGCAAGCAGCCTCAATCTGTTCTCTTATGTATTGCTGTTCTTTAGCCTTCTGTAGGCCACGTCAACACTGAATAAAATCGTTAGGCACCCACTAACTGGTACTAGTTTTATGTAAGGACATACAAGAGTAAAGATTACAGTAAAGGATTACAGAAACAATTCCTCCATTCTTTTTAGTAATTCTTGACTATCTTACTATCGCAGATATTCTTTGTACATACATTTTAGTTGCTGTTTTCCTAAAACCATGAATTCCTCTTCATGCCGTTGTTCTTACTTTATATTTTACTGTGTTACATTCCACGTAGGAACCTCACTGGCCGGTCGTCGTTACTTGCGGCGAAGGTGGAGGGGATGGCGGTTCGAATCCTGCCATCGGCGAGGTTTAACCAAAAGCATGAGTCATTAAATTCCACACACTACAAAGTCGTTAGAAAGGGTCACCGTCCTAGCCTCCCTTTAGGGTGAAGTTTGTGACATTAGACCATAGTATCAAATCATCACATTCTTTGTTAAGATATCTTCTGTAGTGTTGACAAAATTCAATGTCACTCCAGAAGTTGAACTTGCATATGGTACTTGGCAAGGTCCAGCAGAGCAGTGCATAAATATTGGGTTCATCACGTAAGCAGTTTGTGATTCTTCAATGTTTGGAAATATCATCATAGAACCAACATACACGTATACAATACGCGCCGCAGTAGAAGAACATGCTTATCATAGTTTGGCAACTAATTTAGTTGCATTTCAAGTTGATGATGACCTGAACGGAACTGTTTGAGAGTTGTCTTTAACTCCTATATCAGTAAGCTGAACACCATAAACTGATTCAGATGAAGTGACTACGAATTTCGAGCCATAGCAATGAGGCAGTGACATTTACTTCTAGTTCTTGCGATGGGTTTACGATTGACCACAGCGAGTATATAATGGATTTTTATTCTAGTTTTTTGCCTTGTGCTTACCTTCTGTTGGAGACAGCTTGAATATGCGATCTCCTCATTAAAAGTTCTTAGATCCAGTTATTTAGGTACATAAGCGGAATACGCAATCTCTCTCTCTCTCTCTCTCTCTCTCTCTGTCTCTGTCTCTGTCTCTGTCTCGCTCTCTCTCTCTCTCTCTCTCTCTATCTTCCTCTTTCTTTCTTTCTTTCTTTCTTTCTTTCTCTCTTTCTTTCTCTCTTTCTTTCTCTCTTTCATTCTTTCTTTCTTTCTCTCTTTCTTTCTTTCTTTCTCTCTCTCTTTCTCTCTTTCTCTCTTTCATTCTTTCTTTCTCTCTCTCTTTCTCTCTTTCTTTCTCTCTCTTTCTTTCTCTCTCTCTTTCTCTCTTTCTTTCTCTCTCTTTCTTTCTTTCTTTCTCTCTTTCTCTCTCTCTCTCTCTCTCTCTCTCTCTCTCTCTCTCTCTCTCTCTCTCTCTCTCTCTCTCATCTTATTTCTTTTTAAAGAACCTCATCTTCTTTTCTGCAGCTTTTACATCTAATCTCTGTTCAGTAAATTTTTCTCCATATTCTTCGACCTCGCTCTCCGTTCTCGTCCAATCCTTCTTTGCGTAGATTTTCAACACTTAATGTCCTCCCAACTGAGTTTAAGTCTCCCAGTTCTCTTCAACCTATCTGCTTTAATATTCATGACTCTCTTACGTATCAAGTAAGTTTCTGTTCTCATTAAATCCCCGTACCAGTGAAACTTCTTCTCAAGTACCACATCTGATACCTCTGTCGCCTTTATTATCTTATCACCCCACAAATCAATCAGCATTTTTATTCCCGATAATTATTTTTATCTTCTTGTAAGGCCATGTCTTAGCGCCATACCTCATTGCAGATTTAGCGACTTTGTTATGTACTTTCGGATTATTTTTTGGTCATATGATTATAATTCAGTTTCAACTCCATACCCCTTTGGTTGTTGACGTGGGAGTGATATTTAAGGTATCCTACTAAGTATTTCAGCGGCTTTGAACCATCGTTTTTCGCTCATATTTCCGAAATAATCATTCACATCAGCATGGTATATTAGTACAGCCTAATTCACACCCTGCCCTAATTTTTGACGTTATAGTGCATTCATAAGTGTATTTAATTACGTTGTTTACTCTAGATATTAAGTGTGTCGTAGCCGACACCCGTGAAGTAAATCGAACAAGTGAAGTTGGGATACACGAGGTAGTTTGTGATGACGTCACGGCTTCACCTGTTCGATTTACTTCACGGGTGTCGGCTACGGCACACTTAATATCAAGAGTAAACGCCGTAATTAAATACACTTGTGAATGCACTATAACGTAAAAAATTAGGGCAGGGTGTGAATTAGGCTGTGCTAATATATCATACTGATGTGAATAGTTATTTCGGAAATATGAGCGAAAAACGATGGGTCAAAGCCGCTGAAATACTTAGTAATTCTCTTTACTTTCTTCTCTACTAGTTTTATATTTTCCACCCGATGTTCTCTGTTTAACCAGTGAACTTCAAATTTACTTCTGCTGATCTTAGTGAACTTCAAATTTACTTCTGCTGATCTTAGTGAACTTCAAATTTACTTCTGCTGATCTTAGTGAACTTCAAATTTACTTCTGCTGATCTTAGTGAACTTCAAATTTACTTCTGCTGATCTTAGTGAACTTCAAATTTACTTCTGCTGATCTTAGTGAACTTCAAATTTACTTCTGCTGATCTTAGTGAACTTCAAATTTACTTCTGCTGATCTTAGTGAACTTCAAATTTACTTCTGCTGATCTTAGTGAACTTCAAATTTACTTCTGCTGATCTTAGTGAACTTCAAATTTACTTCTGCTGATCTTAGTGAACTTCAAATTTACTTCTGCTGATCTTAGTGAACTTCAAATTTACTTCTGCTGATCTTAGTGAACTTCAAATTTACTTCTGCTGATCTTAGTGAACTTCAAATTTACTTCTGCTGATCTTAGTGAACTTCAAATTTACTTCTGCTGATCTTAGTGAACTTCAAATTTACTTCTGCTGATCTTAGTGAACTTCAAATTTACTTCTGCTGATCTTAGTGAACTTCAAATTTACTTCTGCTGATCTTAGTGAACTTCAAATTTACTTCTGCTGATCTTAGTGAACATCAAATTTACTTCTGCTGATCTTAGTGAACTTCAAATTTACTTCTGCTGATCTTAGTGAACTTCAAATTTACTTCTGCTGATCTTAGTGAACTTCAAATTTACTTCTGCTGATCTTAGTGAACATCAAATTTACTTCTGCTGATCTTAGTGAACTTCAAATTTACTTCTGCTGATCTTAGTGAACTTCAAATTTACTTCTGCTGATCTTAGTGAACTTCAAATTTACTTCTGCTGATCTTAGTGAACTTCAAATTTACTTCTGCTGATCTTAGTGAACTTCAAATTTACTTCTGCTGATCTTAGTGAACTTCAAATTTACTTCTGCTGATCTTAGTGAACTTCAAATTAACTTCTGCTGATCTTAGTGAACTTCAAATTTACTTCTGCTGATCTTAGTGAACTTCAAATTCACTTCTGCTGATCTTAGTGAACTTCAAATTTACTTCTGCTGATCTTAGTGAACTTCAAATTTACTTTTGCTGATCTTAGTGAACTTCAAATTAACTTCTGCTGATCTTAAGTACTCTGTATTCCAAGATCCTTCTCCAGGTACCCACTGTTCTTTTAACTTTTTCTTTACTGATGTCAACCAAGCACAATGTCGTCCCCATAGGACATGGAACTTCGATATCCTTAACCAGCGCATCTATCCCAAGGTCGAGGAGGAAGTAAATCAGTGTTCATCTTTGATGGACCCCAAACTACGTTCTTTCTTTCTCCGTTCCCACGCTGATCCGTACTTGTGTTTCCGCTAGCTCATGCATGTATTCCACCATTCCCACGTACTCTTTCCAAAAATCCCAGCTCTCTTAGACATCACCTCCACGTTTCTTGTTGTCTGGGTACGTGATCATAAGCTTTTTAGAGATCAATAGATACCAGATGTAGCTCATTTTTCCTACATTCTTCTCCTTATGTTGTCGTGGTATGAAGATGGTATCTTGTCTTGCCCGTCGCTCATATATTTTGAGTTTCATTTCTGACCTTTGCCTCCAATACTCCTTCATAATTTATATCTTCATGCCGTGGGCCATCAGCTTTATACCTCAACAATTAATTTATCCCTGTACATATCTTACATCCTTTTAGATAAGCATTAATATACTGTTTCCCCTAAGCAGCTGGTATCTTCACACGACCATATATGGAAATCTGTTGATATGCAAATTTATCGTGCAATGAAGAATTCTCCATGTTCAAAACAAACCCAACGAGATTTTATTTTTTTTTTGGGGGGGGGAGGGGGGAGTGTAATGACAGTTTATGATGACTTGAGAATGTCGGTATGCCTTAATGTTGTCTAGCTGAGGTCAGAAAATTTATATTTGGTTGATAATAACCAGTTTCTCTATTCTTAGGAACTATCGCGCTGCAGAGGTGGAGTCATTAAGGTGATAAAGGGAAAATTTTGATGGAAGTATCAGAAAGGAGAGAGAGTATGATTCAAAAGTGATCGGCATTTTTTTCGTGAATTTGTTACATCTGTGATCAGTCCGTCACCAAATCGACAGACGTGGGCGTCGCGACATCCTGTCAGTGCAGTGTAGCACAGATCGTATCACAAGGTGCGACAAGAGTTTTAAGATCCACGTATTACGTCTGAATCTCACCCCGTCTACCTGGGACAACAAATTCAGAAAAAAAAATGATTATATTCCAGTAAACACCAGATGGTTTTATTCTAATACGGAATGACTTCCGGGATCAAGCCCTATTTAGAAACACTCCTAGTGACGCACTTTAATGTTTTCTATTCTAGTTTGTTCCTGGCGATTCTAGCCAGTTGATAGAGTGGTTAATGGAACGAGAAAGCTAAGAAAACTGGCTGCCTGGGTTAGCTAATTGGCGTATCACGATGTCCTGCAGTTTCCTGAAGACCCACAAAAGAAACCAAAACGTCATTTGACCTCCATAAAGTCTTTCTACATCTGAAGGAGCTTCGATGGATTAAGACCCCTTTTAAAACTGGTTCGACTCTCTGATGACAGGGGTTAACCCTCTAGAACAGTTTCCAAACCAGGGGTTTACAAAACTATTAGGGTTTCTGGTCTAGTCAAGGCTTCCTGAGAGAGTGACAACGTGGTTGAGGTTTTGGGAGTGTGCAGTTGTCAGAAAAATATGTTGATTACTTCTAAAGTTGTCAGTAAACTTGAGGAAGACAAATAAACTACCTAAACCGGTTTTCAGAACAAAATGCATTGTGAAGGAGAGATAGATGGTAAAATGTGTGCTTATGCAAGGGGTAGTCTGGACATCATTATTATTGGAAGAGTTACACGAAGGTATAAATTTAGATCTGGAAACTCTGTTCTTGAGTGATTATTGTCAGCTAGAAGAAAAACGAAGAATTAGATATAGACGTCAAAGCATTAAATGAGATGGGTTTTGCCTTTTTGCGTTTGGGTTTTTTCTACAACTGAGTGAGATTGCTTGGTAGAAGCCAGAATTATATAAAAAAAAAAATGGAAGTGGGTTGTCAAATTTTTTATACATGCTGTCGACGATTTATTATAGAAGAGAGATTATTTTAACCGACTTACCACGAAAAAAGAAAAAGAAAAATTAAGATAAAAGAATCCACGCCAAGGCTCAAGAGGCCTCTAGTCGGCTTTCTTTATGATTACAACTCACTGTAAATTCAATGATGCAGGTGATTCACAAACCAGCCATCTAGCAACAGCTGCAGCGAAGAAAAACTCCGCCATTTTTGAAGCGAACGGGAGCGTGGATGGGTGAGAAGCTGAACTTCAAGCTCGCTTCTCGTTTTATGGATAGTCATCATCACGTTTCTCGTCAAATGTCGTGAATTTCAAAAGCTGCTGGCTGACTTCGGTTTATAGTGTTCTAGACTTCACTAAGGACAAATCAACAATGTGTCTGATATTCGTATAGGTTTAACTTCTCTTATTTCCTCATTCAGCTTCTCAACATATGACAAAAATGTAATACGACATTTGGAGATTCGAAAAAGCGAAGTCGTTTTCGCTCAAACGAACTCACTTCAGTCGTGTATGTGTGACAAAAGGGTCTTTAGCGGCAGACGATTTTATTATGATGGGATGGAGAGGACTTGGGTCTGCAGGGGGTGGGGTCTCGACCAATCCAGACCTCGTTCAGCTCGAGGTCCCTCTTTATCTTATTACTTTAGTATCCAGGGATTTTCTGAGCCAAGAATTCTCTTTCAGTTATTCCATGATCCCATATTTATGTATTACTGTTCTTTAGCGTCGTGGAATTCGTGAAATTAACCATTTTCTTTTCATTTATTTTCTATTTTTCTATTTCTCATTTTCTATTTATTTTTCTTTTATTCATTATTATGTTTTTATCTTTTTACTTACTTATTTACTTTATTTTTTATTATTATTTTTTTTTTATTCATTTATTTATCTATCTTATTTTTGTGGGCCCCTCGGAGTTCATTGACACCAGATGGTTAAGAGCCGCCTCTCTAAACTGAAAATAATTGTCATGTATTAGTCAAAATAAGAACCTTGTAACCAAATCTGATCTTTTGTCTGACGATGGATTAACTGGCTAGAATTCTTCGGAGTTCTTTACATTACGCTGAGACTCAATTTCAACATTCCCAACATTTGACATGCACTCTCCATCATCCATTAAACCAGGGGTTCTCAACCTCTTTCCTTGTGTACCCCGTTCTTATGAATTGCTGTTCTTTAGCTTCCTAGAAATCCCATCACTAGTGGATAGGGCCCTAGTGCATCCACTAACTATCACTAGTTTTTTATTTGT
Source organism: Oratosquilla oratoria (assembly GCF_046742065.1). Classification (NCBI taxonomy): domain Eukaryota; kingdom Metazoa; phylum Arthropoda; class Malacostraca; order Stomatopoda; family Squillidae; genus Oratosquilla; species Oratosquilla oratoria. The sequence continues at coordinate 28,651,588 of NC_134797.1, forward strand.
GGGACTGTTTGTGAACCACGGTGGCCCAGAAGAAACCATTGAACCATAGGTTACCCCGTTCTTATGAATTGCTGTTCTTTAGCCTCCTAGAAATTCCATCACTAGTGGATAGGGCCCTAGTGCATCCACTAACTATCACGTGTATTTTATTTGTGGCACTGTTTGTGAACCACGGTGGCCCAGAAGAAACCATTGAACCATAGGTTACCCCGTTCTTATGAATTGCTGTTCTTTAGCTTCCTAGAAATCCCATCACTAGTGGATAAAGCCCTAGTGCATCCACTAACTATCACTAGTATTTTATTTGTGGCACTGTTTGTGAACCACGGTGGCCCAGAAGAAGCCATTGAACCGTAGGTAGAACCACTGAATTAAACCTTAAAGAACATGACAAAGCCGCCATGGATAAGCATGTGTTTTGAGCTTACGGCAGGAGCTCGTGGCTGATAAAGCTCATTACAGTGATGTATAGGGATAACACATTCGACCTTAGCTCCCCTGAGATGAATAAAATTGCCTTTCAATGGACTTAGAATGTTTGCTTTGGCTGTCTGAGGGAAGGCGTTCGACAACTACAATATATCCGTTAATCCTTTTACTGCCTCAATCGACTTAAATAGATTACTGTCTGACGTCAGGAGATTCTATTATAGTAAAGGAAGCTTCCGGTAGTCAAAAGGTGAATGGACAATGACCCGTCACATCCCTGTGTCCTCCTATTTCTCAAGAAAATGCGAACCAGGGAAGAATATGAGGAAGACAGGAGATAGGGATGGGTGTAGGTGTGGAAGGGATAGGAGGGGAGGGGATGAGTGGTGAGAGAGAGAGGAGGAGGAGGAGGCAAGCACCACACGTGGAGT
>NC_134797.1:28657447-28669947 GCF_046742065.1 Oratosquilla oratoria
TGGTAAAGATATAATAAGGAGGAGGTTGAGAGGGTCTTGGCATCTAAAGATATTTGGAAAGAATAGATTAAAGAGCAAAAGTAGAAAGACACACACAGAAAAAATATTCTATACATGTTTTTATTTCAAAAAGTTTACGTTTGGTGTTAATTCAAAATTTTATGTTTTAGGTTTCCAGATCTCTATCATCAATGACCATTTAATGATGCCACGTATTAAAGAAACACTGGAATAGTCAGGGTTTATAAAGAATTACAAAGAAAAAGACAGCAGACCTTTTGGTCCATATCTAAGTCGGATACTAAGAATGAACAGTTAGACGAGAAAGTGAATAAACAAATTAACCAAATAATTAGCAGGAATTACAGCATAATGCTTTGGTGTTTATCTAACTCACTCACTCACTCACTCACTCCGTGGGTCTTCGGGCCACTTGGAGATCCATAACCTCTTTTGAAACGTCTCGCCATGTCTGTCTGTCCTGTGCCACCTCCTCCTTCCATTCTCTTGGTTCTATTCTGCATATCTGCACATCTTCTTTAACACATCTCCTCCAGGCTTTTCTAGGTCGTCCAAGTGGTCGTCTTCCATGCACTCCACTATTGAGCGCTTTCTTTGGCCATCTATCTTCTTGCATCTTTGTAACATGTCCTGCCCATTTCAATCTTTTAAATCTTGTTACATTTTTAATATGGAGTTGTTTTGTTTGTTCTTGAATTTCCCAGTTATGTCTTATTCTCCATTCTTGCCTTTGGTTGCCATACACGGGTCCTAAAATTCTCCGTAAAATCTTATTTCTAAGAACTTCAAACTTCTCCATAGCTTTCGTAAGGGCCCATGTTTCGCAGCCGTACAATATGACTGGTCTCATTATTGAGTTGTACAGTCTCAGTTTTGTTGTTCTTGATATTGACCTTTTCTTAAACAATTCTATTAGACTGTAGTAACATCAATTTCCTGCTCCAATTCTGGCTTCCACTTCCTGTTTCATTCTTCCGTCATTGGTCACCTTTACTCCTAAGTATTTAAAATCTTTAAAGCTATGTCCATCCCCGCAATATGTACCCTTTCTGGCACATCAGACTCTCTTGATGTCTTCGTTACCTTTGTCGTGCTCTCATTGATCTTCAGTCCAACACTTTCTCCAGCTTCTTTAAAGAGCGCCGCCAGGTTTTCCATTTCTTCTTGAATCTCTATCATGATGTCAACGTCGTCAGCATACGGTAATATTTTTATGATTATATCTTCCAATTTTATTCCTTCGTCTGTCCCATTCATACTACCTCTGATTACTTTTCCCATTGTAAGATTAAATAACAGAGATGAGAGAATGCATCCTTGCTTTAGACCATCTCCTATCTGGAAAGGTGATATAGTTTTACTTCCACATCTTATTACGCTATTTGTGTTTTCATAGCATGCTCTCGTTAATCTGATGTATTTATGTGGTAGTCCTAGTTCTTCCATTATTTTCCATAGCGATGTTCTGCTCACTCTATCATAAGCCTGTTTGAAATCGATGAACAGGTGTAATTGCTCTCTATCATATTCCCAATGCTTTTCTACTAGTTATCTTATAACAAAAACTTGGTCTATTGTTGACCCCTTCTTCTAAAACCGCATTGGTATTCTCCTACTACATGCTCCATGTATTCTTCCATTCTGTCCCCACCGTGACTTTTATTGTTTCTTAAATGTTTAACTGCTCAGTTAACTTCATCCAAAGATATTTCGGGAATCTCTTCTTCTGGTCTTTAGATAGTTTGATTACCATTGTTGTCTGGGTTGTTTTCCGTGAGCGGGTTTAATAATTCTTCAAAGTGTTCCTTCCATATTTCCATCACTTCTGCCTCTCTTGCTATTATTTCTCCATTTTTATTCTTTATCATTCTCTCTATAGCTTGGTATCCACTTCTTATTCTTTTGACTTCTTGACAGAATTATCGTATTTTTTCTCCATGTCTATTTCTTGCAATACTTTCTACTTATGAAAAGCTTGTCTTTTTTTTTCTTCTTAATAACCTTTCTGTCTCTACTTTCTTTAGTCTGTAATTCTCCCTCTGTGCCTCGTTATTTTGTTGTCTTATTACCAGTTATCTTACTCTATTCCTTTCTTCTAGTGATGTCATTCCCTAATTATCAAACCAATGATTCCTTCTTTCTTTAGGTGCGAAACCAATGTCCTGATCAGCCACTTCTCTTACTATGTTTGACATGTCTTCCAAGGCCTAGTTTACACTTTTCTCTTCTCTTTCTTCCTCTAAAATATCCAATATTTAGTTAGAGGGCAGGATAGATAAGATGGGGGAGAGGGAGGGAGGGGGGGGGGATTTCGGGGTTTAGTGAAAGGAAAGAGTGAAATGGAAGGAAGTAAAAGTTATGATAGATGTGGGGCAGTTTCACCACCCCTTGTCACCACTGTCACCACCACTGTCGGTCGTCGACCATTACACGTATAATTGACTTGTAATACCACTCGTCTCAAGGCCCCTTGCCTTCGTTACGTGAGTTTCACTAAATATTCAAGATCCTCTTAAGCAGTAGGCTCAATTCCATTCGTACAACTACCGGCCTCTTACAGGCAGACCCACTTGGTCGGTTAATATATAGTCTTTTTTATATCCAATATTCTGAACCTAATGATTGATTTCAGTTGAAAATTATCCTTTAGTTCTGTTTCCTTCAGTTGTCGATTTCTTTATTGACAGTTTAGTTCTAATATATCTAGTCACATCTGGATCTACGCATTTTTATTAAAGATAGATTCATATGTATTAGACAGTTTTCGTATGATTTATTTCTTGTATTTGGAATCAGTTTTGTGGCTCGCTGCTCTACTTTTTCAAATCTGTCAATGTATCTAATGAGATTCGACGGCCATACGAACACAGCATATTCCAAATGTGGACAGACTTACCTGTATAGTTGGTTGGTATCAGATGAAATTTTGAAATCAAAAGATCGTGCAACCAGTCCTAGAATCTTATTTGCTTCCTCTGAGGCAGAAATACTTTGCTTAGGTTGTTTAAGATCATTACTGGTCATTTCGGCAAGATTCTTTTCACTATCCACTTTTGGTGACGTTTTCCAAAAAAAAAGCTTGTATCCGTAATTGGTGTTATTTTTACCTATAAGAACACAAGAATGAAGGAGACTGAAAGAGACCGTAAGGTCTACACTAGGCAGCTCCATGTCTCTTACCATATTTTATCCCTATCCATAAAATCATCCAATCTCCTTTTAAAACAATCAAGAGTCTCAACTCTCGCTCCCTAATACTAAGCGTATTCGATTCGTTAACCACTGTGTTGGCAAACTAATTCTTGCCTATTTCCTTCTTAATTCTAAATTTGTCCAATTTAAGTCCATTACTACAAGTCCTACCCTGCTGTCTTGATATGATAACCTTACCTGCATCACCTTTGTTTAAACCCTTGACCCATTTCAATACCTTTATTAGATCACTCCTCATTCTAAAATATTTCCAGAGAGTGTGCATAACTTTACATTTACTTGGGTAAAATTTCTTTAGCCATTTTTCAGACCATTGCTTTAGTTTATCTAAATCTTCTTAAATATTCAGTGATTTGAGTGATCATTTGCTATTCCATACAGCTTTGTATCGTCAGCAGATTTGGAGACAGTAGATTTCAGTCTATAGTCTATATCCTTTATATAGCCATGAATAGAAGTGGCCCAAGAACGGAACCATGGGGAACTGCACTCGTAGCATTTTTCGAGATAGAAGTTTTGTCATTCGGAGAGGTCGTATTGTGGGTCAGTCCGAAGGTGGACATAGTGTAAAATCGCCCAAAACCTTGGGCATATTTCACAGGGCACTTCGAAAAAAGAATAAGAAACTATCATCAAAATCAGATCTTTTAAAAATCATTACATGAAGCAGATCAAAAATGAGGTGGAAGAACGGGAGGAATTAGGCACTGGTCGCAAGAGGAATAGCAATCAAGCAAAAAAAAAAAAAAAAAAAAAAAAAACTGCAATAATAATAATAATGTGGATGGAGAGTGGTTGTAAAAAGGATGAGGGGATAAAGCGGCCCAAGATGTTAATAATACTTCGTATTTTCCTCAAGTGGATGAGGAGAGCAGGGGAGGTAGGGGGGTCATCATATAATGAAGCTGCCTTAGTAAATCAATTCCAGCTTTCGTGTCCTCTTATGGAAGTGCCGTGTCTTTTTTAATTGATTCTGACCGGAGCAGCGCGGCGGAAGCCAGGGATGGTCCTTCATTCGACGGGGTGCTAAGATAAGAGGAACAATGAATGGGTGTGGCGTGGGTGTGGGGTTGGCGTATGTTTATTTCGCTCAACCCACTTATTATGGGGAAGAAGCTTTTTGATCTGCCAGCAATAATGTACGGGTGTGAGACTTGGAAACTGACGAAGACAATGAAAACAAAGCTAAGGACTTCACAGAGGAGAATGGAGAGATCAATGATGGGAATAATGCTTATAAACATTGTTTCTAAATTAGAAGCAATGTTTATTAGAGAATATAGTCCTATTTTAAACATCCAATGCAACATGATCTCCAGCATTAACTTGTATAACAATCCGATAATTTTTATGACAGTTGCATGCAGGATTCGAACCCACTGCACTCGGCCATCCGTAGATGACCGTAACAGTGCCCTAGACCACTACACCACAGAAGCTATAAAATCCTTGAAACCTGGAATCGAACTTATTCCCGAGGGAAGGAAGATCACTTATTTCGGCGATCCGAATTCCTGTTTTACTCAAGGACCAAGCTCACCAGGGTAAGGGGTAAGGACCGGAACGAATCCCTTTCACGCTTATCACCATTGTCACTATGAGAGAAATTCGCTAATAGCAGCGACATAAATCCGATAATTTTTATGACAGTTGCATGCAGGATTCGAACCCACTGCACTCGCCCGCGCGGCGAACCCCCCTCTCCCCCCTCCCCCAACCAAACCCTCCTGTGACCACCACACCCTTTATCAATACGAAGTCGGGTCATAAGCACCCTCTCCCTCCTCCTCCCACCCACTCCCTCCATCCTCCCCTCCAACCGACCTCGCAACCCCCACCCCAACCCCCCCAACCCCCATGACGGTTCACGCACGGGCTCAAAGCCTGTGGGAATGATACTTCACTCCCAAATTTCGAAAAATATATATGTATATGTATATATGTGTATATGTGTATATATGTATATATGTGTATATGTGTATATATGTGTATATGTGTATATATGTGTATATATGTGTATATATATATGTATGTGTATATATGTATATATGTATGTGTATATATATATGTGTGTATATATATGTGTATATACATATGTATGTATATGTGTATATATATGTATGTATATGTGTATATATATATGTATGTATATGTGTATATATATATGTATGTATATGTGTATATATATATGTATGTATATGTATATATATGTATGTATATGTATATATATGTATGTATATGTATATATATATATATATATATATATATATATATGTATATGTATATATATGTATGTAATACATATACTCTACCACCTCGATATTCTAACATTCCCAGTGATAGAAGCGCTAGTTATCAGCAACGAAATACAATACCCTCACTTCCGTCATCTGGAAAAGTTCCCACAGAATAGAAAATTATATCGCATCATGTTCAATACAGATAGAGCCATTTCTTTCCGCTACCATTATTTCCTATTTCGATTATAATGAAGAATGATATCAATTAGCCATACATCATGCATGTGGGTCTTGGTTTTAACCCTTATAAGGATCTCAAATCTTTTGCCATTACCCTGCAATAAACGCTGGAAGTAGTGATGTCTCATGGAACAAGCACCTGTGCAATCAGCCTGTCAACATATAATGCATGACGTCTTAGGAGCATCTGAGTCTTTAATCTTTGAACTGGACGGTTGGAGCGAGCAGAGCAGGTGAAGCAGCTCAACTAGTTAGAGAGAGAGAGAGAGAGAGAGAGAGAGAGAGAGAGAGAGAGAGAGAGAGGTGGGGGGATATATTGCTGATAACCAAACATGATTCATAATGCAGTACATCTTCAAGTGTTAAGTGTTTTAATGTTTTTTTCTACATACAGTAATTCTCTTACAACACAAATTATTTTTTGTGAACATGTATATGTATTGTTCTGATGTATCGCAATACGGTATTCGCAATAGCATATCCCTTACACTACACAGGGTTTTCCACGGCTGAATAAAATCACTTGACGGCAGCTAGAGATGAAAATTATCATTAATGGTCAAAGAATAAACGAATTCCTCCTTATGAGACTTGTTCTCAGTCATTTATGCTTTACAGAGTTCCCAAACCACAAGCAAATTCTAAATCATCTTTCAGCTCTTCTTTATCATTAACGTCTTGATTATAAAGTTCTGTGTATATAAAGTTAGACGGCGTGTAGGAAAACGGCGCAATTAGTCATTTTCTAGAAATATGTAGTTACTTGTACAGTAAGAAACGGATCAAGGAGAAGAGTGAAAGTTAGTGATGGATCGATCAAAGTCCAAGAGGTTTCTTCCTAAGCTGAAGTCATAGACGCATCAAGAAAGTTAGCCGGAGTAGGATAGGGACATTTTCTGTCTTTGCACAACAATCTGTACAAATGTAAAGCTGAGAATAGAATTTTAACCCGTTTTAACTAAAGCAATACACTGAAGAGGTATAAGCATAGATAAATACTTACTGTCAGGAGCTAAGGGACGAAAGTGTTGCAAAGAAACTAAGATATTTGTTAGACTTGCTCCATCTTTTCTAGTAGTTCCTTGATTCACGTACCTTCTTAAGGTTAGGAGGGATCAGGTAGGTAGAGTTAGAGAGGGGGGAGGTGAATTTGGAAGTTGGACATAATCCCTACTCAAACCTTATCTAAGTGGTGAAAATCATTAAGTAAACCCTAAATATCTGTCTAGAAGAAAGAATATTGGAGAACTAAGAAAGTGGAAGGAAGAAGCTAAAAAATTACAAGAATGATATATTTAATTTAACGTATACATGTACATAATATTTTATTTGTAAAGTACATGTATAAATACTGGGTAAGTGTGTGATCGTAATGTTCTTTCAAGTGAGCAAAAAAGAAAAAAACTAATAATAATTGCGTGTGAACGCCTGAAGGAAATGGGTCGGATGGTCTTCGGCGCGTTTTTGGATTGGAGGTAGTGGAGTTGCATTTTGGTAAATCAATAAACGAAGTAGCACGATGGTGTTTAAAAGAATAAATACTACTTTTCCTGTCATCTTTTTTTCAAGATTAGTGAGGTACAAAATAAATGGCCATACGTAATAATTCTTTATAGTTTGCAAATATTGTTACTACTAGTTTTGTTGTCGCCCACCTACAGAGATGTATGTAACATCAGGCGGGTCTTGTTAGTTTGCTTTTGATGTCTTGGTAACAGTTTTACTATCTTGTTCTACATTTTGTATTCATTATTTATCATTTCAATTTCTAAACCACAGTACCTCTCAAATAGAATTTTTATTCAATTTCTGCAGTGTCTTTTAAGTCAGCTGGTAACACATTAAATAGTTTCGGAGGTCGATTTTTTCTTCAGATTTTCCATCTCCAATAGTTTGATTGGATTATAGTTAAAAAAAAATCATGTTTATCTGATGCATTTCCAACTTTGATGTTTGACAGGGATTCAGATGAATTCGGTCAATCTTCCAAATCCTTAAGTTTTACAGATCTTATTATCTTATGAGTAAGAAGACTTATCTTGTTTATGAGTCCTGTTTTTATTGGCAACCAGTGAGGAGAAATTGCTTCAAGAACAATTCCGTCGTACTGAATTTCTTTTTTTTAAGTCTAGCAGGTTTATTTCGCTTATAGTCTTCTCAATATATTATTCAGTAGTTTATAGAATATCGAGTTACAGTAATCGATTTTAGAAATTATATAGTTGTCTTCATTTCGACATTTTCTTATAGATATAATATTTCTTAGATGATAATTGCACGAATCGTCTTTACTCAATATGTTTCTTGATATCTAAGATATTGTTTCTTAGCCTATTATTCCTAAGTGTTTCATTAATATAACTAGGTTTATTTCAGTCGTGCATATTTCTGGTCTTTCACTCTAGTTTTTTTTTAACTTTATTCTCAAAGAACGTACTAAATTGGAGATTGGTATGTTATAACACATTTATAAAAGTTCACTGTAAACCCACTATCGGAGAAATAATAACGGAAATAAAGAGAGACTGTATATTTTGACTACTATCTGTAGTCCTCTTCAGCAGAATGCTTACAGAAAGTTAAGATACAAGTTTATATAGGGTGGTGAGGTGGTCGAAATATACAGTTTCTCTTTATTTCCGTTATTATTTCTCCGATAGTGGGTTTACAGTGAACGTACTAAATGTTTCAAATAGTATTTTTGTATCATATGCTCCTTTCTGTAGGGAATTATCGTATTGATTTTCTAACAGCTCATCTACATTTTTATTTATCTTTTAAAGTCTGTTACCAATGTTATTGTAATTACCTTCGTTTTCTGATAAGATGATAATAATTACTTGTTTTATTATATATTGTTTTCAGTTTATCAGCCTCCTTATTTCTATTTCTTCTTAGCATTCTTTGTTGTTTGTGCCTTTCATTGTTTTTCGTCACTATTTCCTAGTTCAAATGCCCTCCGATAGTTTGACGTGTGAGTTCATGACTATTTTCTAACTAGTCTTCTAATTACATTGTGTTTTTATTATAATGATCTTTATTTTTTGCTCTGTTAGTATCTCAGGATTTAATTAGTTTCATGTCAAATATTATCTTCTTACTAAGAATGTTTAATTCTATTATTTTGAGATCAAATTTATGAAAATAAGATATGCTAAAGTCATCTTTATTTTGAATATCCAAAATCATATTACTTTTATCAAATAGAACAAAATCCATAGCATATTCTGATCTTGATCTTGATTTTGATAAACCGTCTATCAGCCCATGTGAATCACTAATTTCTTTTAACCTAAATGGTTGTGTTTCGTCATCGATTCAGAGTAGAAATCAACACATTTGTAAGTTTGGTTTAGGTTGTTGTTAGTACTATACAATAATGTACGAGTATTAAATTCGTAGATATTTTTTATGACTGGTGGTCTATATAGAACCATAATTCTCTCTATTTTTTGTATGTTTACTTTCTAGATTAAAGTATTAAAAGTTTACATAATTTTTCTTATCGTTGTGTACGTTTTTGTATCAGTACACTAATACCTCCCATTTTTTTAAACGGCGAAAGGTATGAGCATCTGGTATTATCTTAGAAGCTTCACTTATATAATGGAATCCAGATTAGGAATGTTGTTTAAAAGGGCGGTAAATTCTACGACCACCCCAGGGAACACAAACGCTAGGTTTGTGACTGTTAAACAATCTCCTTCGTAGTAACATAGCTGATTACAGAGTCAAGTCAATATTTGGCTCACGACGGGTTTGCGAATTTATTGTACTGTCAGGATTTAGCTAAATTGTTTTCCGCTTGAAACTCATCGACGCAGAGTTTCACAGGTGAGGTCACAAACCGAAAATCAAAAATGGTCTTCGAAATGCTGAAGAATAGCTGCACTTAATTATAGAAAAAGAAAACGGATTTAGAGTCAAGATAGGGTCACGTATCAGTTTGACAGCCGAGGAAAAGAAGTAATTAGTTTTGATTTTATGGCCACACAACGCGCTATATTGTATCTAAAGAAATCAAGCAATATCACAGAAAACTTAAGAATTAAAGAAAAACAAAAAAAAAACCGGCACCACAGAAATGTAAAACAAGTTTACCGAGAAAAAAATAACGCTAAGAATAATCTTGAAGAATCAAACAGTATAATTTTTGAGAAACGTGAACGACATCCTCAGAGTGACGTAGAACGAGGAAGAGGTAGATTGGAGGGTGAACCAAAGTCAGAAGACACCTCTCTCTGACCGTAGAATGTTGTAACCAGTAACATGCGCCAAACAATGGGTACAACATGAGCCGTAATAAGCTTTGCGGATTAATCAGATGAACTGCACGCTGGTTGGGCCCAACGGGTAGGCGTATCCTCTTGAACCAGTTGGTGAGGAAGTTATGATGTGAGTAGGATTGCTCGGCGATGAGGTAATTGGACATTTGAAGGCGACGGATCGAAATTGAATTCAGGGCAATTACTGTAAACCGTTGGAGTAGATCGCGTGCTGAGACTATATTCTAAAGAAACCTTCGACCATCACATGAAAGTTCTCATTTCACAATGCCAACAATTATACTTCCCATTACGCAAGAAATGGATTAGCGCACAGGTGATTTAAGGACTCGGGAACTAATTGTTTGACCACCTAACTCGACCTTAATTGCGTCGAGGGCTTCTGGTCTACGAGGTAACTTTGTATCTTGTCTGCATTGCGGCGCTGTGAGCAAAACAACCCTTCGACACGTTGATGTAATTTTCATAGCTGGTTTTGACTCGTTCTAGACACTCATAATAGCAGAGGCGTTTCGTGGGATGGATTAATAAGGAAAACTAGAGATCAAAATTGATCATTCCTTCAAGTTACGATAGGGAATTGAGTTAGATATTAACCTACAAGTTCGACTCTGGAAAAAAAAAACGCGGACGCTGAAGATGCAAGGAGGAACCTGCAGTCTGAAGAGGCTCAGTCGTGCCAGAGTACATTACCCTTTTGAGGATGTCGCCCCGCCCCTTTCTGAATGAAAATCTTCTGGCGCAGACCAGAACAAGTCCTGCAAAGGTCGTCACCGAAGTGGTTAATCGTAAGACCAACGTCGAGTACCTGTCCTGTGAGGTGGACGTTGGAGGGGATCATCTCCCCGTACTAGGTCTAAGATCTCTTCATCAATTTCGACTATTTCTTCACCTCCCATTATCTTTTTCCAAATAAGGAGAGTAGAAAACCGACGACGGTTCCCTTCCCCTCCTGTTGGCTAGTGACAGACTCAGACCTAAGCTAAAACTACACACAGACAGGATTCCAATCTTTCTAGAGAGATCTAGGGGGAGGGGGTTAGGAACCATTGTTGGCTTCTAGTCAGTGAAATTCGAAGAAAAAAAAATACAATTACAATAATTACTACGCGCCACCATTTATGTCTTACCAATTCTGTTATAACTACCGCCACGTGGTTGTATTTAACCGAAGAACAAGCCAACAGCTAAAAAGACAAAACTCCCTTCACATACAACCTTATATCCTGCCTTGACTGGCCTAAACGTGTACCCTGAATAACACAATGGAGATCTACTCTTCAGCACTGTCTGCCTCCACCCGCCTCGTCTCATCGCTCTTGTGAAACCAGTTGCCATGAATCAACCTGTTCTGGCTCCTCACGTGTTCTAATCCTGCAGCCACCGAGCGATCCGATCTAAATGAGGAAAAATTTTACATCCAAAGTGCTGCCAGAAACAAGTTTGGGGGGAAAATTCGAAAAAAAAGGAGGATAGACCTTGAGACCATTTAACTTATCTGTCGCCGTAAAGCGATCATCTGCGTCAGGATGGGCCCCGCGGTCCTTCTTTTCCTAGTTCGGTGAGCCTCCTAACATGGATTTATACTCTTGGCCGAATCCAGTCAACTGGAGCCACAATCTCTATCTAACCCTGGCGATAGCTCTATACCATTCAAGCCCAGAATTTGCCCGACTTTCCCTCCTTTGAGAAAGTCGATAGACGAAACGTCAGGAATAAAAGCTTCACCTCCAGTCCATGTTTCCTTTACCGTGTCTATACAACTTGCCCGACTTCTTTAGCTACATGTATGAAAATTACTGGTAGACTTCATAAATACAACCTTGTAAACTAGAAACCCTGGTACATATCATAATTTCTACTGATAGTGACAGAGATGGCGAAAGGTTTAAAAGTATGGTCCTTAGGATAAGTGTCCTGATCAATAAGTGAATAAATAAATTAATTAGTAGATGAATGGATGAATAGATAAATAAACAAACCGATAAACGGATAAACAAATAAATGAATAAACGGGTAAATGGATAAATAAATAAGCATTGAGGACCTATCAGTCTATTGAAGACATAAATTAATATTCTACCATTTTCTGTCAACGTCACAACGCACTATTTCTCACTTGATTAAATGTCTTGATTAATCACCTTAAACATAGTTATGTTGCATTAGAGATAATTCCTACCTTGCGCCACAATCTCACGTAGCTGAGATACCAAACCGGCCTTAATAAAAAAAAAGAGAGGGAGAGAGAGAGAGAGAGAGAGAGAAGTTATTAAACCCTATGAACCGGTTGCTATCGCATCTCAAACCGGGTTCCTCATGCTCACGAGGCAGGTCGATACCGAATTCGCCACAGCGGAATGAATGATTTAAGATTATTTTGATAAGAGGGACCCCCCACCCCATCCCACCACCCAACTAGCTTCTATATATAGTACGTAACTAACCAACCCGCCCACGGGTATTCCACGTAAACTAGTTGAGTAACGTCGTACGTTTG
>NC_134797.1:28674947-28677447 GCF_046742065.1 Oratosquilla oratoria
CTATGTTAGGTTAGGTTTGGATAGATTAGGTTAGATTAAAGTACATTAAATCTGGTTAGATTAGGTTATGTTAGATTAAAGTAGATTAAATCTAGTTAGATTAGGTTAGGCTAGCTTAGGTTAGCTTACCTTAGGTTAGGTCAGATCAGGTTAGATTAGGTTAGAGTGAGTTAAATTAGGTTAAGCAATTCTGTTTTCCTTAATGCAAAGCGATTTCATTCATCCGAGAGGCTCCCCTACCGGGCGGCACTTTCCAGTTGCTACTGACTAACTTTATACAATTTTGCTCTCCTCCACGGCACACCCCTCCCCTAATAGCCTTTACATACTGCTTGGCGCTTATTCTGGATGTTGCCTGGCGATTCTGCGTGGCAAACTCTTGGCGGCAATGGTGGTGTCAAGGTAATCGGATGTTCTGGCAATTCTGTTTTATGAGACGCTTATGATTGGGTGATGTGGATTGTAATTACGTGGTACGGTGCCTGCTCAGGGATAAATGGGCAGAAATGATGGTGATGTATGTCTTGCTGGGTGGGTGCCGCTGGTGCAATGATGTCTGGTAATGGTGATGTTAATGCTGATGGTGGTGATTGATGATGATGGTGATGATGATGATGATGATGGTGATGATGATCATGATGATGGTGAAGGCGCGATGATAATGATGATGATGATGACGACGATGGTGATGATCGCGATGGCGATGATGATGATGGCGATGATGACGATAGTGGTGAATATATGGTGATGATGGTGAATAAATGATGATGATGACGCCGATGATGGTGAATATATGATGATGACGATGACAACGACGACGACAACGATGACAATAGTGCTTATGAAGATAACAATGTTGATGACGTCACTGGTACTGCTTCTGCTGACGTTATCAACGACAAAGATGATACTAAAGCTGCATAAAGACTCCGTCGTGGGCGTTGTGCGACATCTCTACTCGGCCAAGGGAATATTATCACAAGGAAGAACCTTGAGACTATCCTGCCCAAGTTGGCAACCTCATATCTTTATGGTATCACCCACTCGGTCCACTCCTGGACTGTCTCCCGCTCCTGGTGGGCAAGGGCCTGGCCTATTCTCCCGAGGGTAAGACAAGACAACGTGGATCCTGAAAGACAAGTTTGACCAGTTTTCAAGAACTTGGCGATGAACGTGCATTCTCCTTATCTGCTAACACATGGCTGCTTGATGGCTGCATTTTCATTAATTTGTGGGTGGATTGGGTGAGGAGTATTGTGTATATTGTTACTCATGTTAAAATACAAGGATCACGTCGACACAAAATTGACTTTAAACGCAAAGAAATAGTCATCTTGCAAAGTTCGAAGACATCTTGGTTTCGCCCTAATCAATCACTCGTTGTCTCGTCTTCTTTTTCTGCAGAACATTCGTTGTCTCAATGCATCCGCCTACGGTCATCAGATTGTGTCTTAAATCACTCAGAGAAGTACATTTCTAATGCTGTCTGAGATGTGTGAGCGGTGGACAGTAAAAAGTATAATCTGTCTTCGGTTCAACGTCTGTATCTGGGGCATTTGAGGCATTTTTTCTATCAAGTTTTTTGTTCATATTGTTTCAATGTAGGATGGTGACTTAAACATCCTTGATTTTGTAAGTTTACAAATTATCTCTACCTTCTCTATCCTTCTCTGTCTCTGTTTCTCTCTCCCCCTCTCTCTCTCTCTCTCTCTCTCTCTCTCTCTCTCTCTCTCTCTCTCTCTCTCTCTCTCTCTCTCTCTTTTTCTCCCTCTCTCTTTCTCTCTCTGTCTCTTTCTTTCTCTTTCTCTCTCTCTCTCTTCTCTCTCTTTTTCTCTCTCTCTTTTTTCTCTCTTCTCTCTCTCTCTCTCTCTCTCTCTCTCTCTCTCTCTCTCTCTCTCTCTCTCTCTCTCTCTCTCTCTCGCTTTTATTTACAAGAATAACAAATCTAATTTGTGAACCCAGTTTCAGCCAAAAGTTTATGTTTATCGATATAATGTTAACAAAGTTCACAGAATCATTCAAATTGCTCTTTCAGAGAGCCTCTGCATTCGAAGGAGATGAAACGCCCAAAGTAAAAATCTACGAAAGAGTTTTCAAAGTTCCTGACTGGTCTACGTCACCCAACTCGATCTCATTTGAAAGCTTATTTATATTATTATATTATTTGTTTTTGTTTTGTTATGATTTGTCTGTCTGATTTTCATTTATTATTAGTTATATGTCAATTTATTATCATTTACTATTTACCTGTTTGTTTGTTATTCAACTATACTTATGCATTTATTTATGTATTTTATTTGTTATTTACATTATTATAGTTTTTATTTATTATTAATATGATTTTTTTTTTTCTTTTTTTTTGCATCCGACCTAGATATGGATCAAAAGATCTCCTGTCGGCATGCTCCGCCTTTGTAATCCTTTAAGACGTAAACAGACAAGCGTTGATCAACATCATTCACACTCCACTATGAATCGCCCTACTAGACGTCTCTGAATG
>NC_134797.1:28684947-28704947 GCF_046742065.1 Oratosquilla oratoria
AACAATAATAATAACAACAATAATGATAACGATAATAATCATGATGATATTTAATAATAATAATAATGATGATGATATAATGATATGATAATGAGATGATGATGATAATAACGATAATTATAATAATCATTATAATAATAATAATAATACCAATAATGATGATGATAATGATAATAACAGTAATAGTAGTAACTAGTAATAGTTAAATTGTATCAGCTTACCAACTGACCGAATATATTGTCACAACAGGCAGAGGGCACGTACATGCATATACCAAAGAGCCTTTCCCGTGTAGGCTTCTGACTGCATACCTTTCATACAGCCAATATTCTAGTATATTGGTATCCCTACGGACCAGAGTCACGCAACATTACTTTATGATTGGAAAACAATTCACGCCCAAGAAAAGAGTACTGATGACTTTTAACTCCTACTTCTTTTTTTTTTTTTTTTTTTTTTTCCTCCTTCCATCTCTACCGCGAGATATTGTCCCCAAAGAACTAGTTTTTCCTGACGAAATGCCACTGCCCTTAAAAGGGAAATAGTCGAGTTAAAATACGCACCCACTTCATACACAATTTATTCAGCACAGACCACCATAATCAACTTAGGACATTTTCTTCCGAGGTTAATATTTTTGATAATGGCATGACCGAATATACTCGTTTGTTTGCTATCACAATGAATTGTACGAGAGAAAACACAGCAAAAGGGCAACACGGAGTAGGTTTGTCACGCTGAATGATGAAAATAGTCTTCTATATACCAAAAGACTTTTTCCACTTTATAAAGGAGGTAGCCAGCCACACACACCAACACTCATTTATTTCCCATTTTATTTTATCTCCTTGTGAATGAAAAGCCATCCCCGTCTCCCGTCCACTGGCTGGAACAAAAACATTGCAGCGAGATACAGCACTTCCACAGATGAGCTTGACTGCCGATGTTGATTTACCTCCACTTCTTCATTACATGGCAACCTTCTCCACTTGTACATTCTAAAGTAATCAGAGAAGACAAAGGAAAATCCCTTCGGGCCGCGTCTGTTTATTATCAACTCGCAACCACTCTTCGCTCACACGTCGCTCTCGCCTTCTCTCTACCCTGCTCAGCAGACATTCCCCTTAAACCCAGAGCCACCGCCTTCACTCCATCCCTCCATCTCGTTCCCCGTCTTCTCCTCAAGTTCACGCCATCCAACCCTACCCTTTGCAATCATTCTTTCCATGTTACCAAACAATTCCAATATTTTTTGATCAACTTTATCTGCCAGTTCCCTTTCCACCCCCGCTTTCCTCCTCACCTCCTCTTTTCTCACTCTACCCAGCCTTGTAAACCCATCACACTTCTTAAACGCTTTATCTTGAATACGTTTAAATTCCATCTTTCTGCCTTAAGTTCCAAGTCTGACTCATACAGTTTCATAGGCACAATCATCCCTTCATGTAGCCATCTATTTGCGTCCATCCCCAGATACCTATTTATTATATCACTTATCAGTCCATCAAAACATTTACTTGTTTCCTTCATTCTACAGATTACCTCCACCCCAATTCCTCCATTTCCTGATACATGTAACCCTAGATACTTGAAACTATCCACTTCCTCTAGGTTATGTAAGATATGAATGATATATAGAATAGATATAAGATGTATGAGACATGTAAGAGATATGATATATGTAAGATATATAATAAATGTAAGCTGTGTAAGATGCATAAGATGCATAAGATGTGCAAGATGTACAAAGTGTACTTGCTGAACAGGATATATAACGTGCATAAATCGAGGGCAGTGTCTTGTTCTGGGGAGTTTATCATTGGCTCTAGCGGGGAAAGGGGATTGTCAATTTTTCATCAACCAAATGATACTAAAATAATTACAAAGGTATTATTTAACAGATACATAGAATGGAGGAAGAATTGGAAGTGTTTTTCAGAGTAAAAAAAATCGTTAGCAAACATAACTAAATAAAATTTGACACAATTTGGTAATTACTAGTATTTTTTTTTCATTGTTGAAATAGAAGCACGTAATTAATCTCTGCGAAATTAGGGTATCCAGGTTCACCAAATTCCAGACCTGGAAAGTTGAGAGCTTCAAATTTCTATTTTAAATTGATTAAACTATTATATAACCCAAAAGAAAATTCCAGAGACATGTTTCTACTTTTTTTACGGATGTAATTTAGAAAAGATTTGTTCACAAGGTATATAGAAGATTTGTTATCTGGTGAAGGACTAGAAAATGAATTAGTGGTAGTAGAAGTCTTATATTTAACCTTTGCATTTGTAAGACCTTCTTTTGTTAAGGTGTTAAAGGAGAGATTTAAAGAGAGAGATTAAAGGGAGTAATATTAGAATTCTAAAAAGTGATCAATATTCTTCTTTAACAGGAAATCAGTCCAGATTTTTCAGATTTTCTTAATCAAACGCCTTTTGATCATATAATGACTTCCAAAATCTTGTTCTGGAAGGCGATAAAAGACCACATTTGGTGGATAGAAGAGTCTGGGCTGATTAATAAGAACCTCGAGACCCAAGATATTTTCGCAAAATTGGACAGCAGAGTTCATCTCGCTCTGCCTAATTGGCCATAAACGAGGATCCCAACACGCGCTGTCAGGTTTAGCCAAAGCTCAAGGACCGCGCCTTGTAGAAGAACTAGACCTACAAGAGGCAAAACAAGCGATCGTAAAGGAACTTTTCGGAAACAAAACCACGCAAACAACTTTTGCTTGCCCTGCAGGCAAACACCGCCTCAGCAATGCCTCACTCTAACGAAAACAATGAACAAGGTTTAGACTCTTGGGGGCAGTGATGATTAGATTTACAGTAATGTGAGACGGTCGACTGCAAAGGAAAAGGTAATCAATTAAGTATAACAAAGCGAATAGACAAAGTATATATGTAGAATCGGATCATGTGAAAAGGCTTGATCAAATTTCCATCAAAAATAGTAAATCCCATTACTCAATAAAACTCCAGGGGTGGAGTATAATATACTATATACATACGAATTCCAGATTCCAGAACTGCAAACATATTCTACAATACAAGCAAATATACACAAACACATATACATGCACACACACACATATACATGCACACACACATATATACATGCACACACACGCGCACACACACACACACACACACACACACACACACACACACACAATATATCACACACACACACACACACACACACACACACACACACACACACACACACACATACACACACACACACACACACACACATATATATATATATATATATATATATATATATATTTATATATATATATATATATATATATATATATATATATATATCGTTATGGTCTCAGATCACGTGCTGGATTTGTAATCGACAACTATTACCCTCCTGGAAGAGGTCAGATCTTGTATCAAGTCCGTTCTATAGAAATGTTGTGACCTTACACGTGTTACAATTCAATCCCCTTGTACAATGGGGACAGTAACGGCTTGTTGTATTGTAAAACTTTCACACCTTGAACAAGGCGCAATCTCGGATTTGTAGCTATGGCAATCCTCGACACTAACCTTTACATCAGCAAGTCACGTATTGTGTGTGTGTGTGTGTGTGTGTGTGTGTGTGTGTGTGTGTGTGTGTGTGTGTGTGTTAGATTAAACAAGTACAATAGACACAAACTAGTTCATAAAAAAACAGAAAACATACGAAAAGCAGAACACATACGAAAAATTGTCGTTATAGATAAGAGAGTCGAACGGCAAACAACCAAAGAAAAATGTAAAAAAAAAAAAAAGAAAATTAAACGAACCAAGTAGAACTGATCAGCAGCATTTAAGATATATTCATAGAAATTCATGAGACCAACGAGAATACCTATTATTATAATTATCATTATTATTATTATTATTATTATTATTATTATTATATATATATATATATATATATATATATATATATATATATATATATATATATATTTTTTTTTTTTTTTTTTTTTTTTTTTTTTTCAATCCAGTAGGATCGGCTGGGAAAACCAAAGACTAGTCTTTCATGACCACCACGCACATAAAATGGGGGGAAAAGCGTTCCCCATTTGCATACAAATTAGCTGCAACGTGTAACGAAAGCAGTAAAAAAGTTTAGTCTTCTTTTTACAACAAATAAACAGAGTTGAGCACGGGGGAGCAACTGTGCCTTGAAATCAACTCAAATTGATTGACGGGTAGAAAGTGAACACCGTAAGTACATTATGAACCATATACCAAGTGATGAGACCTACTATGGTGGATATGACTTCCTTGTCCTTGTCTAGTTGCTGCTTCTGAAGAAAGAACGTTGTAGAGCAAATTTCAATGCTGTGGATGATGAAGCAATCTGCGTGTATTTTTCATTTTACGTGGAATTTTATATACTCAGCATAACAGGAAAAAGTATATTCTCTGGCCAAGGTTCACTATATATATATATATATATATATATATATATATATATATATATATATATATATATATATATGCACAAGTATCACAAATCACACGTGACTACACCGTTATGCTGATTACCACAGGGAAAAGAAATGTTCTTGGAATCCGAGCGCTTTCGTGATATTTGTTCACATCTTCAAGGATTATATGCATGTATATATAATATACATGGATATGCACATATATACATACATACATGCATACATAATTAACAAAAAACAAGACAGCTATCTAAGAAATTTTATAGTGTATATTAGGACCCAGTCTCAGGCTGATGTTAAATGTCATAATCGACCTGAAGGAGGATTTACGAACCAAAGTGATCACAACGTCTTCGAAAAGGTCATTCAACCCGATGTTCCAGGAAGTGGAAGCACTCAACCTCAATGGTTCACTACAGGACCCCCGGCCTGACCTTCCTTGTGGTGGCTTATACCGTCTTGGTATGATGTAGAATGTATATATTTTAGTGGTCAGTAACAAACGATTTGAATCGGCTTACTGAGCGGCCTCTGGGACGGAAACGTTGAAAGACTTTATTGTTGCAATAAACTCAAGCAACAAAAGATTCTAATTCTTCTTAACACGAAGACATTCATCATATCAGACTTTATCGTTCTGTATTTTTTTTCTCAAAGAGCCACAAAAGCATGAACAGGATCTAATGTGTTAAGAGTGTTGTTGAACATTTGCATATTCGAAGAGGCATGCAGGACATGAGGACATAAAAGTATGTGAATTTGTGCGTGTACAAATGTGCACATGCCCACACGCACATACACCGGTCTATATGAGTTGTTATCCTGAATCGAGATGGTTGTAGATGTCAGTTACGAGTCCAGCACGTGATTTAAGACTATATTGAATCACACTCTAATGCTCTCGGACACATGAAAAATGTGAAAAGGAACCAAACATCTTACACACACACACAAAAATATATATAATAATAAACAGTAATAACAATGATGATGAGAATAATGATAAACCGAAAAATTAATAAATATTAATGAGGGAAAATTGATAAATAAATAGATAGAAATAGTAATAATAAATGAAAGAAGATCAAATAAGGTAAAATCATACATACACACATACATATACATATACATATACCAAGGGCTCTTTCCCCCTTATGAAGGAGGTAGCCAAAATCAAAAGATATGAATCCACTTCCACCAATTTCATCCCTACCCATTCCAACCCCCATTCACTACCCCTCCCTACCTCCCTCCCTCCCCTACCTCCCTCCCTCCCTCCCTCCCTCCCTCTCCTCTTGGCTCCTCATAGATGACGGGTCATCTTTGCATCTCGCTCATCGCCCTGGGTCAAATAAAATAAAATAAAATCAAAATCATGCCCATAAGGCATAAAAAGATGCAAAGAAAACCTAAACAGATAGAGAATGGAGCGAAGAAGTAAATAAAGATTTCATTCGGTAGTCACACATACATAAAAGAAAAGAGACACGGAGGAAAAGATAAATTAATTTCCATCATTCAGCCGTCACACGCTCTGCGAGGTGAATAGACATGATTGTCCTTATCGACGCTCGTGGATAGGGCATGGTAAGTCCTTGAAGACAGGCAATAAAACTAGCAGGTTCTAATCCTTTAATGGTATATAAAAACGATTTCTTAAAAACATATATATTTTATCGTGTATGTGTGTCTTTATAGCCCTTGCTGTCCCTTGTGTGATTCTTCTACTTTTTCCTTGACGGTTCAAGTATGTGGAGGCTCCCAAGACATGATCTATTCCATTTAATCTATCGATAATTATGATGATGAAACAAAATGAAAGTCGAACAATGTTTCAGAGTCGTGAATAAGCGTGAACTAAGCCATCTAGTCTCAATGATATATGAAAACTCACTAAGACAATATTCCTTACCAACGGCTACTAACAGATGTGGCCCAGCGATACAATGTATATATATATATATATATATATTAAATATATCTATATATATATATATATATATATATATATATATATATATTGTGTGTGTGTGTGTGTGTGTGTGTGTGTGTGTGTGTGTGTGTGTGTGTGTGTCTATGTATGTATGTATATATGTATATAGGTAGGTAGATAGAGAGGACCTTTCAAGTAAGAAAACATTGTCAACCTGACAAGCTTCCTCTATCTGCAAAACAGTATTACTCCGCAACATCCCCCAGACATTGAGACAATGCAAAATAACCTACGGTCAGGCTTTGACCTAATTGAGAACTTCTGTTATGTTGGATATTATCTAAGTCGGGATGAAAGCAAACAAAGATAAACAAAGCGATTACAAAGAAGCTGATTCAGGAAGTACATAACCATTGTATTCGATTTGACCTTATTTATTAACTAACTTCGGTCTCAAAGAAAACGGAGTGAGCTTCTATGACGTAAACGTCAAAGAAAACGAATAAGTGGTTGGCGATCCAAAATAAACGTAGAAAAAGAAAAGGAAGAAAAAAATTGGAAACGATGATTTTTTTTTTTATTCTGCCCATTGCGAAGTTATTAGTCGATGAAAACCTCCCACGTTGATTCCTCTCATACCGACGAGTGATTGTTCTTTTATTGCCTCCGTAAACAAGTATCCCCTAAGTTTATCTATCTGTCTGTGTCAATCCTCAAGCAGAGTACCACAAAAACTTGCCACTTGTTATTTTCTTGATTCAATTTTCGGGAGGGTTTGCCCCTTGGCCGTAAAATAGCTAATTGGAATTTATGGCCGATCTGAACCCAGATTTTTTTTTTTTTTTTTTTTTTTTTTAAGGGGGACTGGGAGGGGCAGCAGGGGTAGCTCGTAATGCATAGATTAAATTTATGTTGAGGTGAATTCAGATCAATTTGTCATTTTGGGGGAGTGGGGAGCTTGATAATATTACAAGATAGGTTAATTTGGTGGATATTTCCTTTAGTGTTCACAGAACTAATCCCTAGAATTTTAGGTAATTGTTGCTGAATTTTTCTATATAAAATTATAGTCATTCTTCTCGTCATGGTAGTTTCTGAAAACTAAAACCTCATTTTTCAAGGTTTCGTGGCAATGCTGTTGTAGTAGTGTTTCTTACCTGAGTCAACCGCTTAGCAATTGGGATTCAACTAATCCCAGGGAACCCACACCCTACAGAATATGGCTTACCCTTTGATTCTGAATTCTGTGGCAACTTGCCTTTAAGGAAGCGTTAAATGTAATAACATGTACAGTACTCGACGGAACTATTTCTTTGTTAAAGTCAACCCACCTCCCTAACATTTTCGCCACTTAAGGAGTTTCCCTGACGACAACTAAAACAGTTGTTAATCAAAAGTAGTGAATGGTTAAGAACCCACACCCTACAGAATAGGGGCTTACACTTTGATTATGAATTCTGTGGCAACTTGCCTTTAAGGAACTATTTCATAGTTAAAGTCAACCCACCTCCCTAACATTTTCGCGACTTAAGGAATTTCCCTTACGACAACTAAAACAGTTTTTAATCAAAAGTAGTGAATGGTTAAGAACCCACACCCTACAGAATAGGGCTTACCCTTTTATTCTGAATTTTGGGGCAACTTGCCTTTAAGGAACTATTTCATTGTTAAAGTCAACCCACCTACCTAACATTTTCGCCACTTAAGGAATTTCCCTGACGACAACTAAAACAGTTATTAATCAAAAGTAGTGAATGGTTAAGAACCCACACCCTACAGAATAGGGCTTACCCTTTAATTCTGAATTCTGTGGCAACTTGCCTTTAAGGAACTATTTCATTGTTAAAGTCAACCCACCTCCCTAACATTTTCGCCACTTAAGGAATTTCCCTGACGACAACTAAAACAGTTTTAATCAAAAGGAGTGGATGGTTAAGAAACTATGTCCAGAAAAGTAATGGAAAGAAGAGAAGAGGGAAACAAATGGATCTGGAAGAGCCTTTCTTGGAATAAGAGCAAGACACTACTCGACCGGTTTTGTCTAGTGTCTTTCTAGACTTGATGCCGTCACCTTCTGTTCGTTCGACAGACTCTTAAGAGGGGGTTTATACGGTCTTACGGTTCGTCGAACGCGGTTCGACAGACACGTGTTTAAAGTGATGTGTGAACGGGGTATTTGGTTGTCGAACACGTTGGTTAAACCCCAAATACCCCGTGCACACGTTCACACATCACTTTAAACACGTGTCTGTCGAACCTTCTTACTATACAAACCGTCGACTTCGTCTAGTGACAGTGGTTCTTAACCTTGTTGAAGGTACTGAACCCCGCAGGTTACATCCTTGCATTCATCGAACCCTTCGTAGTTGGAATTTTTTTTTTTTTTTTTTTTTTTTTTTTTTTTTTTTTACTAGTGCACAAACTGTACCATGGATCATTTGCACACGAAATCACTGTGTTCAAAGAACAGAACCAACAAAACATGAATTTCACATAAAACAAAAACATAATGAATATTGACTGCAAATCAATGTGACTTTTGCTGTTGCCTCTCAGAGAACCGCCGATCCCCGGAAACTGACTCACCGAACCCCTGGGGTTCGATCGAACCCAGGTTGAGAAACGCTGGTCTAGTGACAGTGTCTGGTCTCTGGGTCCTCCTCCTCCTCCTCCTCCTCCTCCTCCTCCTCCTCCTCCTCCTCCTCCTCCTCCTCCTCCTCCTCCTCCTCCTCCTCCTCCTCCTCCTCCTCCCCCTCCTCCTCCTCTCCTCCTCCTCCTCCTCCTCCTCCTCCTCCTCCTCCTCCTTCTCCTCCTCCTCCTCCTCCTCCTCCTCCTCCTCCTCCTCCTCCTCCTCCTCCTCCTCCTCCTCCTCCTCCTCCTCCTCCTCCTCCTGTTCTTCCTCCTTCTGCTGGGTAGTCCTGTCCTCCTATTGGAAGCCAGTGTCGTTCCTGCACCTTGGCGTCTTGTCATTGGTAGCTTGTAGTATCTGTCCATATTAGGTGGCGTATCGGGTCATGATTGGCTGGTTCCTGTGTCGTTTTGTGTTGTCATCTGTCCTCATGTTTGCTTGACGTAGTCCACCAGTGATCCGTTCCGCCGCCTACGATGTTCACATTGTATCTCCGCATCTCTAATTTAGGTTGTTAGTTGTCTAGATAAAAACCTTTCCGAAGTCCTCGTTCATTGTTTTAGGCAAGAATAGAATTGTTTCCCAACGGATCCCTTTGGAACGATAGTATTAACCCAACTTGACCTGACCTAACCCAACCTAACATTACCTAAACTAATCTACCAAAACATATCCTAACCTAATCCAACCTAACCCAACCTAACCTAACCTAACCTAACTCAACCTAACCTAACTCAAACTACCCTAGCCAAACCTAACCTAACCTAACCTACTCAAATCTAAACTAACCTAATCGAATTTAATCTAATCTGATCTAACCAGATCAAACCTAGCCGAATCTAGCAAAATTCAACCTAATCTAACCTAACCAATCCAAACAGAACTTAACCTAACCTAATATTATCTTACCCAAGTTTCCCCAGTGATAAATTTCATATACGTCTCTGGTGACAGATTTTTGATTATCACCACTCCCAAGTCTCTCTCTTCCATAGCTATGGCAGTTGATTCCTTTCCCATTCTATACAGCAATGAAGGCCTATATCTACACCTATTTCCAATATCCTGGATTTCATCACATTGAAGTTCACTTTCCACCCGCGGCGGTATTCAACCCAACCATGATCTTGTAGTAACCTATAACGCTCTATATCCTTACCCACCTCATGATCTTCGTATCATAAGTGTGCATAATTGGTCAGATTATCCATCATATTACCACACACCAAGAACATTACCGGTGCTAACACTGACCCCTGTGGAACTTCACTAGTAACTGCCCTCCATCTCGACATCCTGTATTTTACTTCTGCCTTCACCAATCTGTTCTTTACAGTCATCCATTCCAGTAAATTCCATTTAAGACCTCTTATGTGTTTCATTTTTCTATAATATTGTTTGTGAGGTACCTTACCATAAACTTTTTCAAGACACTCTATCCAACCATCACTTTCTAGAAAACTGATTATTCTTAGATAAAAACTTAAAATTTCTAACACATGATTTTCCTTTTATGAGTATATATATATATGTGTGTGTGAGAGAGAGAGAGAGAGAGCACGCATGTATTCATGTGTGTTTGATGTCACAGCATCACCCATATGAACTATGAAACTCATTCATTGGGGTAATAGCTCTAGATCACGAGCCCATCACGTGATCCAAGTCCATACACACACAAACACACACACACACACACACACACACACACACACACACACACACACCACACAGAGAGAGAGAGAGAGAGAGAGAGAGAGAGAGAGAGAGAGAGAGAGAGAGAGAGAGAGAGAGAGAGAGAGAGAGAGAGGTAAGATAAGAAAGAGGGTATAAAGAAGACCTAGAAGTTTATGATTGAAGCAAAAACTACGAATGAAATTTAATGGCTGCCTATCAAAAATCCCCAAAAAGGAGAGATATGAAACTCGACGAGGTCTGGTGCATCCCAGCTAAGGTCCAATAAAATCATCGTCAGTGACGTCACAGGATAGATACTCGTATAATTTTTTCCCCGCCTCTCGACCACAGTTTACCTACAATCAGTTAGAAAGTAGTTAGATACATGTTAGATCCACTTCATAGATTAACAATAATACTACCCAAAATGTACCAGGGGAAAACTTTAAAAGTAACAAAACATCTGTGCATGTATATATATATATATGTATATATATATATATATATATATATAATGTATAAACTTTCCCACGCGCACATACTACCCAATACTCTATCATAATGGAGGTGGGTTGAACGCGATATTTCGTGTAGGTGTATGTAATTCGAGCATACAAATATAAGAAAGTCGTACTCAACTTATATTTCTCTTGATAGCGTATTGGTTTACGTCACTAACTTTGTTACGGGTTAGCTGGGTTTGAATCCTCGGCTCGTCTATATATACACATATATATATATATATATATATATATATATATATATATATATATATATATATATATATGTGTATGTTTCTTATGACAGATTGAACATTTTTAGAAGCTCCGCCGTGGGATACGAACCCTGACCCGTGCGTCGAATATCACGAGGTCAAGACGTTAGCAACTATGCTACATGGTGATGGTTCAAAAGGACTGTACTAGTCCCCGACCACGCTTCACGTAACATTGGAAGATCTAATCTCAATTTCATCTAATCCCGTATTAGGCGAGCCTTCCGACAAGTTGTGTATGTTTCTTATGACAGATTGAACATTTTTAGAAGCTCCGCCGTGGGATACGAACCCTGACCCGTGCGTCGAATATCACGAGGTCAAGACGTTAGCAACTATGCTACATGGTGATGGTTCAAAAGGACTGTACTAGTCCCCGACCACGCTTCACGTAACATTGGAAGATCTAATCTCAATTTCATCTAATCCCGTATTAGGCGAGCCTTCCGACAAGTTGTGTATGTTTCTTATGACAGATTGAACATTTTTAGAAGCTCCGCCGTGGGATACGAACCCTGACCCGTGCGTCGAATATCACGAGGTCAAGACGTTAGCAACTATGCTACATGGTGATGGTTCAAAAGGACTGTACTAGTCCCCGACCACGCTTCACGTAACATTGGAAGATCTAATCTCAATTTCATCTAATCCCGTATTAGGCGAGCCTTCCGACAAGTTGTGTATGTTTCTTATGACAGATTGAACATTTTTAGAAGCTCCGCCGTGGGATACGAACCCTGACCCGTGCGTCGAATATCACGAGGTCAAGACGTTAGCAACTATGCTACATGGTGATGGTTCAAAAGGACTGTACTAGTCCCCGACCACGCTTCACGTAACATTGGAAGATCTAATCTCAATTTCATCTAATCCCGTATTAGGCGAGCCTTCCGACAAGTTGTGTATGTTTCTTATGACAGATTGAACATTTTTAGAAGCTCCGCCGTGGGATACGAACCCTGACCCGTGCGTCGAATATCACGAGGTCAAGACGTTAGCAACTATGCTACATGGTGATGGTTCAAAAGGACTGTACTAGTCCCCGACCACGCTTCACGTAACATTGGAAGATCTAATCTCAATTTCATCTAATCCCGTATTAGGCGAGCCTTCCGACAAGTTGTGTATGTTTCTTATGACAGATTGAACATTTTTAGAAGCTCCGCCGTGGGATACGAACCCTGACCCGTGCGTCGAATATCACGAGGTCAAGACGTTAGCAACTATGCTACATGGTGATGGTTCAAAAGGACTGTCATAAGAAACATACACAACTTGTCGGAAGGCTCGCCTAATACGGGATTAGATGAAATTGAGATTAGATCTTCCAATGTTACGTGAAGCGTGGTCGGGGACTAGTACAGTCCTTTTGAACCATCACCATGTAGCATAGTTGCTAACGTCTTGACCTCGTGATATTCGACGCACGGGTCAGGGTTCGTATCCCACGGCGGAGCTTCTAAAAATGTTCAATCTGTCATAAGAAACATACACAACTTGTCGGAAGGCTCGCCTAATACGGGATTAGATGAAATTGAGATTAGATCTTCCAATGTTACGTGAAGCGTGGTCGGGGACTAGTACAGTCCTTTTGAACCATCACCATGTAGCATTTTTGCTAACGTCTTGACCTCGTGATATTCGACGCACGGGTCAGGGTTCGTATCCCACGGCGGAGCTTCTAAAAATGTTCAATCTGTCATAAGAAACATACACAACTTGTCGGAAGGCTCGCCTAATACGGGATTAGATGAAATTGAGATTAGATCTTCCAATGTTACGTGAAGCGTGGTCGGGGACTAGTACAGTCCTTTTGAACCATCACCATGTAGCATAGTTGCTAACGTCTTGACCTCGTGATATTCGACGCACGGGTCAGGGTTCGTATCCCACGGCGGAGCTTCTAAAATGTTCAATCTGTCATAAGAAACATACACAACTTGTCGGAAGGCTCGCCTAATACGGGATTAGATGAAATTGAGATTAGATCTTCCAATGTTACGTGAAGCGTGGTCGGGGACTAGTACAGTCCTTTTGAACCTTCACCATGTAGCATAGTTGCTAACGTCTTGACCTCGTGATATTCGACGCACGGGTCAGGGTTCGTATCCCACGGCGGAGCTTCTAAAAATGTTCAATCTGTCATAAAAAACATACACAACTTGTCGGAAGGCTCGCCTAATACGGGATTAGATGAAATTGAGATTAGATCTTCCAATGTTACGTGAAGCGTGGTCGGGGACTAGTACAGTCCTTTTGAACCATCACCATGTAGCATATTTTCTAACGTCTTGACCTCGTGATATTCGACGCACGGGTCAGGGTTCGTATCCCACGGCGGAGCTTCTAAAAATGTTCAATCTGTCATAAGAAACATACACAACTTGTCGGAAGGCTCGCCTAATACGGGATTAGATGAAATTGAGATTAGATCTTCCAATGTTACGTGAAGCGTGGTCGGGGACTAGTACAGTCCTTTTGAACCATCACCATGTAGCATAGTTGCTAACGTCTTGACCTCGTGATATTCGACGCACGGGTCAGGGTTCGTATCCCACGGCGGAGCTTCTAAAAATGTTCAATCTGTCATAAGAAACATACACAACTTGTCGGAAGGCTCGCCTAATACGGGATTAGATGAAATTGAGATTAGATCTTCCAATGTTACGTGAAGCGTGGTCGGGGACTAGTACAGTCCTTTTGAACCATCACCATGTAGCATAGTTGCTAACGTCTTGACCTCGTGATATTCGACGCACGGGTCAGGGTTCGTATCCCACGGCGGAGCTTCTAAAAATGTTCAATCTGTCATAAGAAACATACACAACTTGTCGGAAGGCTCGCCTAATACGGGATTAGATGAAATTGAGATTAGATCTTCCAATGTTACGTGAAGCGTGGTCGGGGACTAGTACAGTCCTTTTGAACCATCACCATGTAGCATAGTTGCTAACGTCTTGACCTCGTGATATTCGACGCACGGGTCAGGGTTCGTATCCCACGGCGGAGCTTCTAAAAATGTTCAATCTGTCATAAGAAACATACACAACTTGTCGGAAGGCTCGCCTAATACGGGATTAGATGAAATTGAGATTAGATCTTCCAATGTTACGTGAAGCGTGGTCGGGGACTAGTACAGTCCTTTTGAACCATCACCATGTAGCATAGTTGCTAACGTCTTGACCTCGTGATATTCGACGCACGGGTCAGGGTTCGTATCCCACGGCGGAGCTTCTTCTAAAAATGTTCAATCTGTCATAAGAAACATACACAACTTGTCGGAAGGCTCGCCTAATACGGGATTAGATGAAATTGAGATTAGATCTTCCAATGTTACGTGAAGCGTGGTCGGGGACTAGTACAGTCCTTTTGAACCATCACCATGTAGCATAGTTGCTAACGTCTTGACCTCGTGATATTCGACGCACGGGTCAGGGTTCGTATCCCACGGCGGAGCTTCTAAAAATGTTCAATCTGTCATAAGAAACATACACAACTTGTCGGAAGGCTCGCCTAATACGGGATTAGATGAAATTGAGATTAGATCTTCCAATGTTACGTGAAGCGTGGTCGGGGACTAGTACAGTCCTTTTGAACCATCACCATGTAGCATAGTTGCTAACGTCTTGACCTCGTGATATTCGACGCACGGGTCAGGGTTCGTATCCCACGGCGGAGCTTCTAAAAATGTTCAATCTGTCATAAGAAACATACACAACTTGTCGGAAGGCTCGCCTAATACGGGATTAGATGAAATTGAGATTAGATCTTCCAATGTTACGTGAAGCGTGGTCGGGGACTAGTACAGTCCTTTTGAACCATCACCATGTAGCATAGTTGCTAACGTCTTGACCTCGTGATATTCGACGCACGGGTCAGGGTTCGTATCACGGCGGAGCTTCTAAAAATGTTCAATCTGTCATAAGAAACATACACAACTTGTCGGAAGGCTCGCCTAATACGGGATTAGATGAAATTGAGATTAGATCTTCCAATGTTACGTGAAGCGTGGTCGGGGACTAGTACAGTCCTTTTGAACCATCACCATGTAGCATAGTTGCTAACGTCTTGACCTCGTGATATTCGACGCACGGGTCAGGGTTCGTATCCCACGGCGGAGCTTCTAAAAATGTTCAATCTGTCATAAGAAACATACACAACTTGTCGGAAGGCTCGCCTAATACGGGATTAGATGAAATTGAGATTAGATCTTCCAATGTTACGTGAAGCGTGGTCGGGGACTAGTACAGTCCTTTTGAACCATCACCATGTAGCATAGTTGCTAACGTCTTGACCTCGTGATCCCCCACGCACGGGTCAGGGTTCGTATCCCACGGCGGAGCTTCTAAAAATGTTCAATCTGTCATAAGAAACATACACAACTTGTCGGAAGGCTCGCCTAATACGGGATTAGATGAAATTGAGATTAGATCTTCCAATGTTACGTGAAGCGTGGTCGGGGACTAGTACAGTCCTTTTGAACCATCACCATGTAGCATAGTTGCTAACGTCTTGACCTCGTGATATTCGACGCACGGGTCAGGGTTCGTATCCCACGGCGGAGCTTCTAAAGATATATATGTATGTATGTATATTTATATACTTGTAAGGGCGACGAAGCTAGTAACATTTCTACAGACATACAACCACAGGGTAAGTTACAGTAAATGAACAACATGTAGGCATTTATAAGCGATCGACATCTGGAAAATCAACTGGGCAAAACAGGTTTCGAACCTATGATATTTTGCTTAGCGTCTCATTGTTCTACCAACCGAGCTATTGCACCTCTTTTAATGCATATATGAAGTGATGCGTTTAGTGGAGATGCGTAAGATCGTAAAAACATACAGACAGCGGAAAGAAGTGCCAAATAAAGGTCGAGGAAAATTGTTTAGGAACAAAATTCTTCAAAGACATAGAACCAAAAAAACGTAGAGATAATAAAATGAGTACAAACATAAAATATATTATTAGTTGTATGTATAACGTCCCTTAATTTTGTCCTTGTATATATGCTAATCCTATGACTTTATAGGTCCACTTTGAATCCATGAAATTATAATATTGAACAAAACACGTCACAGCCCAAATTGCCTTAGACAAAAAATATTCTGAATTTATGGATATATCAACTTATAATCATGTATATTCACAAAATCAGAGCAAAACACTTATGACTAATGAACAAGATTTAAAAAAATTAGATCGTGTGGTTTTCTTTCAACAGTCAGAAAAGAAAAGTATTTTCAATGCCTGATTAATCAAAAGATGTTCAAACAGTAAGTATAAAGTAAATCTTCATAATCTAAACGTTTTTTAATTATTTTCATACATTCACTTTACTAATTTAAAGACTAATAGTCAATAAATATTTATGGAGTATTCAATAAGGCGTGGCTCATGTATTAGTCCGGTGGCTCAGTAGAAATTATAAGATATCTTTGGCTCACCACAAATTTGCCACGGTCCATTATGGTCATGTAACCATAGGCTGGGAACCCTGGTTTCGACGAAGATTTATTGTCTAAATCAATAAACAGATAAACAAAAATATATATAAATGAATAAAGATAAAACAATTATAGTAATAATAGTAATAATAATTTGAAACCTTTTGTGGGGGTTTTGTTTGTCCTGAATTACCTAGAATTTTGAGATGGAATAGAACTTCCATGTAAAAGAGATATAGTAAAACTCACATGAAAAAATTAAAAGGGATAATACTAAACAGAAAGATAAAAGATGCAATGAAAATGCAAAACGGCGAAAAAAAAAAGAGAATTCGCAGATAAGCGAGACCAAGAAACTGCAGAAAGATAAGAAAAGATAAGAAAAATATGCCAAGAAATTCTTGCCAAAGAGAATGTCAGATGAACAGAGTAAAGTATCTATTAAGCAATCAAAGAACAAGACATGAACAAATTTTATGAGAAACTGTAATGATTTTTGGCAGAAGAAAGAAAATGACATCAAACGCCAATTGCCTAACTATGTGAACAAAAGATAAAAGCCAATATACGTGAAAAGATCTTAGACATTCAGGTAAAACACACAGGCAACACACAGGCACACAAATATAAACATGTGAATACAAAAACAGACACGCACACCAAAGGTCAACTTGGATATCCAAATGAAGATGTATACGATATCTATAATTGTTATTTTTGTTTTTAACATTCATGGAAAGATGCTCTTATGTGACGTAGAATGAATATAAACCCAGATGAAAATAGAAATCTGGAGGTGAGTAGGGGGGAGGAGAAATAAAACAAACATGAATGGAAATAAAATCCCTCTTTGTCTCAACATTAAAGGAAGGATACACGCACATAACGAAGGAAATAAAATCTAAAAAACAAGAAATGTGTGGAACATATAAGCTCAAGTACCTTTTGTCTAAATATAAAAAAACAAAACAGCTGAAGAATGTTGGAATGGAGGCTGCAGGAACTAGACCAACCAGGAGACCACGGAGAAGTCCCTAGCGACTAACAATAAGCACAAAGAATATATATATATATATATATATATATCATATATTATATAATATATAATATATGATATATGTATACTGTATACATATATATTTATATATGCATATATAATTGTGTGTATATATGTATATGCAGTATATGTATATAGTATATATATGCAGTATATGTGTATATATGTATATGCAGTATATGTGTATATATATGTATGTATATGCAGTATATGTGTATATGTATATGCAGTATATATGTATATATGTATATGCAGTATATATGTATATATGTATATGCTTATATATGTATATATGTATATGCAGTATATATGTATATATGTATATGCAGTATATATGTATATATGTATATGCAGTATATATGTTATATGTATATGCAGTATATGTATATATGTATATGCGTATATATGTATATATGTATATGCAGTATATATGTATATGCAGTATATATGTATATGCAGTATATGTTTTAATATATATGCAGTATATATGTATATATATATGTATATGCAGTATATATGCATAAATATATATGTATATGCAGTATATATGTATATATATATGTATATGCAGTATATATGTATATATATATGTATATGCAGTATATATGTATATATATGTATATGCAGTATATATGTATATATGTATATGCAGTATATATGTATATATATGCAGTTATATGTATATATGTATATGCAGTATATATGTATATATATGTATATGCATTATATGTATATATATGTATATGCAGTATATGTATATATTGTAGCAGTATATATGTATATATATGTATATGCAGTATATATGTATATATATGTATATGCAGTATATATGTAAATATTTGTATATGCAGTATATATGTAAATATTTGTATATGCAGTATATATGTATATTATATATGTATATGCAGTATATATGTATATATATATGTATATGCAGTATATATGTATATATATATGTATATGCAGTATATATGTATATATATATATGTATATGCAGTATATATGTATATATGTATATGCAGAAGAATATATGTATATATGTATATGCAGTATATATGTATATATGTATATGCAGTATATATGTATATATATGTATATGCAGTATATATGTATATTGTATATGCTATATATGTATCTAAGATATATGTATATGCAGTATATATGTATATATATGTATATGCAGTATATATGTATATATATGTATATGCAGTATATATGTATATATATGTATATGCAGTATATATGTATATGTGTATATATGTATGCTTTCAGGATTTCCAGTCCTCAACTTCTGGACCATGAGATTGAGGTGATCAAATGTCAACTTGAGAAGTTGGCTTATCCACCTTGGTTTCTGGACCAAGCCCTCAGTAAGGCTAGGGCCAACCATTTTAAAACTTCCGTCCCCTCAAGTTTTCACCGCTCCTTTAAGGACATTTTAAAAATTCCATTTAATAATACCATCAGTTCTTCTACTAAATTGCTTCCTCATGAACGTCTCACTATCACTATCCTAACACCGTGCGTAAGCAAATTGTGAACGTTCAACAAAAACCGAAGGAAGTTGAGTCACCTGGTGTTTATTGTTTGCCCTGCAAAGATTGTGATTTGGTTTACTTGGGTCAAACCGGGAGAGACCTGAACACTAGATTGGCAGAACATAAAAGGTCAATTAGGTATGGGCAAGAAAATTCGGCTGTATTTCTTCATGTCAAAAATAAGAATCATTCTTTTGACTGGGGTAAGGCCAGATTAGTGTTCAAGTCCCACTGCGGTTTCAGGAGGAAAATAGTCGAATCAGCATTAATTGAGGAATGCCCTAATATTAATATTTCTAAAGTAGTGGACACTGACATAATCTCACGCGCAGCAGTAGCCAAGTTGGTGCGGACGCTACATCCTCCCCTCTCCTCACCTCCTCCCTCCTCCGCCACCCCAGTTTGCCCCGCGCCTGAGTGAGGTCAACTGTCCACATCTCTTCTTACTGTAGTTTATAAGTCCCCTCTGTTCT
>NC_134797.1:28712447-28714947 GCF_046742065.1 Oratosquilla oratoria
CACACACACACACACACACACACACACACAAATATATATATATATTTGTGTGTGTGTGCGCATACATACGTACACACATTCATGTATTTGCACACATTCATGCACTTGTAAATATATCCATACAATCTCGATCCATTCAGAACATTTACTATTACAAAAATATCAATATGGTCAAACAACAGAAACATGAACCTTTCAAGAAAAGACATGCTGAAGATCATACTGCAATAAACACAAATCCACTAAGAGACGTTTAAAGGAAACTACAAACGCCCTCTGCAAGGGAAAGGGGACACAAATTTAGACCTCAAGGGTATAGACACAGACATAGAAACATATTTAGACACGAAAAAAACACGGCAGTATCATCAGGAATTGACACCTGTGAACAGGTAATACCATATGCTCAGTCAAGCGGTGTCTGACTAGGATATGATCGCAGCCAACAACGCGAAGTCTTCGATAATAACTTCTCGTTCTCGACGTCCTTCCAGTCTCATCCCACTCCTCTTCCTCCACCGTCACAGCCACAATATTCGCGTCTCCTCCTCCTCCTCCTCCTTCTCCTCCTCCTTCTCCTCCTCCTCCTCCTCCTCCTCCTCCTCCTCCTCCTCCTCCTCCTCCTCCTCCTCCTCCTCCTCCTCCTCCTCCTCTTCTGCTGCCATTAACCTCCTCGTCTGACTCCCATCCATGCTCCACTCCATGATGAATTCGGATCACTTTTAGCTTCGAATATTCCTCCTTTCTGCCACTTTCTGCAAGTCACTCCTTTATCGCTTCTGTGACTTCACTTCTTCGGTGTGATATTGTTCCCAAGGACAAAAGTGCCGGTTGTCAAACACGAAATACAATGCTCAGGCTTCCACCCCGCCCTTTCCCACACTAAATCCTTTCCCCTCTGCATGCTATTATTCTTACTCATCGTTTTTTTCTAAAATTTTCTCTTCACATTTTCCTCGTTTCTGTTTTTTTTATTTTTTCATATTGTAGGAATACAAACACGCAAGCAAACACGGGTAACTCTTGTAGACACGCGCACACACACACACACACACACACACACACACACACACACACACACACACACACACACACACACACACACACACACACACACACACACACACACACACGCATGCACACACACACACGCATGCACACACACACACACTCATGCACACACACACACACGCATGCACACACACACACACACATCACAGACACTCACACACACACACACACACACACACACACACACACACACACACACACACACACACACACACACACACACACACACACGCATGCACACACACACACGCATGCATGCACACACACGCATGCATGCAAACACACGCATACATGCAAACACACACGCATGCATACACACACACACGCATGCATACACACACACACACACACACACACACACACACACACACACACACACACACACACACACACACGCCTGCACACACACACACACACACACACACACACACACACACACACACACACACACACACACACACACACACACACACACACACACACACACACACACTCACACACACAGTTCTAATCTATTCCAAGTATTTATGCATCTGTATGGAAAACTGAATTTCTTGACATTCTATAGACATATGGTCTTCCTTAATTTGTTTTCATGACCTCTTAAACGTGAACAGCAGACTCGTTGTCGAACGCCTAAGGCATTCTGGACTAATCTTATCTGTATCATTCATTCCTGAAATAAAAATATATTTTCTATAAAGAAGATCTAATGAAAGTGTTTATTTCTTGTTCCTTTATCTTGTCAGTATAAATATGAGAAATTCGCTAGTAAACAGCGATAACAATCAGATCATTTTTATGGCCGTCGCGTATAGGACTCGAACCTACTGCTTCTTGACCAACAGCATGATTCTGCATTTCTTGTCTGAAGTCGCTCGCTATTCGGAATTTATCCGAATTATGGCTGAAGGCTGTGGGATATGACTGTTTCGATGAATGCATATGATTCGCTGTTCCATGCGTTACATAATATCTGTTCATTTCAGGCTGA
This sequence comes from Oratosquilla oratoria, assembly GCF_046742065.1. Classification (NCBI taxonomy): domain Eukaryota; kingdom Metazoa; phylum Arthropoda; class Malacostraca; order Stomatopoda; family Squillidae; genus Oratosquilla; species Oratosquilla oratoria. Next base: position 28,714,513 of record NC_134797.1, read on the forward strand.
TAACTGTGTCTATTCTCGCGTTTAGACATTTCTCTCTTTTGAGAAAAAAATTGTAGAATTGGTATTAGTTACGAGAAAATAACTGTGGGATTATACCGGAGGTTCTTATTTTGTGTTTGATACTTTACGGGTTTTTCAAGTTTTTGAAACCTATCAATTATTACCGTGCGTTTTTTGTCTCGTTTAAGAGAAGCTATCAATTTGGATGTCATGAGTTGGGAGTAAAAAGCTGAGGGATCGGATTTAAAATATATCCTGTTCGCTATTTTCCTTTGCTTTCTAAAATTTTTCTATTATCTAGAAATAATTTGTCTATGGTTACGGGAGTCATAGAAACATTTGGTTTGTCTTCTGAATAAATGAATATTTCTTTGCCCGAAATGGAGACGGTTTAGTTTATTTCTTGTAACGATTCATGGCAAAGTATTCCTACTA
>NC_134797.1:28724947-28739947 GCF_046742065.1 Oratosquilla oratoria
CACATCCATAAAATAAACACGCTAAGAGTTTACAATGAAATAAATAAGAAAATATAATGATTGAAAAACTCTACACGCTACACGCTGGGACTCACAACAATGCATCCGATAACCTACAACGCACCACGTGGAACAAATGTCCCGCGAAGCATGCACTGCCACAGTTAAAAGAATTTGGAACACAAAACACACAACAAAAAACAAATTTCCGTCTTACACAACGAAACACAAATTACGATGAATGTTTCCCCTCCAGCCTGTTTTTCGCTCCCGTTACATTCCAGAAACAAACATAAGTAGAATATATATATATATATATATATATATATATATATATATATATATATATATATATATATGTATATATATATGTATATGTATATATATATGTATACATGTGTATATATATATGTATATATGTATACATATGTATATATATACATAATTATGTAGACATGTAATATATATATATATATATATGTATATATATATAATATACATATAATGTATACATATGTATATCGATAATTTTTATGATAGTTGCATGCAGGGTTCGAACCCGCTATACTCGGCTCTCCGTAAATTACCTGTATGGCGCCCTTACGGAGAGCCGAGTATAGCGGGTTCGAACCCTGCCATTAGCGTATTTCTCTCACATATGTATATACATACATATATATATATATATATATATATATATATATATGTATACATATGTATATATACACATATATATGTATATATGTATATATATATATGTGTGTATATATATATATATATGTGTATATATATGTATATATATATGTATATATGTATATATATGTGTATATATGTATATATATATATATTATATAAATATTTGTATATATAAATATATATATATATATATATATATATATATATAATGTGTGTGTGTGTATATATGTGTGTGCGTGTGTGTGTATATATGTGTGTATATATGTGTATATATATGTGTATATATATGTATATATATATGTGTGTATATATATATATATATATATATATATATAATGTATATAATATACATGCTCATACAATCATACATACGTTGGAGTTTGACGGGTAAATTTATTCTCTGATAAGCTTGATTAGTATTCTTCATCATTGATGAGGTCGAAGACATGCACAGGAAAACGAACACAGGTCACATGATTATATACCCTGTGACGTGTTATATATATATGACGTCACTTGTACAGACGTAATCGTGGAAAAATAGTGAACATATTTTCATTGGCAGTTTTCGAAAATACCCAAATTAGATACTTTTCCTTCGTATACAAACTCACAAAGAAAAAGAAAATGGCGTACTAAAAAGAAAAAAAAAAGAAAACACTATAAGCAGCTGCTGTGACCTAGCAGGTGAAGTTTGGGGTGAGGGAGTGAGTGAGGGAGGGAGGGAGAGAGAGATGAGTGAGATAGTTGAAGGGGATGGAGTGTGGGAGGGAGGGTGAGAGGAAATGAGCGACCATAGCCCCGCGCGTCGTGGCCCGTTGCAGAGCAGATCAGTACCAGCAGCGCACCAGGCCGGGAAGGTGATCCACAAGTTCCAAGGCTGACTTCTCCCTCCTTCCATCTCCCTCTCTCTCAGTCTCACCTCTCCAGCAACTTCTCCCTCATGGATATACAGCAAGTTCAGTGTTAGTAAGCAAGCCGCGTCCTCGACTACCTTGGCATTCCGAAGACCACGGGATCTTCGGCAGTGTGACGCGGCGTTTTGCGAGGCAAGCAGAAGCAAGTAGTGGATATTGTCTGTGTTGCTGCGCGATGGAATATGAGCCTAGCCCGGGCGGCCTTCGGAGCAGTGCGAGTGTCTTTTCCAGTGGTCGGATAATTGGACTTTTTTGGACCCTTCCCCGTTGGACTTATACTCTTCTTACCCCCTTCCCCAACCTCTTCCTCAGTTTTAAAACGCGTTTAACTCCTTCATTACCGAAACTAAACTTTGAAAGTTAACCGTGTGACCTTAGGTTAACCCAAGTCTGCAGTGCGTTCACCTTTGATGGAAAAAACCGACTGTGTCGTAATGATCGGAGACTGTGCGTGTGTTTTATGTTCATTTGAAGGACGACAGTGCCTTAAGTTCGTGTTTTATATAATTAAATCTAGTTTGTGTCATATGGTAGAAATACAAAATTTTGTATCATCATGTGTGGTGTAGTGTGCAAGAATAGTGAAGTGACGAAAAGTATGACCCAAATCATAAGGACAAGATTATATTGTCGTCATCCATACAACCTTACCAAATGGGATTAAGTTACTGAGGTGAGGTACAGGTGTCGCTTGGTCCCATAGAGGACAGGCAGTGGGTCCTGCATTGGACCCAAAGGCTGAACATACCTCCTTAATCTGAATGGTTTTTTGGTTTAACTCGAAAAGTACTTAAAGCTAATTCATCGGTAAGAATTCTTTTGGTTGAACTCGAAAAGCACATAAAGATAATTCATCGGTAAGAAACAGCGACGGAATCTTTCCTTAGAATGAAATAATCTGATTATAATCAAAACAGAATAAAATATAAATCGAATACAGACGCCAAATAATTAATCGAGACGTCAAACTATCTTATGTAACCCTTTAATAGCCATGACTTCTACTGGCGTTCGCCTTCAGACGATTAAAATCGAATATGGACGCCGAAAAGATAGCATCCATCTATACAATAGTTAATTTCTTAATCTATTCAGACTGACGCCAGGAGATTTTATTCAGTTGAAGGTATTAATAAACAAGTCAAATAATTCTACACGGAAAACTGAAGTTGTATGTTAGGCGTTAGAAGATTTATAAAGTACGTTACTAAGGCGACGGGACTTTCTAATTAGTCTTTAACTGAGAATCCCTGTCATACTGTATGTTTACCTCCTTCGGTTTAATGCGCTTAACTAATTACCCTGTTGTTTTCATAGCCCCCAAAGAATAAATCTAAGTCGACATAAATGTATTGGAAAACAAGGAAAAAGACAATTTTTAAGTTATCAAGAAATTAAATTTGGTGTAAACAAAATATATATATATCTTACTCGTGTGTATAAGAATGCGGATAGCCATACTGTATGTCTACCTCCTTCGGTTTAATGCGCTTAACTAATTACCATGTTGTTTTCATAGCCCCCAAAGAATAAATCTAAGTCGACATAAATGTATTGGAAAACAAGGAAAAAGACAATTTTTAAGTTATCAAGAAATTAAATTTGGTGTAAACAAAATATATATATTTCTTACTCGTGTGTATAAGAATGCGGATAGCCAGGTAGAACGTACTTCGGAGTCTTAAAAAAAAAAAAAAAATCAAGTATGATATATCAATCCACTATCATTTATTTTTCGCTCCCTAATATGGTGTGATAAAATCGCCTGTGGTCGTGATCAACTTACATCCCATATTTTCGTGTCGTCTTGTGTCTTTAGCTATCGCTGCACGATTTTATCATATCTGGACTTTGAAATTTTTTGATAATGTCCCGTACGAGAGACTATTGACTAAACTCGCTTTGTATGGAATTAGAAGTAACTTGCTAAGCTGGATTAGATATTCATTAAGCAATCACAAACAGCGAGTTGTTTTAAGTGATCATTTTCTTGCTGGAAAGATGTTATGAGTGGAGTTCCTCAGGGTTCCCTTCAATGACAATGATTATAGACTAATATTCTAAATCAGCTACTTATACTAAACTGTGCGCAATAGCAAGTGATCACTCAAATGAACTGGCTCCTTAAAGAAAAATAAAATAAAATAACTTGGAGCAATTGTCTCAAAAATGGCTAACGAAATTTGAGTCGAGTGGGTGTAAAAATTCGGACACATAAAAATAATATCAAGTACCACTACAACTTATTGAAGGATCTTGGTGTTACTTTTAGTAACAACATTAAAATAGTTATGCCAAATAGAACCAAATAGAATATTGGTAATAGTAGCGTGAACTTATAACTTCATAAGTCCAACTTTAATCAACCAATCATATAAATCACTGGTCCGCCCACGCTAGGAATACCCTGTTTCTGTGTTACATAAGTCTCGTTAAAGACATTGATATATCGGAAAGAAGACAGCGGTGAGCCATGAAACGTATATATAAGAATCAAATCAGTTTGACATTTTTGAAATAATCCTCTCTCTCTTTCAATGAATTACAAAATAATACAAAAGAAGAGCATGCCAACAAAAGAATATTTGGTCCATAACTAGTTCTGCCGCGAAAAATAGAAATGAATGAATATGAATAGATAAATAATGATAGAAAATAAACAAACCGATAATAATAGATAAACTGATAAATAATAAAAATTCATAATAATTAGAACCAAAAAATAATACAAAATAAATAGATAAAAATTATATATAATAAAAAATAAATCAAATCAAATAAATGGCAGGCAGTACAACATATTGTTTACATGTTCTCGCTCTCTCTCTCTCTCTCTCTCTCTCTCTCTCTCTCTCTCTCTCTCTCTCTCTCTCTCTCTCTCTCTCTCTCTCTCTCTCTCTAAAATTGTATAGGCAAGAAAATAAGAAAATAAACAAGCGGATGAATATACATTAAACAAATAAGTATGTTTATAAATAAGTAAATAAATAGGTGAATAAGAAAAGATATAGGAGGGACTTATTGCAAAGGTTTAAGATTCTAAAGAAGAAATTCAAATAACATTTCAAAATATTTTCCATACTAGATACAAACTGAACGAGAGATGAAGGCCTACATTTGTCAAGAAATTGGTTTAACCAGACAATAGATGGGTATATTTTCGCCAATTGTGTCGTCATTCAACAGAATGGTCTTCCAGACGAAGTGCACACACACACACACACACACACACACACACACACACACACACACACACACACACACACACACACACACACACACACACACACACACACACACATATATATATATATATATATATATAATATATGTATGTATACATGTATATGTATGTATACATGTATATGTATGTATACATGTATATGTATGTATACATATATGTATATGTATGTATACATATATGTATATGTATGTATACATATATTTATATGTACGTATACATATATGTATATGTACGTATACATATATATATATATACATACACACACGCATATATATATATATATATATATATATATATATATATATATATATATATGTATATATATATATGCAGAAAGATCACTAAAACAACACGTGATCCACAAATTTTGCTGGCAAACACTAAGGAAATCGGAAGAAAACAGTAATTCCCAAGCGCTTTTGTGTTATTCACATCTTCAAGGGAATACAGAAAGGTTGATGTTACAAAGAGGTTTAAAAGTAACAACATTATACACTAGGAAAGGAACTGGCATAGTACAAGATATCACAAGATTATACAGTAGGAAAGGAACTGGCATAGTACAAGATGTCACAAGATTATACACTAGGAAAGGAACTGGCATAGTACAAGATGTCACAAGATTATACACTAGGAAAAGAACTGGCATAGTATAAAAAGTCACAAAAAAAAAATCTTAGTACACAAAGTCACCAATAAAAAAAAGAAAAGAAAAAAAAAACTTGAGAGCAGCACAATTCACCAAATTAATTTTGGTCACTTACAACCTGATACAAATTTTGTTAATGATAAATTTATCTAATTTATAAATGCCAATACCGATATTTAGATTAACACGAAAGCGCTTGGGAATTACTATTTTCTTCCGATTTCCTTAGTGGTTACCAGCAAAAAAAAAAAAAAGAAAAAAAAAATATATATATATATATATATATATATATATATATATCTATATATATATATATATATATATCTATCTATCTATATATATATATATATATATATATGTGTGTGTGTGTGTGTGTGTGTGTGTGTGTGCGTGTGTTTGTTTATACATACATACATATACATATGTATGTATATGTATATATATATATATATGTAATATGTGTATGCATATATGTGTTCTGATCTCGATATCACCGAAAGGTTTCCCGACGGATTAATATATTATTATAACATATTGTAACTTATATAGTGTTGGCTAAAACAGAACGGATATATTGACTATGTCGCTCATGTTCGTTGAAAGTGTCACTGTGTATTCTATTATGCCTGCCACCAAACTATTTTAATCAGCTGTATTATATCCTGTAGTTGGTAAAGAGGATAAATCTTTTCACACTTCGTTGATACAAAGAAAAAGTGTCTCGACTAAACCTTTCTGTATCGATAACGCTTATCTTTTTATCATGGCTGATGTCGGGCGATTTTATTTAGCTGTGTGGTATTCATTTGTTAGCGAACTTTATTGGCTCCTTCCCTACCAAGTGGTACCTCACGCTTTCAAGGTCTTCTTTAAACCCCGTTTACACGAACATCATAGTGTCTGCCGACACAAGCGAAAACATTATTTGGTGGCGGACTCTTTCATCCCTTTGTCTGCAGAAGACAGACCAGCGAAGTGTTGTTCGTGTTTGTGAGCAGGCAAAGGCAGTGAGTCCATCACTTAGAATAATATTCTCGCTTGTGTGTCTGCAGACACTGCATGATGCTCGTGTGGATGAGAGAATTTGTCTTCCATCAAAAGGCCTAATGAAGGTCCATGATATGTTTTTGGGCGTTCCGACAGAACTGGGCTCCAGAGAACTGATGCCACTCCATAAGAAATTTTCCCTGGCTAATACCAGACGATATTATTCAGTTGGAGATGGGATTTCAAGCATAGGAGGTGGGGATGCATGGGTTTAAAACTATGACAGTGAACTCCTTTGCTAAGATGATGCTTCTGAGAGATTTTGTTGCAACGACGCATTGTGATCTTATTCAACTACGGGTATTTTTCTGTTTAACGCTAGGCGATTTTATTCTGTAGAGAAATTATTTGGGAGAAAATGGAATCATGAAAGTGGGTACATAAGAACATAACATAAGAACATAAGAATGAAGGAGACTGCAAGAGACCATAAGGCCTACACTAGGCAGCTCCGTATCCATCACCAACGGTAGGTTGGTGATGAAACGTTAGGTTTGTAGCCAAAATAAAACCTGTAAAATGGGTATAAGAATATCACCTGTGTATATATAAAGACCAAGATAGAGATAAATTAGCAGTGAAATGTTAAAGTTAAGAGAACAGACTTTAATTTAAATCCAAACGTTTCAACTACTGAAGAATGCCCAATAAATCGCAGTGTTTAGATTTGGATAAAAATCCATATTTTAACCTTAGCGTTTCATTGCCACCTCCTCTTTACCTTACCGCTCCTTTTTAGGTTTGTTGCAATATCCTCCGTATTTTAACCTCTTTCTCGACCGTTAACCTATATTCCAAAAAGTAGATAGCTATGTCTACCCTAGGTTTTTAGCTAGTTTAGGCTTGATCGTGTTCAGTTAGTATAGGCTAGGTTAACATAAATTTGGTTAGGGTAATTGTGGTCATATTAAGTGAGGTTGGGATAGGCTAGTTTTCGTCAGGTTAGGTTAGATCAGAATTAGTCATCTTAAATTAGATTAGATTATGCTAGGTTTTATTAGGTTAGGTTTAGTCATTGTAAGTTAGATTAGGCTATATTATATTAGGTTTGGCAATAAAAAAAGTCTTCATATTGTGTACATTTGGGACGTAGCCATTACAAAGAAAAATGCAAAATTTTCGTCTTAGACATATGAATCTCGGTATTATGATAAAAAAAATCAGTCTTTACGGTGTATTATTCATGCATAAACAGAATTACTGAGGTCTTATGAGAGACGAAAAAAATAACATTGACTCTTTTAGTATGTCTTAGTGAACGTCACACACTGAATATAAGTATAGGAACTTTTGAAATAAGATATAATTTGATGACACGCAAAAAGTCGATTCTTCATGAACAACAGTGAAAGATCGTAAGTGGAGAGTTAGATGATTATTGAGTAAAACCTAAAACTTTTACTTTCTTATAATTTCTTTCAAATAAGCGAATCAGGAGTAAAAACCAAAGATAGGAATCATTTATTTTGCATAAAAGTATCAAATGCGACAACAATTCTAAAAGAAACACCAATTGAGAACGAAAGTCCTCGACAAAGTCTTTGACAAGTTACTTGATAAAACTCCAAACGAGCAGAACGTCATACCAGAAATAAAAACTTCACCCTCATTAAGTCTAACTTTGAATTGTTCACACAGATTTTCTTCAAGGAGTTGTTTGACACATGCAAGGCATTTGCTTATATATCTATCTTACCACGAACTCATATATTCGCGTCCTTGTCTACAAATCGGTGGGTCATGATATAGAAAATATAAACAAACTAACAACTCATGGGCTGTTATGACTAAGATGGATATCTACCCACTTGAATTACTCGGCCCGTCTATAGCAATTTGTACCCCATAGTGTACAAAGAAAATAATTGAAAACTAATTTATACAAGTTGATAGGAGACGGGGTTAATTATGTAAGAGGCCTGAGTTTTTTCCTGGTCGCAACAATTAGTTGTTAGTGTGACATCACTGAACATGAGTGGTTTACAAAAACTGATGTCTTGCACGGTTCAGGTAAATCAGTGAAGAAACTCGGTTACAGTTAAAAAAAACACAAGGATCAATTGACATTGACCAAATATTTTTTCACATAGACCTCGAGTCTGACGATATAATTACTGTCTTATCTTACTTTAGTGTAGCTCCACCTATGCATCCTTTGGCACTAAGTAACCCTCATTTTGTTGTCCTGAGCCTACCCTCCCCCCTCAGCCTAACCAAAGCTGTCTTGATTTATCCACAAAGAAGTGTAAAAGGCGCGTTACAACAGAGTAATTTACCAGAATTTATGGCTAACTACAGATCACTTTATTCCGTTCCGAGGATGTCAGTGTACGGAGACGGTTTGACCTGTCTTTGTCAACACCATTGTCATGATGAAGCGCCCTGCGGACGTTGTGCTGCTGACTCAGGTGATGCGATTCCAGTCGACTTAGGCCTTTCATTGCGGAAAGGGGCTTATATCGTTCTTATTTGCTTATTGTCAGGCGGTTTTATTCGGCTCAGAGACCCCTCTTCCTCGTAGTCAGAAGCCTAAATATTTTCTCAGCTTTTTCACGGCGAGAAGCAGCTTATTTTCTTTCTGGTTCTGGTCAGCGGGCTCAAAACTATGTAGATTTCTCGATGAACAGATCGACCGGGCAATTCCAATCAGTTAAGAGGAACCCCCAGTCACCAAAAATATTAGAGGGTTAAAGAGCTTCACCCTAATGAACGAGTTAACATGTTATGTGTTTCTGTCTGCCTCTGTAATAAATTTTGCTTCCAATCAGCTTATATTTTCATCAATATCATTATATCATCATTATCATTAATATTGTGATTACTAGTAGTAGTATCATTATTATTTCTATTAACCAAATCATCATTATTGTTTTTATTATTATCATTGTCACTATTGTCATTTTTATCATTATTTCTATTATTATTTTTCCCATGAAAAAGTAGTAGTAGTATCATATTATTTTTATTACCCAAATTATCATTGTTTTAATTATCATCATTATCAAATTATTATCTTAATTATTATCATCATTATCAAATTATTGTTTTAATTATCATCATCATTATCATTGTTATTATCATCATTAAAGTTATTATTTCTATTGTTATTATTTTTTCCATGAAGAACTTTCCCCTTTCCCCAAATCTCTCTTCCTTCTACTTCTTTTGTCCGATTTACCATAAGACGTGAGTACTTGAAAACGACACTCGCTGGCTCCATGATCATTGCATTCGGTAGTTCCCCAAGAGTCAAATTCTACAGCTACGGTTGCTGAGTATCTACAGGAGCAGCATCAGGAATACCCGAACTCAGCTGAAGTCACTAATAGTCTACAGAAGCCATGAACTTGAGGAACCGCTTCTGTAGTCTGCAGAAGTCGATACTTCCTTTGTTCTGAATGATGATGTGGTAGAGGAACCGCTCTTGGAGGTCTCATCTCCCTGGTGATGATAATGTAGTGATTTATGGTTTGTAAGAAAGAGTCGTATTCCAGTGGAAGTAATGACATTATTCTTTTGAGTATTATCAGCTGGATGCTATGCGTGTTGGTCGTAATGGTCATTGTAAGAAAGAGTCATATTCCAGTGGAAATAATGACACTTCTTTTGAGTATTATCAGCTGGGTGCTATGCGTGTGGGTCGTCTTGGTCATTTGATGAACTATTGGAAAAGTGTACGAGTGATTAAAAGAAAAAAGAAATTGTGCAGTTGTGAAAGTGTGGTGAAGAGCTTACACCAGGATGTGCTTAGTTGCACCCAAAAATATTGTTTTTGTCTCAATGTGTTAAGCCTTCATAGGCGAGAAACCATCACACTACGAAATCTGTTTCAGTGTTGTAGAGAAATGCAGTCAACAGATACTCGCTCATTCGAAAATAATATTACAATCATAGAACGAATTAAATAAAAAGAGAAAAAGAAATAGCTGTGTGTAAGAAAAGTTGTGTAAACAAATACTTTTGTCAATGCAGTGAAAAGTATATGAACCGAAAATCATATCAACATGAAAAGAAACAACACAAAACCTATTTTAATCTTAAGCATTATTGACTTCAGTGATTTTATATATGAACTTTTACATGTGATAATGTGATCAGTGAACAGAAATAGGAAAACAAACCTAAAGTGATTTTTATGACTCCTTAACTGCCCAAAGCCAAACATCATACTTTTGTAAGTGAAGATTATTTTTTATTAAAACGGAAATGTCCTATCTGTTTTTTATTTCAACTATCCTCCTCTTTATATTCATCTTCCAAATAGAAGTTCTATCTTCTTCATCTACTTCCTCTTACTCTTCTCCATCTTTTTATTTCTTCTCCTCCTCCTCTATCTCCTCCTACATCTCTACGGTAAGGGTCAACTATCACTTCAAAGGAAATATCATACGAGTATATAATGAATTACATACATATACACGTGTATATACATATTACTATTAATCTTACGAATATTTTTGACTTGTAATATAAAATATTCTCAGGTGATAAGAATGATTCCCAAGACCGTCTTTGGGGAAATCTGCTCACAAAATAGAATTACGCAAGGTCGCCATAACTCTATTTTGCGTTATCTTGAAAATGGAGGGAAAAAAAAAAGGATCAAATGGAAATTTTAACACTATTCATTAAAGTTAACAGAAATAAGATAATTATAACCAAGGACATATACTTGAATTAAGGATTTACAAATAAATTCTAAACAAGATTCCAAGTTCTTAAACACAATTATTAATTGTGGTGAAAGAGAAATAGTTACCAAAAGATAAGAGATTCACTGTCCAGGCTTCTCGCGTCACTGCCATAGACTTCACACACAAGAGCCTAATTAATAGCTGAATTAGATATATAAACAAGGGGAGGAAGGGCTTACTTTTTAAACCCGATAATCTCTTCTCGATGACACGCGCTCTCTATGTGCTATCATCAGTCTTTCTCCCACGCGTATAGAGTGCTCCTTCCCCCTGAACAAAATCACCCCTAATTGGCCCATACAATCAGCGTCTATGGAGTTCGAACCTGATTGGCCATGACAGACTAAACGTATTTGCACGCACACTAGTGACACTTCTCGTGCAAATACGACGAAAACGTAATTTGAATTAATACATAATTTGCATTGCATCAACAGAAAAACATAAAACTAACTCGGATTGGCATGTTTAAAGAATAATACACAAAAATGATAATGCATCTTACAGAGCTGAATATGATTCAGTAGAATACTAAGACGACGTCACAAGTCGGATATCTCCCGACGCGTGACGTCCAGAACATAACGCTCCCTTCTCGTCCGATGGATAACTGACGTCTTCTCACTAATATAATAATTATATTCATACATTACATATATTGGATACTCATATTTGTAATATATATATATATATATAATAGTATATATATAATATATATATATAATATGTATATAAATATTTATATATGTATATACATATTTGTATATGCATATACATATTTATATATGCATATACATATTTATATTCTATATATACTTATATATATACTTATATGATATATACTTATATATATATATACTTATATATATACTTATATGTATATACTTATATATATTTATATGTATATACTTATATATATTTATATATATATACTTATATATATTTATATGTATATACTTATATATATTTATATGTATATACTTATGTATATTTATATATATATACTTATATATATTTATATATATATATACTTATATATATTTATATATATATACTTATATATATTTATATATATATATACTTATATATATTTATATATATATATACTTATATATATTTATATATATATATACTTATATATATTTATATATATATACTTATATATATTTATATATATATACTTATATATATTTATATATATATACTTATATATATTTATATAAATATATACTTATATATATTTATATAAATATATACTTATATATATTTATATATATAAATATATACTTATATATATTTATATATATAAATATATACTTATTATATATTTATATATATTTATATATATAAATATATACTTATATATATTTATATATATAAATATATACTTATATATATTTATATATATAAATATATACTTATATATATTTATATATATAAATATATACTTATATATATTTATATATATAAATATATACTTATATATATTTATATATATAAATATATACTTATATATATTTATATATATAAAATATATACTTATATATACTTTTTATATATAAATATATACTTATTATATTTAAATATATAAATATATACTTATTATATTTATATATATAAATATATACTTATTATATTTATATATATAAATATATACTTATATATATTTATATATATAGATATATACTTATATATATTTATATATATAGATATATACTTATATATATTTATATATATAGATATATACTTATATATATTTATATATATAGATATATACTTATATATATTTTATATATATAGATATATACTTATATATATTTATATATATAGATATATACTTATATATATTTATATATAAATATATACTTATATATATTTATATATATAAATATATACTTATATATATTTATATATATAAATATATACTTATATATATTTATATATATAAATATATACTTATATATATTTATATATATAAATATATACTTATATATATTTATATATATAAATATATACTTATATATATTTATATATATAAATATATACTTATATATATTTATATATATAAATATATACTTATATATATTTATATATATAAATATATACTTATATATATTTATATATATAATATATACTTATATATATTTATATATATAAATATATACTTATACATATTTATATATATAAATATATACTTATACATATTTATATATATAAATATATACTTATATATATTTATATATATAAATATATATTTTTATATTTATATATATAAATATATACTTATATATATTTATATATATAAAATATACTTATATATATTTATATATATAAATATATACTTATATATATTTATATATATAAATATATACTTATATTTATATATGAATATATACTTATATATATTTATATATATGAATATATACTTATACATATTTATATATATAAATATATACTTATATATTTATATATATAAATATATACTTATATATTTATACATATAAATATATACTTATATATATTTATATATATAAATAATATACTTATATATATTTATATATATACTTATATACATTTATATATATGAATATATACTTATAATTATATATATATATATATATATTTATATATATATATACTTATATACATTTATATATATAAATATATACTTATATTTATATATATATATATATATACTTGTATATATTCATATATATATATATATATATACTTATATATTTATATATATAATTATATATAATGTCGATGTACCGACAATACGTGCTAGGCCTCTGTGTGTCTCCGAAGACTTGTTCCTCGACAGTACCCATAAAGAAGTTTGTGAAGAAAACTCCCATTGGGGATTCCATGGCAACGCCATCCCTTTGGACAAACATTCTTCCTCTTGGTCATTTGAAAGGAGCATCTTTTGTACAGGTTTCAAGCAGGGACTTCAGCGCTGGTTCAGGGATTTTCAACTTTGGGGTAGACACGTCACGATATACTTATGGGAACATTCGTAAAGAGACTCTCAACATCGAGCGAGGCAATATGCTTGCTGGAGTCTAAACAATTTACAAGCTCCAGAAAGTCAGACGAAGAAGCCACACTGTACCTGTTTGGAACGGATGGTGTCAGAAGGGTGGCGAGTCTTTTGGCCAAGGAATACGTAGGGGTGGGAATCTGGCTGATGATAGGACGTAATGGGTTATCTAGCTCATAGATTTTAACATTACCGTACATGTATCCAAGGTCATAATCTCCACTTAATAGCTGCAGTTTGATATCGTCAGTTACTGCCTTCACGGATCCAATAAGTTTATTTACCTTTAACCGGATTCCGTGTAATGCGTGTAAATTTGGGGTCGTCTTGGAGAATATGATCAATTTTGGCTAAGTATTCTTCCGTAGGTAAGATAACAAATGAGGCACACTTATCAGCAGGCCTAATCGTGATGTCCGGGTCGTTTCAGTCTCTTGCAGCATTCATTAAATCTTTAGATAGGAGCTTACTGCAGTTTGAGCCACGGCGTTTACGAGATTCTGCTAAGAGCTCAGCTTGTAAAGAAGATCCAGAGGTGAAAAACAGTTCCTTTTCTTTCTAGGTCTTGAATGTTGTCGAGGAGGACCTCAAGCTCTAGTCTCTTCTGGAAAGGTTTAGGTCGGAAGACCACATGACAATTAAGTCCTAGGATCAATAGCTCCACTTGCTTAGTTGTAAGCTTGACGTTACAGAGGTTAACGAATCCTTCT
>NC_134797.1:28742447-28749947 GCF_046742065.1 Oratosquilla oratoria
ACGTTTCGCGTCGTCCGTAAACATACTCAGGACTTGTTATCTTCACTGATAGTAAGAACTTTTACCTTAATTCCGGCTGACTGGCAACTGAAGTGAACTTCCTGTGTATTATAGATGTTCAGCGATTCTTAATGAACACCTTTCAACGGTAATGATGACCTGAACCTTTGTTTTGACTTCCTCCATTCAGGTTTATTCAGACGAGAGAAGGTCCTTGCTTCGTAAAGGTGGTAAACAGGAAGTACGCCGCAACCGGTTATTTTTAACAACTTTGTCTCTTGTTCTTTCTAGTTCTGTTGCAGCTGTTTGATTCGTTAGGTGCCACGCTCCCCCTACATACATACAGTTCGTGATCCGATATCAGGCAAAAATTAATCTGCAAAGGCAGAAAATCTCTGCGGTGATAGATACGATCAATTGCCTCATTGGTATTCTGTGCTGACAAATGATGTCATATCCGAGAAGCGGCGGTTGACGCACCGGGAAATGGGGAGGATATTTTACGTTTATAGTTCCCGATTGAACTCCGAGATTATTTTCGTCGAAATTGAGAGAGCGCCGTTGGAAGAGTGAAAAAGGAGTTTCAGAGACAACAGTATGTTGACATGTATAATCAACTCATACAAACGCACACACACACACACACACACACACACACACACACACACACACACACACACACACACACACACACACACACACACACACACACACACACACACACACACACATACACGCCCACACATACACACACCCCACACACACACACACACACACACATACACACACACACACAAACATGCACATACACACACATACACGCCCACACACACACACACACACACACACACACACACACACACACACACACACACACACACACACACACACACACACACACACACACACACACACACACACATACATACAATCATAAACAGACAGAGAGAAAGAAAGAGAGAAAGAGAAAGGGAGATAGATAGATAGATAGAGAGAAAAAGAGTGAGAGAGAGAGAGTGAAAGAGAGAGAGAGACAGAGAAAAAGAGAGGAAGAGAGATAAAGAGAAAGGGAGATAGAGAGAGAGAGAAAGAGAGAGAGATAGAAAGGAAGAGAGATAAAGAGAAAGGGAGATAGAGAGAGAGAGAAAGAGAGAGAGATAGAAAGGAAGAGAGAGAAAGGGAGAGAGAGCGAAAGAGAGAGAGAGAAACAGAGAGAAAGGGAGAGAGAGAGAGAGAATCAGAGAGAAAGAGATAAAAGTGATAGAGAGAGAGAGAGAGAGAGAGAGAGAGAGAGAGAGAGAGAGAGAGAGAGAGAGAGAGAGAGAGTTATGTTTCCGGCTTCCCAGCTGCCGACTATTAAGGATAATTTCCACGAACGATCGAGTGTTAGGTAAGATATGCCGGCTGGTTTCTGTTCTCGTCTTGCACAGATTTATTTATTCATTCATTTATTTATTTATTTATTTATTATCTATTTATTTATTAAATCTATTCATTTTTTGCGAGGGGGGACGTATGTATTTTTCCACTATTACAATTCTTGGATGTATTTTTTCATACAAGCTCATTATCCGAGAAGAAAAACAAACATGGCAACGGACAAAGTCATAGAAATGAATTCTTCAAATGAATTAGAAAAATCAAACCGATAAAAAATGAATATAGGTAAAGAAATAAATGAAAAACTGATCGACGGTTTTTAAGGTGCTAATCTGACGTCGTAAGCAAAGGACCTTTGCTACCAAATAAATGACAGCAAAGGACATTTGATACCAAATAAGTGACAGACGATAAAGGGACAGTCTGAGTTGACAGTTGGAACGACAGAGTTATTTATGTTGAAACAGTTGACAGAGAAACATAGGGAGAGGTAAAGTTGCCTTAATCTTTATCCATTTATTCATTTATTTAATCATCTATTCACTTAGTGATTAATTAATTTGTTTATACATTTGATTATATACACATTTATTTATTCATTTGTATATTCACATTCATACATTTGTATATTTCTTCATTTATACATTTATTTATTTATCCTTGATTTAGTTATTTATTTATTTATTTATTCATTCTATCTACATTCTTTTTACTTATTTATCTATATCTTTCATTTATCTATACCTTTCATTTATCTATATTCTATATTCATCTATATTTATCTATATTCTATATTCATTTTCTATATTATTCATTTATCTATATCTTTCTTTTTGTAAGAATTATGGTAGGATACTGCATCAGGAGACGTTGAGAAAGTCAAGGGTGAAGCAGATAACAGTAATCAAAGACACGAGCGAGGAGGTCAGGACACGAACCCGTATTAAAGTTGGGTTAGAATATTGGATGCTTTCATCATGTCCTTGGTGCATGTCATCTGACAAGTACCAAAGGGCTTCCTTTAACATCAGTAATAACTAAATGGTACCATCGCTGTCTCGTGATTAAACAACCCATATATATATATATATATATATATATATTCATATATATATATATATATATATATGTATGTATGTATGTATGTATGTATGTATGTATGTATATATATATATATATATATATATATATATACAATCTCCATGACCGTCGCGCAGAGGATTCGAACCACTGCTTATGGACTCAAGAGAGGCTCCACAACACCCGCCTTTGACCACTCGACCACAGACGATCTAAAAACGTATGAACTCGTAATCTATCTGATTACCGAGATTGGGGAGATAGATTACGAGTTCATACGTTTTAGATCGTCTGTGGTCAAGTGGTCAAAGGCGGGTGTTGTGGAGCCTCTCTTGGGTCCATAAGCAGTGGTTCGAATCCTCTGTGCGACGGTCATGGAGATTCTATGATTGATGTCGCTGTCCACTAGCAAATTATATATATATTCATATAATGTATTTATATATGTATATATATATATATATGTGTGCGTGTATGCATGTGTGATATATATATATATATATATATATATATATATATATATATTACAAGTGAAAAATGTAATCACTCATTTGTCAGTCACGTGGAAACCATTGTCGGAGTAGAAAAGACTGGAGACGGGGAATCTATATATTTCGATTGCAAACTGCGATCCTCTTCAGTAATGGAAGTACTGAAAAGGATTGCAGTTTGCAATCGAAATATATAGATTCCCCGTCTCCAGTCTTTTCTACTCCAACAGTGGTTTTCGCGTGATATATATAATATATATATATATATATATATATATATATACAAATATATACGTATATATATATATATTTATATATATATACACGTATATATATACATATATATACATATATACATATATATATATATACATATGTGTGTCTGTGTGTGTGTGTGTGTCTATATGTGTGTGTGTCTATATGTGTGTGTGTTTGTATGTGCTTATATGCGTGTGTGTATGGGTATATATACAATATATACATTTCTAATTTCGTATCTTCCCATAGTGTACCACATGCATTGCGATGAAACCTGCCTTGGTGCAGTGCCGCGTGGAGCGACTTCGGCTCGGCTCTCGACACGTCCGGCATAGAAAGTTGAGCGGTGGAGGAGGAGGGATGGGACTCCGACCGCAGCAGCGAAATGAGAGCACGAAGTTCTTCTAATGGCCTTAGGTAGTGGTCGTCGCCAAATTGGGGTCTCCGTTATGCGAACTGGTGTGAGACTTGGTGCGGGTGTGCGTACACTTGGTTGTGTGTGTGTGTGTGTGTGTGTGTGTGTGTGTGTGTGTGTGTGTGTGTGTGTGTGTGTGTGTGTGTATGCTTGCGTGTGTGTGTTTGTGTGTGTTTTCTGGGTGGTGTTGGTGTGTGGGTGGGGCCTTGTGTGTGCGTTTGTGTGTGTTTGGGTGCGTGCGTGTGCGTACTTGTGTATGTGCCTGTGCATGGGCGTGTGTGTGTGTGTGTGTGTATGTGTGTGTGCACGTATGTGTGTTGGCCGTGTGTGTGTTTGTGTGTTTACTGTACGAATAAGAAAAATATATATTTTCTTGGAATATGCATTGTCATACACAGACACGTAGTATTCATTTGTATCAAATTGTTTTGAACCAGGCAACCAGACACACGATGATACGAATACATAAATATATTCTGATAACCGTCATATGTTGATGATTGAACTCACAGCAACGCAGACAAAAATAAGTTATAAGTAAGCATGACCTCAAAAAGCACATAAAAACTCTCAGGAATACACAAGCATTTACACACACACACACACACACACACACACACACACACACACACACACACACACACACACACACACACACACACACACATACATAAAACACATACACACACGTACATACACACACGTACGTACACACACACACACACACACACACACACACACACACACACACACACACACACACACACACACACACACACACACATACACACAGAAAAATGAGGGTAGTAATTAGAGACAAATACTCGCCCTTGGAAGAAATGATAAGTGGTGTCCCACAAGGTTCGGTATTGGCTCCGATCATGTTTGTCACATATATAAATGATATGGATGAAGGTGTGGAATGTTATATGAACTTCTTCGCAGATGATGCAAAAATACAGAAGAAAGTAAGTACAGAATAAGATTGTGAATCACTACAGAAAGACCTAGATAAAATCTGGAAATGGAGTCAAAAGTGGGAAGTGAACTTTAACATCAGGAAATGTAGTATAATGGAGTTTGGAAAAAGTAAAAATAGAACATCAAGGAAGTATAACATTGGTGAAGAAGAAGTCAAAAAAGTGAGCTCGGAAAGGGACCTAGGAGTAATTACCAGCAAAGACTTGTCACCGGATAAACGTATCAATAAAATAGTCTGAGAAACCTTCAACTTAATATGGTCGATGAAAGTGGTTTTTGATTATTTGGATGAAGAAATTGTAAAAAAAGTATTTACACTGATAAGACCAAGATTGGAGTATGCTGCAACACTATGGACACCCAGTACTAAAAAGAATATAAAGAAATTAGAAAGAATACAAATGACAAAGATGGCAATAGCACTCTCCAAATTAACATACGAACAAAGATTGTCCAAATTGGAACTACTAACCCTGGAACAAAGAAGAGAAAGAGGAGATCTACTTACTATTTATAGAATTATAAAAGGAATGGAAGTCCTAGATAGGGATGATTTATTAAAGTGGGACAAGAGAAAAACAAGAGGACATGAAAAGAAACTCAAAAAGGATTGCTATAGAAGAAATCTGAAAAAGAATAATTTCCCACACAGAGTGGTGGATATCTGGAATAAATTAGATGAGGCAACAGTGTGTGCAAATACTATTCAAGAATTTAAGAACAAACTTGATGCTGAAAGATACAAAGACGGGTCTCTACGTGCATAGCTCTCTTCCGGTATAATACAACTTGGTCAATACAACTAGGTAAATACACATACACACGTACACACACAGACACACACACATACACACACACATACATACACACACACACACACACACACACACACACACACACACACACACACACACACACACACACACACGCAGACCATAGATCGGTCATACGAGCTCTGAGCTCTCTTCCGGGAGGGAAATAGCTGTCGATCACGAGTCCAGCACGTGATTCAAAGACCAAGGTGAATACACACACACACACACATACATTCACACACACATACATTCACACACGTACACACACACACACACACACACACACACACACACACACACACACACACACACACACACACACACACACACACACACACACACACACACACAAACGCGCACACGGACATAAATAGCGTACACAACATACTCATAGTCATGGTTCTTTGATAATGAGTGTGGACGTTCCTTGCAGGAAGCATTGCAGTAATGACGTTCTGTGGAAGCCCTTATGGCAGCACCACTAGGTCACCTACAAAAAAAATAAATATATATTTTTCTTTATATCGAGATCGTTCTGAAGTCAATTCAAACCGTTCCCAACGATAGATCGTTTCTGGAATTACTCATATTGCTTTGGTTTTATATTCCATATTTTTCATTCAGTGTAATACATAGCCTTTTTTTTAAGTAAATGGAAATCAATTTTGTTGTGCTATCTGCCATTCTTTGGTCTACTGAGCCCTGATGAAAACTGGCAGTAGCGTCTGGGAAACGTTTTTTGTATAAAACTCGACCGTAGATTACGTGCGTGTGTGTGTGTATGTGTGTGTGCCTGTGAGTGTGTATGTTTGGGGCGGAGGGGTGTATTTATCCAAGTTGAATATAGGTACCTAATTGTAGTATACGGGAAAGCAGCAACAGTCGTTTGGCCACGTTTCTATCTCTCCAATTGTTCATACTTTGCCTCATATTGTGTGTGTGTGTGTGTGTATGTGTGTGTGTGTGTGTGTGTGTGTGTGTGTGTGTGTGTGTGTGTGTGTGTTTGTTTGTTTGGTTGGTTGTTTGTGTGTGTGTCTGTGTTGGCATTTCTTTTTGTATGTGATCTTGTGTGAACGTGTATGTACAAAGGATTACAAAGGCAGATCATACCGACAGGAGACCTTTTGGTCCATATCTAGGTCGGATGCGAAAATATATATATATATATATATATATATATATATATATATATATATATATAAAAATGAAAAAAAAAATTAATATTGATAAATAAATGAATAAATAAGAACTATAATAATGTAAATGATAAATAAAATACATACATAGATGCATAGGTATAGTTAAAAAACAAACAAATAATAACAGATGGTTCTAATGAAAGACCTATTAGGAAATCTTCCTTGTTAAAAATATCTAACTTGGGGTAACGTTTTAAAGAACCTTTGCCTCACAAAAGTTAAAAGAAAATCATCACAAAATATGTGGCAACTGAATTTCTCAAGTGATATTACTGGACCTAAACAAGACATAATTCCTTCTCTTTTGAAAACTCACTTCTCTGTCTCATTATCACTGAATGTTATCTCTCTTTATCACCCCAAACTTCATCTAAAGTTTGCCACCGTTCAGTACAGAGTTGTTCAAAGAGGTCATCTGATGGACTACCAGTTCCACCGACATTCCCACCAGGCATTCTATCATCATCTGTTGCATTCTTGACACCAAGAGCTTGTGTTGAAGGGCGCTGAAGAGGACCGCTGTAAGACCAGATCCATACAATGCAAATATGATATAACATCGAAAATTGCAATTATGTATATCTTTGAAATAATCACAAAATGTGAGGTACAAGAAGTGAAAACTGGATTTACATGCTTCCCATTTAGTACTATGTACATATGTATGTCAATATATATATATATATATATATATATATATATATATATATATATATATATATACATATACATACATACATACATATAGCCTCTTTTCACAAGGAGATAGTCTGTAGATAGATTATGAAAAGAGTTGTTCGATGAATTCCATAATTTGGCCAAATATGTGATATTAGTTGCATATATTTTAGATAATCAGTATTTTAAGAATTTCAATAATA
>NC_134797.1:28767447-28772447 GCF_046742065.1 Oratosquilla oratoria
CGCAACACGGGGGAGGAAAAACCCAGCAGCATTCTACAGTCTGCAGTAGCCTGTCTCCCCCAGGAATCCCTCAATACGTCCGTGAGAGTCCGCATACGTACACAGGTTATATGACGAGCTCTCTTTCACTAGATTACCGTAGAGGCCCACTCCTAGGAGGAGTCCCCTGGACAGGCAAGAGCTGCGCTATTGAACTAGCGTTCAGGTCACCACCCAGTGCTGGAACGGAGTTAACACAGAGAATGCCTGGAAACGGACAATGGTTGCCCAAGGATAACACGGGATCTCTTCGGTGAGTGACCTGGATGATTGGCCGGTGGCCGTTACCGGTTACCTGGGGGCCGCGGTTCCCCTGCGCAGTGGGGAGGATGACGAGTTGATTGATATCATAAAGATTAGAGGCTAGAAATATATGCCCAAAATTTTTCAATGTATGGATGTTACTTAGTTCCCATATAAAAAAAACTTCATAGGCACGCACGTGCGCGCGCGCACGCACACACACACACACACACACACACACACACACACACACACACACACACACACACACACACACACACACACACACACACACACACATACACACACACATACACACACACACACTCACACACTCACACACACACACACACGTACAAAAACACGCACAAACACACACACACACACACACATACACGCACAAAAACAAACACACACACACACACACACACACACACACACACACACACACACACACACACACACACACACACACACACACACACACACACACACACACACACCCATGTACATATACATACACACACATACACACTCACATACACACACGCATACACACATACACACACAAACACACGCACAAAAACACGCACAAACACACACACACACACACACACACACACACACACACACACACACACACACACACACACACACACACACACACACACACACACACACACACACACACACACACACACACACACACACACACACTCATGCATATGTAGTATACATATGTATGTAGGATCGATGCATGTGGGTATTTGTAAATGTATGTTTGTATGTATGTATTTATGTATATATGTATGTATGTATATATGTGTGGATGTAAATATGGGTATGTATTTTTGTATGTACGTTTGCATGCACTTACATATTTAGATATCTAAACCCTTCGTCCAGGTAAAAACGGAGACAAAAACATACGCACACCTCAAATGAAAAACTATATTGGTTTGGTCCTCTAATAAATATAAATAAGATACGACTTAATTGGGGCACGTGGCTGTCGTCAGCTGTTAGCTTTTGACTGTAAGAGCCTTCCTCTTCAAACCAAATCTTTCAGAGCAATGCATAGACGGTTTAACCGCCTAATTGTCTTAACCGCTTACTGACTTCACGAGTGAGGAAGCAAGAATCTGTTCACTTAGGGAGCTCGGCTAAAGATTGATTGTTCCACGGTTCAAATCTGTCACCCGGACGGTGATCAGTGTGATTTTTTCATGACTAATATATATCAAATGATCTTGAGACAATTTTACAGTGTGGGTGTCTGGCGGATTGTGCCCATGCCCCAGGAATAAGTACTAAGGTAAAATATACACATTTGTGATTTTTTTTTTGTCCTAGACTCGAGTGAAAAAAATACTTAAATACACACTAAAGGTCTTTTCTCCCATATAAGGAGAGTGGCCGTGTTTAATCACACAATCACTACATGCACATCAAAATACATTTTAACGCATTTAACAATCCTAACATCATAACATTGGTGTTACAGAGTCATCCCTGGCTCCCGTCACACTGCCTAGGTCGAAGGCAATGCAGTTAGGCACAGTGCAAGAGATAAGATAACTTGTGTATTCGTTATTTTTCTCTTTCAAACCGGAAGGTTTGGTATTGCCTTGTTGTGTATATCATTCCCATATTCATTTATAAATCAGAAGAGATGATATGTACTTAGCTATGAGTCAGCATAGACGAAATATTGGGTTATTTGCTTCGATGTTCTTGATGGAGTCCACCTAAAAAGACTTTCCATCTAATTATCTTGAAGTAGAATCTATGATTAAAGAGAACCTGAGTTTCTATATTTTTAGATTACCTCAAACAAGACAAATGCAATAATTCTTCACTGCACAGTAAGGATATATTTCATGAGTTGAATAATAACAGCCAGACTGTCATCACTCAAAATATCTGATTTATGAGAAGATGCACTGACTAATAATTTGTATCATCAATTTCATTATCATCACTCAGAATAGATTATGCTTGTGACTGGCCACCAATCGTCGTCATCACACTCAATCACTTAAGTTAAGATGACATTTGGAATATGGGATATCCACATCTTTATCTGAAACTGGTCTCACTACCATAGGCAAAGGGCAACTAAACCCAATTTTAGGTATGTTGTTGGAAGGCTAAAGGGGAAGGGGAGGGACTAGAATTTGTAAGTGCAGAGATATTGTTAAACTGTATTACATATCACGAAGCATTTCTTTATGATTCGAGATGTATCCCTATTCAGAAGAGAATGATGATAAATTTTAACCTCTTCTATAACCTCTTCTATAACTTCTATAACTTTTATAACTTTTCTATATAACTCTATATAACTATATTTCTATATAACTCTATATAACTACATTTCTATATAACTTCTATAACTTTTAACCACCCTCATTAAAATTACTCCTTTACCACCTCTGTGACCCAACTCTTCTATTCGATATTTTCCCCCAAGGATAAGAGAATCGGTTACCTTTGAAGAAATATTAATACTCTGAATCACGAAAATACTAAAATATCTGAACAGAGAGAGAAGTTGTTTGAGGGATGAACGAGTCTTTACACTTCTGATGCATTCTACGAACTCAAAACAACTGGAAATCTATCTGTGTTGCTCGTATATTTACGATCCTAATGGGCCTCCTTCTACGACCTCGTAGGTTTATTCATATCGCAAATGCCCGTAGTGAATTAATATACTTGCTACAGTTTCGCAAATGATACTAATCACTGTAGTACTAAAAGGGGAACTAAAAGTGTCATTGCCAGCGGTTAGTTAGAGCTTCATAACAACTTGAAGAGGTTCACTCTAACTTTAATTCAATAGTCATTAACACTGTTGTATTTTGCAGTGAGTTACAGTGCTAAAACATGCCGACAGAACCTCTCGATCCATAACGTGGTCGGTTCACTGTATCGATAAACAAATAAATAAATAAACAAACAAATGAATTAATGAATGAATAGATAAATGTATAAATTGATAAAAAATAGATAAGTGATCAAATTGATAACGAAATAGGTAAATAGATAAACTATTTTATCACTACATTAATATCAAATGAATAGATGTACAAATTAATTCTGACCTTAGATTTTCACATGTCATTTGACACTACTTCATTCACACTATTCCATGAAACAACAATTTTTTACAAACAAAAAAAATACTTCTTAATGTCCTTCAAACATTTATTTTTTCTAATTTCATGACATGCGCAGTAAAATTATATACTAACCACAAATACTTGGACATTCAGACTTATGTTCTCTAGGTGAGTATGATATATGGTGTCCTATCTCTGAGATAGAGTTGCTTCTCAGCAACCACATATTATTATAAATCATTCGAATGATCCAAAGGCTGTGGTTGCACCCACAAACTACACGTGGCCCAGTATTCATCCTCGTTAGATCCTGAACCAGCAGGCGGGGAAAAAACCAGAGGAGATAACTGACGCAATACACGGATGAAATGTCCGTTGGGACAGCTGTTACCCTCACCGAAGAGGGATGGGGAGGAGGAAAGCATGGTAGACTTTATCATATTTATTAATCCATTTATTCATTTATGTATTTATCTATATTTATTTCTATGTTTATTTCTTTATGTATCTGTTCATTTATTTATTATTTATAAATTCATTTATTTATTAGTTTTTTAATCATTTATCTGCATGATTTAAGGAGTGACAAAAAAGGCCCAAGAAAAGCTACAAAAGTAAATTGCCTTTTTAGGAGTTTTGAGAAGAAATGTAATGATAACGGGGAGAAGATAATGTATATTTTTAGACATTAAGATACACATTATACACTGCACTCACCCGATACCGCCTGACATTTTTTCATTCTATCTGCCGCCAGGCTATTCTATTCATCCCCGTGACTCTTTGCTACATCCTTGTATTTGTATATATATATATATACAAATACATATATATATATATATATACATTATATATATATATACATATATATACATTATATATATATATATATATATGCATATATATATATATATACATATATACACACATATATATACATATACAGTATACACACATGTATATACATATACTGTATATATATATGTATGATATATATATGTATATAGTATATATATGTATATATATATATATATATATATATATATATATATATATATGCTAATAAGAACACGGGTACGTGTGTTCACTTATACAAAGTAGACCACTTGGAAAAAGAAACTAACGAAGCAGAGCGCTTTCGCATACTTTTTGCACCGGATGTAATATACGAAAGCGCTCTTCTTCGTTAGTTTCTTTTTCCAAGTGGTCTACTTTGCATATACATATATATATATATATATATATATATATATATATATAATATATATATATGCATGTACATTTGTGTTCTTTACGCAGCCTTGAAAGTCTGGTGCAAATCTATCAACATCTCCTCGAGGGGAACGGTAAACTCCATGTATCTTTCGGTAACTAATTCCTGCTTGGCAAGGAAGCACGTGTGTTGCATAGTTCCGGCAGATTCAGTGATACATCAGAAATGTCGAAAACCAGAGACACTGGGACGACTATTACCTAAAATCATAGTCTCCATGACATCAACGACATAATCTTGAGAACATATGATTAGTGGACAAAAGTCCGAAAGACTTATATTTTGCCATTTTGATGAAGGTATTTTCAGAAATACTAATA
>NC_134797.1:28777447-28797447 GCF_046742065.1 Oratosquilla oratoria
CTGTGTGTGTGTGTGTGTGTGCGCGCGCGCGTGTGAGTGTACACGTGATCGTGCGCGCGTGTGTGTGAGTATGGGTACGTGTGTGTGTGTGTGTGTGTGTGTGTGTGTGTGTGTGTGTGTGTGTGTGCGTGTGTGCATCTGCAATCTATAATCATCATGTAAGATTTACATCATTATCACAGGATTTTTCCAGCCCTCCTTCCAGGCTACGCTGCAGCCTCGGTCTAGTGGGCCCTGGATGGTGGAGGCAAGCAGGTGGTTGGTTAGTGGTGGTGGCAATTGGTGGGATGAAGACAAATTATGGATCCAGTGTCTGGAAAATGTAGCATTACTTTTAACCACTTCCGTACCAAGTGGCGAGTTCACTTCTACTCTGTTGCCAAGCTATTTTACTTGTCTTTCAGAAACCCTTATCTTGGCAGAATAGGGTTTGTTGCCCATCTCAACGAGTCTCGAATTCTTTTATTCTGTGATCCATCTTCGCGGCAACCCTTTGATGCTGTGGGGATTATCCCTCCACTGCAACTCCCACGCACTCTTTGTCCCTCCTGAGGGGAGTTTTGGAGTCCTTTGGAAAGCTGAGGCGGATGAAGGTAGAGAAGGAGGCAGGTGGGTATGAACGGGGAGTGTGCTGGGTGAGAAGAACAGCCCGAGTTAGTATGAGTATATATCAGTAACGGAAATTCTTTCATAATACTTACTTCTGACCACGACGACAATCGACTTCGTAAAACTCGTCGTCGTTGTCATCGTCGTCGTCATCGTTGTTGTGGTTGTTGTTATTACTGTTCCTGCAGCTGTCGTGCTAACATGACGTACCAAATATTATATTGGATACCATATCAAATTGGAACCTCATTGGTATCATCGTCGTCGTTATCCTCCTCATTGTCACCGATGTCGTACTAACATGACGTACCGATAAAAAAGACAATAAATAAAAAAGAAAACAATCATGACAACACATGAAAACATTACGTTATACATATATATACATATATATATATATATATATATATATATATGTATGTATTTATATATATATATATGTATGTATGTATTTATATATGTATTACAGTGGACAGTAATACAACATGGATCCACATCATACAAAAAGAAAATCTTTGTATAAAAAACTCATCGGAGTTGTTGAAAAAAAAAATTGTGTAAAAATCTCACATCTAGTATTCGGGACAACAAACCTAGAAGTTAACCAAAACATAAAAAGAAATAATGAAAAAAAAAATCTAAAACACTAAACAATAACGTCAACCATACCAACAACTCGCGTCAGACATAATGTGCGATTTCACTCGGCTAGTCATGTTAGTGGAATTCCCACGGTACAGGTTACCTGGTTGAATTAAATTTCTTTCTACTTTCAACTTTCTTATCCTCGTCCACTTTTTATATTGATATTTCATAACCTTTTTGATGTTATCAAACATTCTTATTTAAATTTTAAGTCATTTCGTATCCTGTGGGATTTTTCCTTTTTAATCTGGCAGTCATCAGACTATCTAGTTTATCTCTGTGGCATTCAACTTGGCAGTTAAGTGAGTAAAAACAGCAACGACTGCAACAACACTGTAGGAGAGAGGGCAAACGCAGAGTATGGGATCCAATATATTTGACGTTTCTGAAGAAGCCCTGCTGGGCGAAACGTCAAATACATTGGATCCCATACTCTGCGTTTGGCCTCTCTCCTACAATGTGTGTGTGTGTTTGTGTGTGTGTGTGTGTGTGTGTGTGTGTGTGTGTGTGTGTGTGTGTGTGTGTGTGCTGTTGCAATCGTTGCTGCTTTTACTCATTGAACTACCAAGTTGAATGCCACAGAGATAAATTAGATAGGAAATAAGGAAATAAAAATCGTATTTTAATGAAATAACAAATATATTCTTATATCTTTACACCCACTCTAGGTATTACCGAATTTTTAGAAAGTATATTTGATGGTCAAATAGATTTTTTTTGTCTGATAAGTTATAAGTATTTACTATAAAAATAAAACTACAAAAATGTAGTAATAACTTCCACTCTATATCAACATTTCAAAATATATTTCAGGACATGAGTACATATTGTGTTAAAATATCGACATTGTCAACATTTCATACAAATATATTTACAGTTTTTTTTCTTTTACCTGAAAGATGAATGTTTAAAATGAAATTATCAGAAGTCAATGGTGGAGGAATGTAGGGGAAAATATGTGAATTTCTGTCTGTGCTTCTCATGGAAGTAAACAGAAATTGATGTTAAATTTTCTAACGTCACAGTCGTCTTAATTCGTTCAGAAACTGAGAAAGTTCAAATCGCCTCGTCGAAAACATACCCACAGGACTCTTTCGTGCCTAAAAGATAAAGTCTTCAAACGAAAGTAGCAGAAATAAATTGGGAAGGGGGAATTTTGAAAAAAAAACGATTTATTTACTGTCTGTATGCAGCGCGCCATTGGTAGCAATTGATACTAAGGTTTCTTTGCTCCTTCAAGAACTCTGAGCAGATTCGGTTCGCTTACTGGACATGATAGGGGATGGTACAGAAACGCTCAATCAGTATGTTACCAATCTCAGCAATTGTGTTTTTTTACTACAAGCTGACTGTAGACTTGACTCAGACTTTGCCCTTCGGCCAAATGAAATTGATGGCATTATTCGAGAAAATGTTATATTTCTCGAGTTGCTGTGTTAAGGGGGTGCTATAGACAGGTAAAGAAATAGACAGATGGATGCAGGCACGCACGCACACGCATACGCGCACGCGCACACTGCACAGATACACACACGCGCGCGCGCGGAGAGAGAGAGAGAGAGAGAGAGAGAGAGAGAGAGAGAGAGAGAGAGAGAGAGAGAGAGAGAGAGAGAGAGAGAGAGAGAGAGAGAGAGAGAGAGAGAACGCTGGGTCGAGTGATAAACATAGGTTGTCATTGGGTTCAAACCTGGATCGCTGCTGCAGCGCATCGGCTTCGAAATTGCTTTCGTCAAAGCAGACCACCAGATCGACTTCACTTACTAGGCAGTCCAGGTATATCGGGCAAAGGTGACGACGGTTCCTGTTATAGTGAAGAGCCTCCCAGTGTGAGCTCCTCACTTTGTCAATTTTTCGCAGCATTTTTACGATTGTAGTCGTTTGATGTAGACGACGCCAGGTGATTTCATTCATTTGAGGGGCACTTAACTATAAGAGGAAAGTATTCCAAACATATTCTAATTAACTCATTCGTTGCGTTTATTTTTATTTGTCGTTAGACGATTTTATTCATTTCCGTGGCAGCCGCTCGGTATCGAAAGGGGTTATCAAGTAGATCCAGATGTTTTCATTTTTATACCGACAACATTTTACTATGATACTAATTATGAGAAATATTTATAACATAATTGGTAGTTAGCTGACTTCGGCATCATGTATCCGCGGCTGGGAGCATCAAATTAACGACTGGAACCCCAAGCAATTGGCTTTATATCTTTCTTACGCAGTACCATGATACTAACTATCGAGCATATTTACAATGTAATAAGTATGCACAGGGCTGTAACGCCATATATGTATTTTATTTAGTTTTTATGTATTTTATTTAGTCTTTATTTACGTTTTTCTTACTGCATTTACACACAGATTAATTTTGTCTCCTCTTTCCCTTCTTTCCCCTTGTGTTGGTGTGTGCACGACAAGCTTGGAACTCATCTCGTAATTCCTCTTTGAATCTTCTTCATTTTCGTTGCTGTTATTACTGATTATTTTTATCATTATTGTTATTTTATTATGATTGCTGCACGATCGATTCATTTATCTTGCCTTTTCGGTAGTAAATGGGTTGATGGGGAGAGCTTCAAGCAAATCCTTTGACTTCTGAGTGCTTTCTCATATGCCTAAGTTGTTTTGTCATCGGATTTACGAAAGATACTGAACACGTTACCTTAATCCACTTCACACTTACCCAGTTCAGGCGACACCACAAAAACTCTTCCCCTGAATAACCTAAAGGTCTGTGGTTTCCCAGCAAGAGAGAGCCGAGGGTTTGAAAGGAGCTTTGCATTGTCATCATATAGTTCATATCTTTGGGAGAAAAGAAAACGCCGGAAAGACGTGATAGGTCCTGGGCGTACGGGAGTCGTGCTGTTTGTGGTTATGTTCTTGGCGCGCATGCGCAGAGTCTGTTCATGACTCGTAAAACAAAAAATCGCTTCTCTTTCGGGTTATATTCACGTCTCGTTTGCCCTTTGCTCGTCGATTCGTAGTGAGTCCATGACTCGTTTAATTTTCTGTTTATTTTTCTTGATGATTGATTAGTTGACCTGTTTTTATGTTATTGATTATTATTCAATTGTGTATTATCAATTTATTAGTTAATTTATTCATTTATACTGATCATTATCTTCTTATTCCTCTATCTAATCGTTTATTGTTTACCAATATATATGTCTATCTATTCAACTATTTACTTATTTATTTCTATGTTCATTTATATATTTATTTATCTATTTATTCATTTATCTATCTATCTACTTATTTATTTATTTATATATTCATCTATGTACCCATTTATCTGTTTATCTATTTATCTTTTTATTTACATATTTATCTATTTATCTATTTATCTTTTTATCAATTCATCTATTTATCAGTTTATCAATTTATCTATCTATCATCTATCTATTTATCTATTTATCTTTATCTATTTATCTATTCATCTATTTATCTATTAACTCATTCATTCACTTATTACTTTATGTAATCATCTACTTTCTATCTATTTATCTATCTTTTAGTTTATTCATTTACTTACTTATACACATATTTCTCCTGAAACTGAAAGAACGTGTGCACCTTCCAGCCTTTACCACTTCGAAGGCCAAACCGAGGGTAAAGATTGCAACGATTACAAAAAGAGATTTCACATCAAATTGAAACTTTTTTTCACATTTCACGAATTGAACACTTGTTGCGGTTGGCACCAGATGCCGAATTTACAAAAAGGTCCTAACCCTTAAGTCTAGACGTGATTTTTCAAAATGACGGAGATTTTACCTAGATCAGCTGTCCATAATGTCGAGGATATGTCTAGACATAAGCATTTATGTCGCCGACGTAGGGATTTAGGTCAAATCTCCTCCATTAGGGTTAGGATCTTTTATAAATTCTGCCCCAGGTCCTTCCATTCAGAATAACGAAAGAAGGTAAACCTTTTCTCGAATATTTTTTTCTTCTCTTCAATTTCTATTTGTTCTAGTTGCTCCTAGGTAGGCGATCTATCTCTTTTTAAACCGAGGAAAGGTCCCTGTGATGCGAAAAGGTTTACTTACCTGAGCTTTATATACTTAATGAGTGTCGTCGTCTTACACACACACATATACGAATATATATATATATATATATATATATATACATATATATATATATATATATATATGCAAAGTAGACCACTTGGAAAAGTAGTTTCTTTTTCCAAGTGGTCTACTTTGCATAAGTGAACACACGTACCCGTGTTCTTATTAGCATATATATATATATATATATACATATATATTTATATATATATACTATATATATATATATACATATATACACACACACACACACATACACACACACACACACACACACACACACACACATATATATATATATATATATATATATATATATATATATATATATATATATATATATATATATATGTATGTATGTAATGTGCTTGTGTATCTGTGTGTGCGTGTGTGTACCCCTGTGTGTTCAACAGCGACGCTGGCACCCTTCATTTTGTAGTGAAGATTAACATGTTTACGAGAAGATATGAGGGCGTTAAGCAGCTGAAGCCCAAAACAAATTTGAACTAGTTTTTCTTCTCCAAGACATATTTCATCCACAACTGGCCACTCTTTGAGAGGGTGGTTAACAAAAGTGGAAGAGAACTGGGTATACATTCATAGAATGTACACCGGAATAGAACACATTAGAACAGTGGTTCCCAAACTGGGGGAAATTTCCCCCTGGGGGGAAATTTGAACCTACCAGGGGGGAAATAATTACACTACCTACTAACTAAAAAAAATCTCAGATGAATTTTCTCATGTCTGAGAGAGAGAGAGAGAGAGAGAGAGAGAGAGAGAGAGAGAGAGAGAATGCCTGTTTAACAGTATATATGTACATTTGAAAAATAAAATAGTAAATAGTCACAGTGTGTTTTAACTACTCTTTCCCTCATACACATGAAAGGGGGAAATCTGGATGGTTGAACTGGGTGCAAGGGAGAAATGACAGAAAAAAGTTTGGGAACCACTGCATTAGAATATCGACTTCGTAGACACTGGTGGCTGTAAAGTGATGACCAGGGTGAAACGAGTGTACGGGGTACGGACAAAACTCGGAGGACACTAAATACTATAGGACAAAATCCCGCATATGAAGGAGAAAATCCCACATATGAAGGACAAAATCCCACATATGAAGGACAAAATCCCGCAGGTAGTTTATAGATTATGTTCGACAAAGGAACCAAATATGCCAAACCTTGAGTTCTTTACAAAATGGTTTGGAGATATGATACTAATTGGGTTAGGTGTGTAATAATGTCCACTCCTTAAGCTGAGGTAGGTTTGGTCTCCATCTCAAGCATACATATACATACATACATACATATACCAAGGCTTTTTTTCCCTTACTAGGGAGGTAGCCAAAATGGAATAGGCATAAAATCATTCCCACCCATTCCATCCCTGAAAAACACACTACACCCCTCCACCCTCCCTCCCATCTTAGCACCTCCTAGATGACGGGTTATCCCTGCACCCTGTCCGTACATATAGACCTAATATAATGGATAGTAGAAGAAATTTTGAATTCTCTTTTATTTAATCTATAATTGTCTTGTCTATATATTTTCGTTATACTGACGAATTATGTATACTAGTGGGGGTATAGTAAGTTTCGGTATTTTGCCATGGACTATTGAACTACTTAGAAAAGACCACCTGCTCGCGTGGGATCGGTTTTTGTAGGAGGGAAAAAGAACTCTGTAGGAAAATGAAAAGATAGTTGTGTATAAAAGGGGACTATTGCCACTAAGCGCTTTAAGGGATATTTATTAGAGTTTTGTGTTGTGGCTCAGGAGGCAGGGCAGAAGACCTGGAATTCGAGGCCTGCTTCGCTAATGATGAGGGGATTCTTTCGGCATTCGGGATAGTGGTAAGGATATACTAGGAGGGGATACGAATGGTAGTGTCATATCTCCAAACTATTTAGTAAACAACTCAAGGTTTGGCATATTTGGTTCTTTTGTAGAGCATAAATTATAAACTACCTGTGGGATTTTGTCCTCCATATGCGGAATTTTGTCCTGTGGGATTTAGTCCTCCGGGATTTTGTCCATAGCCCCGA
Source organism: Oratosquilla oratoria (assembly GCF_046742065.1). Classification (NCBI taxonomy): domain Eukaryota; kingdom Metazoa; phylum Arthropoda; class Malacostraca; order Stomatopoda; family Squillidae; genus Oratosquilla; species Oratosquilla oratoria. Next base: position 28,784,828 of record NC_134797.1, read on the forward strand.
GTGCACATGTGTATGGTCAGGTGAAGAAGGTTTTGTGTTGCTTCGTGAGTCCGTTTGAAAAGAGGCCTTCTGTTGCCACGCCAAGTTGTTGCAGGTATCAGTTACATGTCGATGGAAGGTTGTTACTATGAAATAAAGGTTGCTCCCACCCTGGAGAGACGAAAGAGTTCGTTTTCTCAGAAAAGAATTTTAGTGTCTGATTCTAGCACATGTCTCACGATTTTGATATTCTCTTTACTCTTCGTATGGTGTTTGAAAGCACCATTTGTAGATGGAATATAAGTTTACTAAAGAAGGTAGCTGAAGTTTTTCCGATACATTTAGAGGCGTAGTGTTGGCAGTCGTTGACAGTACATGAATATATGCATACGAGGTTAATTTCCAGAATTTTGTGAATAGGTGGGAGGCAGTTGTTTGTATTAGTGTTTTGTTTTTAGCTGTGAAGTACTGGTGGGTGATCGCCCTCACCTTCTCCTTAAGAAAGGAAATCGATTTCTCCCAAAGAATATCCGTTGTTGACCGACATCACGGTTATTCTTTTTATCTGGTGTTGATCGTGTGCCAAGAGATACAATGGGAGAAAGCTCTGTTAATGCACGGATCGCGTTGTGTTTATACCTTTCTAGGTACTCGTCTCTGCCATTGAAGCGAAAACCCGGTCTAGTTTTCATAACATAAACTTCTGTGGTGGCATGATTGTTTGTGGCTCTAACGCGAACATCTACGAACGCGAGGGTGTGACTGTTCTCCACTTCAAACGTGAAGTTCTAGACACTCGTCTCTGCCATTGAAGCGAAAACCCAGTCTAGTTTTCATAACATAAACTTCTGTGGTGGCATGATTGTTTGTGGCTCTAACGCAAACATCTACGAACGCGAGGGTGTGACTGTTCTCCACTTCAAAAGTGAAGTTAAAAGAGGCAATGTTTTGGAAGAGTTGAACGAGTTTTGGTACTTGGTTTAGGTTCTTTCACACTAAGGAACACATCATCCATGTATCGTCCGTAGATAGGCTGCTGACGCTTGTACAAACCACGATAACCACGTTGCATGGAACGCGCGTCATAGCGCCCACGCGGCTGGACCTGACGCGTCAGCCACACACACCTGCCTATGACAGTGCGACTCTGTTTGACCAGACGTAACCTAATCCAGTGTAATTATGAAATTAAGCACCACGGGTGACCACCCACACGGTATATATATCGGCTCCTGGACGCATGTTATATTCAATCACCGACCACCACAGCATCATCACGGCAGCCCACCTAATCTCCACCTCACCAGTTGGACACTTATTATAGCGCCACTGGCGCTCGACATCTTCCCGGAGACGAATTAGATATACTAGATGTAGACACACAGCTAATATTGAGAAACTAAAAGACACTCCCTAAATCGGATTCCTCCGCTGGGACTAATTCTTAAAGAGAGAGAGAGAAAAAAGAGCATGTAGAATCTGTTCAGTTATACCTTAATGATAAAGGAGATGAACACACCAAACCTCTTTCTCTTCTCACAGTAGCATCGTTGCTACACGTTCAAGATATTCCTTGAAAGATGTATCCTTCAATGAACCCACATAAAAACCGACGAGAAGGGAGGCAAGAGGGAACCGCATCATAACAGATTCAGGACCGTAAAAAGAGGATTCCTTAGTGCAGATGTGCAGAAGTTCGCACGAGATGTTACTAAGGATGATGAATGCTGGAGCTTCAGGGGGATGGTAAACTTGTTGGTAGGTTACATTTATGGTTTTGTCAGTTGAGACATTTGAAAGTTATGACTCGGCGTAAATAGAGGCTAGGGAACCGGAAGGGCAAGAGGACCCAAGGATGTTTAACGGAAGTCTTTGGTAGATTTGAGGCCAAATGTAATTGGGGTGTACCGATCAACCTTTGTGTTAAGTCATTTGTCAAGTTTGTAGGCCAGAGCCCGAGTTTGAATAATAATTGGGAGGCGGGAATTTCCCTTCCTTGAAGGTCTTTACGTTTCCAAAGGCATAACCTTCAATTAAGGTGAGTTAAGGGGAGCATATATATATATATATGTATATATATATATATATATATATATATATATATATATATATATATATATATATATGTGTGTGTGTGTGTGTCTGTGCGTGTGTGTGTGTGTGTGTATGTGTGTGTGTGTGTGTGTGATTCACCTTAGTCTTTGGTCTTTGGATCACGTGTTGGACTTGTGATCGACAGCTATTTTCCCTCCCGGAAGAGAACTCAGAGCTCGTATGTCCGATCTATGGGTAATGCTATGACCTTACACGCACACACACACACACACCCAACTCCCCGCCCACGAGAGTTGGAGTAACGACTCGAAGCGCAGCGATACTGAAATAATTTCAGCCCTGGGCAGGATTCGAACCAGGTACCGCCGATACCTCCGTATTGACAGTCTGAGACTCTACCAACCGCGCCACCGAGTCGTGTCGTGTGTGTGTGTGTGTGTGTGTGTGTGTGTGTGTGTGTGTGTGTGTGTGTGTGTGTGTGTGTGTGTGTGTGTGTGTGTGTGTGTGTGTGTGTGTGTGTTGTCGACAACCATCGCTTCTTTCCTCGTTGAAAATATCAAGCCGAAGCAATGTAGTCACAGAGGTGGTAAAAGAGAGATCTAAGGAGGTCTCTCTCTCTCTCTCTCTCTCTCTCTCTCTCTCTCTCTCTCTCTCTCTCTCTCTCTCTCTCTCTCTCTCTCTCTGTCTCTCTCTCTCTCTCTCTCTCTCTCTCTCTCCTATTTCTAATTTATGTGTTATTTGTTTTTTTATGTATTCAGTGTATAGTGAAGGAAACTATATATTACAATAAGTATCACTTTTTCAGGATTATAACAACGATTATCTATCACCCATCCCACATCTCTCATGTGTGACATCTCGGCGTGGTAACATGGAGAAAAAGCGCTACCATGTGTCATAGAATCCATTCAAATTGCTGTTTTAATCCTAAAAAGTGATTCTCATTGTACTAAAAGACTTTATTTACTATATACAGAATAGAAAAAAGAAATGGCACATAGATGGGAAATAAGAGAGGGAGGCACGTATTAAGGTTGATTTAGGAGGACGGGTAGTAATAACTCACGAATTTACCGCACGGGCGCACAGACTACAGTAGAGATTGAATGTGATAATCACTTTATTTCGAGTGAATCTCCAAGCATAAAACAATGCTGCATGACTTTAGTTCATAGGGTGTTTTATTTAGCTGAGAGAAAACTCCTAACCCCCCAAAGGGTCTGTAAGGTTTTCTTAATCTGAATACGATCATCTGGCACAAGTCAAACTAAAATAATCGAACTAGCTATCTGGTCGGAAAGAGTTGAGACGGTTGGACTATACAGTCACCTTTGATAAAAATGTCCTTTCGAGATGAAAGACACGAAATCCAAAATAATCATTACATTATATCAGTTGAGCATTAAAAAGATACACAGTTGTGGCAATACACCGCCACTACTGTAGTGTCCCCTTAATGCACAATTTTATTATATCACAAAACTATGTGCATTAAAGGGACACTACAGCAGTGGCGGCGTGTTGCCAGACAGGAAACTAAGGATAGTAAATCAAAAGTCCTTGGGTAAGTGAGAAGTGACGTTCAGAAATATGTGCACTTTCCTCCTTTAATAAATACTACAGAGACTGAAGAATTCTAGGGAGCAGTGGGCGGTATATTTATCTCCCGGTTGGTTATTTACGAGGTGATTAATTCTTTTACGACCCTTTAGACTTAAACGTATCGTAAATGTTCTACGTAGAATAAATGCGCTTGATAAATCGTCGCGTGAGATGTGGACTAATGTAGTACTTTTTAGTATAGCCAAACTGTACCAACGATCGATAAGAAATTTATGTAATGACTTGATATATCCCTTTTGACTGTACCTGAAGTCATTTGAAGTCACATATCAACTCCTCTTCACCTGACGTCAGAAATGATCACAAATCGCCACGTGACCTCTTCCATGACGTGTGAGATTTTCCTGTTTAACTTTAGCTCCCGCCAAGCTATCTTATTTGCATCGATGACTGCCCTTCGGTAGTGGAAACTTTACGACTTATCATGACTAACCTCTTACAAAGCTGACGCCACGTTTTACTCCGTTCTGTCTGTCACCAGAGAATTATGTTTACGCTCGTGGCATCCCGCAGTTTAGAGAGGGCTGCATCACTTATCTAGAATAAAAATCCTCTGAGCTATATATCTCCTCTTCTTTTGTTCTGAATTGGGCAGGGCAGTTCCAACCATCTTTTTACCTGGTATTCTAATCAGAGTTCCTAATCAAACTATAAATTGATAAAGCCAGTCAAACAACTCCTTACCACTAGATCACCTGGGGATTGAAGGATTTCCTTGTCCACTGACCAACTTTTAATTTGGAGGGTTTATTGTCAGCCAGATTAGAAATCAATGATTATTTGGTCGTAAATGAACGTTATATTTCGTTGCCCAGTAGACACCAGCATCCCAATTAATGATGAGTACAGAAACTGTAGACGTGGCAGAAAAGAAAATTGATGAAGGAGTGCCAATGGTAGTGAGAATTTATATAACGGTGGGCAGATATTGGGTGAGGGTTTGGCTAAGGCAATAAATCTTAGAATTAGAATCAGATGGAAGACATTTCATGCCATTATACGCTCCTCCTACGACGAGGGCCTTAAAATAAAGGCGAATGTCAACTATATATTCATTCTGGCATATCCTTTCTCCTGAAAAAACAGTACTATGTTCAATGATGCCATGGAGAACACAGTGGCCCAGTGAGTCAAATATGTGACACGATTAACATATGATACACCTTCTGGATTGGACTTGCTACTCATTAAGGAGCTTGTCATTGACTCCTTAAAGTTTGTGATTCATTAGAAAATTATCAATGTAGTGGATATAAAGAGTGAATAAACAAATCAACCAGACAAGGCAGTAACAATATTGGGAAATAAATTCTATAGGTTTGAGTTGGTGTTGGTGTTGTTGTTGTTTCCAAATGAGTAGAACGAAATAGATGTACAAATATAAGTGAAACAGAGAAGAGATGAGGAATTTTCGTGTTTGGAATAATATGCAACACATCTGATAAAGGACTATTTTAGTAAAAATAAGACGTGAAACAACACACACACACACACACACACACACACACACACACACACACACACACACACACACACACACACACACACACACACACACACACACACACACACACAAATGCACAGGCACACACGCATGTTCACGCTCACACTCGTACACACATACACAAACACATATATACACATATATCTAGTTTATTTTACCCTTGTGTTAGATGACAGCATGAAGAAATCATACGAAGTAGCAAGTTGGGCATAAAAGCTACGTCTAAAACCATATTTGGCTGTCATATATTCTAGAGTTGCTCTTCAATTGATGATTTAATTTCGACGGTATCCGTTATCATTGATTGGGAAATTATTTTGTCCAAATTAGGTGACGTCACAGAAGCAAAGGAATTTGGAGTGCTCGAGTCCTCTTAGCAAGGGTGACGCATTCTTCAGTAAGATTTTTCTGCCTACTACTTCTTGTATCCATGAAAAATAATTTAACAGTGATTCACCATGGTCTTGGATTACGTGTTGGACTCGTGATCGACAGTTATTAACCTCCCGGATGAGAGCTCAGAGCTCGTATGACCGATCTATGGGTAATACTGTGACCTTACACGCACGCACACACACCCAACTCCCTGCCTACGGGAGTTGGAGTAACACCCCGCAGCGAAGCGATACTGAAATTATTTCAGCCCTGGGCGGGAATCAAACCCGGACCGCCGTAGTGGCAGGCGAGAACTCTAACCACAGCGCCACGAGGTTTGTGAATAGAAGCATCTGTCACCCACGAGCTTAGTCTTGATACAAAGCTTTTGGTTTTGTGTTCCCTCATATGTCTCTATAGTTTCCTGGAAGCTCATGAACATCGTGTTCAGAACCACTGTTCTACAGGTTAAGTTCTGCCGAGTGTCAGTCATTTTTATCTAGTCTGGAAGGAACATAACCGTGACTGGAAGTACGTGATGGCAATCACAGCGTGACTGGAGGGAATTTTGCTCTCTGGTCTCATCAAATCCTTGGCTAGCTATTCATATTGAGAACTTTCTCAAAGAGAGAAAGTCACCTTTCTCAAGGAGACAACGTCATCTTTTTTTTTCTAGGTTAGAACTACTAAGCTCCCATCGCGTGGTGGAATCCATAGATTTAGTTGGGAAACGGTTTACCGGGACTGACATGATGTAATTAATGTTATCGAAACAGAGCGATTCTCGAAAAAAAACATAAATCTCCCAAGTTTCCGGGACATGTATTACCACTTTGAGATTGTCATAGATTCCATTGGTGACAGTTGTAAATCATTGGGTATCAACATGCACTTGCAACCGGTGACTGCAGTTTAGTATGATTACCCGAGTTTAAACCAGGGATACAACGAAAAGATTGATCCAGTGTTGACTATTCTACACAAACTGAATCTATCTCTATTAAACCCTATTTCTACGTTGTATTATTTTTCATTTTATTTTCTCAGCCATCAGGTGATTTTATTTGACTAAAGAAAGCTTCTCTCTGCAGTGTGTGTTAGCTGTGACGTCACTGAGACATAACGGAGATCAGCATAGGCTCTATGAGCTTAGAGTTAATTTAGAAATTTGGGCTTTAGAGTATCTGAGAAGTGTGCTCCACGTCTCTACAATGACTTACCTATGGATATCAAGAAAAGTGGAAATGCACAAGTTTTCAGGAAAGCGCTAAAAGCTCATTTATTCATAAGATCCTACGATGTCATCAACCTGTGTATTGAAGATTATTATCAGTGTTGATGTTGGTATGAATACTGACGGCTTCATGGAGCCCCGAACTACAGGTCAACGGTCAACGGCCAACGGTCAACGGTCAACGGTCAACGGTCAATTACCCGAATCCTACAGCGACAAACTGGCCGGCTCTCACTGCATGGCGGGACCAAACTCTCGGTCGTCGATTACAAAAGATTACAAAGGCGGAGCATACCGACAGGAGACCTTTTGATCCATATCTAGGTCGGATGCGAAAAAAAAATCATATTAATGATAAAATAATTAATAAAAACTATGATAATGTAAATAACAAATAAAATACATAAATAAATGTACAGTATTCGTGCTGTTATGGACGATTTGAATGACTCATTTTCATCACAGTAACCCCTCGTTACCTTATCCCTTAATTTCTATCCTCCGCAGCTTTTATTTGTTTTGTTTTCTGACGTAAATATTACTAAGAGAAATACGCAAAACTTTTATACCGCTACAAGGAGTTCTTACCTACATGAGTAAAACAGAAAAAAAATGTACGAATGCAGTGTCGTTTGTATAAACAGTTTCGCATTTATGAATAGGGAAATGTCCAATGCAAGAACTCTCGTGAATTACCGTGTTCTAGCTGTCTTTAAAAAGGTCATGTTTGTGAGCACTTTGCGTTCTGGAATACAGAGGGTGAAATTTTCGGACCTCAGGAACTTGGGTCAGAAAGGAGTCTCCAAGATGCTGTAATGATTATAATCTATTTTATATTATTTGTTTTTGTTTTGTTATCATTTGTCAGTTTGATTTTCACTTATTATTAGTTATATGTCAATTAATTATTATCTACTATTTATCTGTTTGTTTATTGTTTAACTATACCTATGCATTTATTTATGTATTTTATTTGTTATTTACAGTACATTATTATAGTTTTTATTTACTATTTTATTATTATTATGATTTTTTTTCGCATCCGACCTATATATGGACCAAAAGGTCTCCTGTCGGCATGCTCCGCCTTTGTAATCCTTTGTAAGATATCTTTTACCAAAAGAATCTCGAGAAAAAATCAAGTGTCTTCGTTTTCCACAATACAGCTGAACAAATTTCTATTTCTCAATTTCCATAATCCAAGCTACTTCAAATCTAAGTTTATTATTACATCATTTAGGTGTTTTTACAAATGAATATAGATTCACCTTTCACCTTGGTCTTTGGATCACGTGTTGGACTCGTGATCGACAGCTATTTCCCTCCCGGAAGAGAGCTCAGAGCTCGTATGACCGATCTATGGGTAATGCTACGACCTTACACGCACACACACACCCAACTCCCCGCCCACGAGAGTTGGAGTAACGACTCGAAGCGCAGCGATACTGAAATAATTTCAGCCCTGGGCAGGATTCGAACCAGGTACCGCCGGTACTGCCGTACTGACAGTCTGGGACTCGACCAACCGCCCATGTATTTGTTTACATGAGGTATATCTGCAATGTAATTTATATCGGACGGGAGATCATTTGTATAGGCACAATATGGCTCGTGGACACTGCAAACTACTCGCCACACTACCTTGGAAAGGGGCAACAAATTGTTTGTTGGAGCGGTGGCAGCTGGTTAGATGCCCAAAGGCTGAAATCCAATTCCATTCCAAGATAGCCTACTGGTCGAAATAAGGTCCAACGTAACAGAAGAAGAAAAAGAAGGAGAAGGAGAAGGAGAAGAAGAAGAAAATAGAAAGAAAAAGATATAGAAAAAAGAGAAGAGAGAGGAAGAAAATAAATAAAAAGAAGAAGAAGAGGAAGAATAGAAGAAGAAGGAGAAAAAGAAGAAATAGAAAGAAAAAGATATAGAAAAAAGAGAAGAGAGAGGAAAAAAGAAGAGAAATAAAAAGAAAAAGAGGAAGAAAATCGAAGAAAAAGAAATAAGAAGTAAAAGAAAAAGAAAAACGAGAAAGAAAAAAATGAGAAAAAAGAGGAAACCAACCTTCCTCTTGGGTGTCATTGCAAGGACACATGATCAGTGAGTTCGTTCTTCTTGCTCCATTAAAGTTCTTTATTGCAGAGTAATTTGTCTTGATCCTCCTCACTCGCCAGACGCGTCACAGCATCTTAATGTCAACTTATGATGGTTCTTGATAGCGATGACCAGATTCTGAGTAAAAAGTTGGTCCAACCATTGTCATGTTCGTGTATGTTGGCGTGAGTTGGCGGTACTGAGAGTTGTTCGGTGAGAGACTGTCTTGCCTCTCAAGCGAAATTAATTTTCTTTTTGGACCTTTTCTTGGCTAACGCAAGTCTTTTGTACTTTATTGAATCAAACAATGTAGGCACCTTCTCGATTAATCATCAATTATTTTACTTTATTATTATTATTATTATTATTTTTTTTTTTTTTTTTTTTTTTTTTTTATAACTTGAATAAACCTCGGATTTTTCTTTTGAAAAGTGGAGGTAGGAGGAACGGAGAAAGTGAGCAGGGAGTGGAAGAGGTGGAGAGGTGGGAGTGGACTCTCCTAGGATCATCCCCCTCGCCATCGACTGCTTTCCGAGACGATCCATCACACTTGTCTATTCACGCACCGTGAACCTCAGTTCGTTGTAATTACAGGACTTGCTACAAATACACCAAGAACTTGCAACCACATTTCCCTCGTGAATTAAAGGTCTTTGCCACCAAGTACAATTCCTCCGTCTTCTCGCCTATTTTGGGTCCACAGGAAGTTGGGAACAGTCGTCCGACTTAACTGTGGTTTTGTTGACGTTGACCCTTTACTAAATGACCAATGACGGGTACTTGTAGTACTGTAATATGGACAGCGGAGAGGGTCATCTCCCTGCTGCCCATTTTCCAAACCCGTCAAATCCTTCTCCTTTATCAGATGGGGCATCTTCCGAGGGATTAAAAACTCGATCTTTGGAGTGGCACAAGATCTCTTATTATCAACTTCGACTGTGTCACCTCCACCCAAACACAAAAGAAGACCTGACAGCTAACGACTACTCCCCTCTTCCTTCTTCAAGAAACCGGTGACAGGAACATTCCCACATTATTGCAACTCAGACATCAGTCCAATCTTTTCTTCTCCCCAAAGAGAACAATGGGAGGACCTGAGGTAGAGGTATAGGTCTCTAGTCTTTGGCTCTCGAGGCACTAATTGATAATACCCACTATATCTAACTATATCCCAAGTGAAATGCTTTAATATTCTATTCTACCGAACTCGAGAGGTTCAGCAGAAAGCAAAGGTTCTCGACCTGCTTTCTCGCGTGTCCCATGCTTATGTGTTGCTGTTCTTTAATCTCCTGACGACAAATTCAACAAAGAAACAAATATCGCCAGTTATCCACTTACTACACTGGTTTTCGGCTGGTGGTCACAACAAAGGTTTCTTTAAGTGAAGCTCTCGATCTCGGGTAATTGGACTTCTTAAGGAACCTCGAAGTCTCACGAGGGTGACCACCAGCCGAAAACCAGCGTAGTAAGTGGATGACTGACGATATTTGTTTCTTTGTTGAAGTTGTCTTCAGGAGGCTAAACAACAGCAACACATAAGTATGGGGCACTCTAGAAAACAGGCCGAGAACCTTTGCTTTCTGCTGAACCTCTCGAATTCAGCAGAATGAAATATTAAAACATTTCACTTGGGATATATTTAGAACAGTTTACTCGAGAGTTTGAATCATTTACTGGCTAAAGACTCCTTTTAGCAGAATAAAATGGCCTAATATTAGTCAGAGTAAAATCCTTGAAAGTTAACTCCTTTCCTCTTATGGCGTTTCTTAAGCCGAATAAGATCATTTTCCGTTAGCCAGAGTAAAACTCATCGAGTGCGTCACCATACCAAAGGTGTTGATTGAGAGAAGTGAATCAGCTTGAAGACCGCCATTTCCCGACACAGATCACAACTGTGTTAATGTGAAGAAAACTTCTCTGCCATAATGACACTCATATCCTTTTCCATCCAACTGCATTGTCATCGTCAAAATTTTCGGATTTCTTCTTCTTCTTCTTCTTCTTCTTCTTCTTCTTCTTCTTCTTCTTCTTCTTCTTCTTCTTCTTCTTCTTCTTCTTCTTCTTCTTCTTCTTCTTCTTCTTCTTCTTCTTCTTCTTCTTCTTCTTCTTCTTCTTCTTCTTCTTTCTTCTTTCTTCCTCCTTCTTCATGCCATTGATCAATGACGGGTTCCTGCTAGTGGTGTTTTTGCAAGATGTTACTATTCATTTTCAAAACCTTTCAATCCTCACCTACATCTGGAGGTCTGTTCCGAAACGTCATCGTATGGTTGTCCCGAGTTCGGGCTCAACTGGAAGACTTCGCTGAAGGTCACTGTCACAGATGTGGACAAGTGGAGGTACTCCTCTTTTTGAGGGGAATTCGTACCACATTTTTTTATCCTTATCTTACTTTTTTATTATCACGTTTCTTTCTTCAATTCACTTCGTATATCCGCTGTGTTCGATGTCGTTCAGTAGGCTATCTTATTATCACTGATAAAGTTGAGCCCTCTATACTTAAAAGAAATAATCCCGCTTATGCTGCATGGTTATGGGAATCCATTGCCAAGGCTTTGGCCATGGTGACTCACAATATAGATATTTTATTCAGACGTCTTATCAATTAACAAAGGATTGGACTCTTAGAAGTATTCGGATGTGGTCTTGAGATGTGGTCACGTTTCTGAAGTGCCGAGAGCGTGTTCTCCCTCCGGACGTGTCCAGACTTTCTCCACGGATATCAACTTACTTCCTTCTCTCAGAAGTCAACTTGCTCTGCCTCTGCTCTCGCACGGGGTTACATTCGCAAGCATCATTTCTTTCTTTTCATTTTTTTTTTCTAGCTGACTTAGAACATTGCTCCTCATCCTAGGATCCTAGAACCCCTGGGTGTCCAGAGAGTTTTACAAGTGGGACCATTAACCAAAATGGTGGTAGATAGTGGAAATTTAACGATGACGTTTAATGAGGGAGTATGTGTGAATGATATTTTTACGCAGCCCAATGGGATTTCTCCCCGTTTTCTGTTTTTCTGCGCGAGGGGACGGAGATGGGGGTCGCCAATTGTGAATCGCCCTTGCTGTGGATGTGCTGTGTCTTGCTACATTGCTTCTGACCCAGGGCAGTGGGCGAGATGCAGGAATGACCCATCATCCAGGAGGCTCCAAGAAAAGAGGGAGGGAGGGAGGGAGGGGTGGTGAATGGAAGCGGAGTATATGGGGATGAAATAGGTGGGAGTGGATTTATGCCTTTGACTTTGGCTATCCCACTTTTAAGGGGGGAAAAGCCGTTGGTATATGTACGAGTATGGATGTCTAGTGTTGAAGTGGTCTCCCAAAGGACAAAGAACAACAATACATAAAAGTATGACATGCATGGGAAAACAAGTTGGGGACCCTTGGTTTAGTCTATCCGCGATTAGATTTTTTTATCCAGTCGTGCCAGGGAAATCCCAAATACAACATGGTAATAACAATAGCAAACATTAGATAAATGACCATTCTATGGAATATGTTGCCATGTAGAATGAGTGATGAATAATGGTGATCAGGAAGTGTGTAATTCACCATTGTCAAAGATCACATTTTTGGACTTCGTGATCGATAGCTCAGAGTCCATATAAGGTCTGATCTATGGGTATGTGTGTGTGTGTGTGTGTGTGTGTGTGTGTGTGTGTGTGTGTGTGTGTGTGTGTGTGTGTGTGTGTGTGTGTGTGTGTGTGTGTGTGTGTGTGTGTGTGTGTGTGTGTGTGTGTGTGTGTACTACACCCTCCATACATCCTTACTA
>NC_134797.1:28804947-28812447 GCF_046742065.1 Oratosquilla oratoria
TGTATTTATTGTTTCTTTCTGTATTGCTTTTTTGTACCTTTGAAAATGTCTAAATAGACGAAAACGTTCGGTGTCTGTTTTTTCAATGTCCCTGTGGTTTCTGCAAGAATAGTTTATCACGTGTGTTTTGTGATTTCTTTGCATATATATATATATATATATATATATATATATATATATATATATAATATATATATATATATATATAATATATATGTACATACATGCATATATATATATACATAGATATATATGTGTATGTATATATATATATGTATATGTATATATATATATATATATATATATATATATATATATATATACAGAAAGGTAACACATAGTATTGCATGAATAAAAGACGAAAGAGTATGAAGGAGTACACACACACACACACACACACACACACGTGCGCAAGTGCGCGCGGGCGTGAAGTACGTTTAAATGACTTCATATGGGCATATTTTATGGGCATACAAATTCAAATGCATGACGATTTATTTCGGGATCTTCTCGATTTTCAAGACGTTAACCATTTTTCTCCAAATTTTTATTTCATAACTTTCCGCGGGCTTGTGCGAAGAAATTGTTACGACCAAGAGGAAAATTGGTACTTTCCTTGTTCCAAAAACGGGCTGGGGACTTTGTTCATTCCCAATCGTCTTCGTCGTCATTTAAGACGTCATGGTCCGAATCGTCGGCCTGGATGAAGGCGGCACGAGCCTCCAGGGCGCGCGACAAAACCTGGGCAAGGTCATCCTTCGGCGCTGGTTTTTCCCTCGACTGCTCCAAGACCGGACGCAACTTGATTCCCACTCGGATCTCGTCCATGAGACGAGATCGGAGATCCTTCGCTGGTTCGGGCTTTCCAGGAGGATTTTGAAGTTCCTCCCGCGGTTTGTCTTCTTGTTCCAATTTTACGGGGCTTTTGGGCTGTTTGGCAGCCTGGTCCACGTTTTCGATATGGAACGGCTCTTCGGGGAGGGATGAAGTCTCTCTTTTGAGACTCATCTGTTGATTTAAGGGCTTGATGTGTCGCAATTTGACGCCCTTTCTTATATCCTGCATTAGAAGGGCACGAGTGTCTGATTGTGATGTTCGTGCGCCTTCGACGCCGTCACAGTCCTTAGAACCTTCGGTTCTCTTCGAGACCGAAGGCCTGTTCCTCGGTGGAGGAAGAGGTGGTGGAGGAGGAATGACTGTTCTCGGCGAATTGATCACTTCTGGGCATTCCTGAACGACGCTTTCTATGGGCTTTTCTACCTTTACAGGTGCTGAGGGTCGCAGTTTGACTCCTCGTCTGATCTCTTCCAGAAGTAGTGATCTTGTGTCTACTGTTCCAGCCATAAGATTTCTTGGTCCTTTAGTAACGTTTCCTTCATGTTTGGCATTTATGGCTGGCAAAGGCGGTGGTGGTGGAGGAGGAGGAGGGATGCAAGGCATTGGTGGAGGTGGAGGCGGCCGTGAAGGCAGTAAGAGCTCTTCTGGGCTTTCAACGTTGGGCGAAGAAGTCTTGTTTCGGCGTTCGTCGATGTCTCGTAGCTTTCCGCCCTCGTTCTAGACTTTTCGAAGTTGCTTGAGCTCTGTGCCTTGTTTATCAAGTTGTTCTTCGAGCCGCCTCACTTTTTCCTTGAGATTGACATTATCTTTCAAATTTTCCTGGAACTTAACCTCCAGACTTGCCTTGAAATCCTCGAATTTCTCCTCCAGGCGAGAGTTGATCTCCTCCTCCATATACCGCTCCAGTAGACCTTTGTAAACATCAACTTGATCCTTGAGAAGATCCCTTTCCAGTTTCAGCCTTCTAATCTCCGCCGGTTGTTTTTTATCCAAAGTATATCCATGGGCATTATGCCTCATCCTCAAGGTCTGTACAGACCTGTCTTCCTTTGAGTCCTTCTTCTTGAGCCTCTGGAGGAGCTCCTGGCGTTGGAGCCGTTCCTCTTCCAGTTGGGCTTGAAGACACTTGTTCTGGTCTTCCAGGGCTTTTATCCTACATCCCAATCCTCCCCACTGCTCCCGAAGAGCTCGCAGGGTATTTGTGACGTCACTAAATGGAACTTGGGTAACCATTTAGGACTGTCGAGGGCTATAGGCACGGTGTCTGGACACTTCCAGCGTTCCAAAGTCTTCCTTTTCCAGGCTTCCAGCGTGACGTAGATATGCAGCTATGCTGTGTGGCTTATGTCCGCCTTTGAAGGACAAAATGAATTTGGTGACATGTCTGTCTACAAGCCTTAGAATGGAAGGAAATAAGTATTTATCAATTATTTATTTTTTATTCTATCAAATGTAATAAAATACATGTTCTGAGATTTATGCCCTACAAGAATTATTTGAAAAAATGGGAAGCTTCTGTACGATGGATTTATAATATTTTTGGTAGAATACTAAAAAAAAAAGGCCTAAATGGGACATTCAAAAGAGTATCAATTCATACATACAAATAGAGTGACAGCAACTTTTTTTTAAGAGAGATTGGATTTAATGAAACATTTATTTCTGGGCGGTTGATTAATACCTCGAAGAGACAAAGTCGTCGGTTTGATAGTCATCGGCTGTGAGTGACTGCCACTCACTCCGGTTGTACTGGCACGCATGGCAAAAGTAGCCTTTGGCTTGGCTTCCTTAAAAAAAAAAAGATAAATAAAAAAAGAAGTAAGAGGCTTACGTAGCATTCAGTTGAACATTTCATTGACCAGACAACGGCCACATGACTTTAAAACACAGTAGGTCCTAGATAAATAATTGATTAATTAATTGAAAATAAATAAAATAAAATAAACAAAATGAGTTTCTCAAATCATGTATTCAAGATGAGTAAGAATGTAAAATTAATGAGAAAACTGACAAACGTATCAGTAAGAAAATGGAGAGACATATGGATTCCTGCTGATCATTAAAGTTGCTTTTAATTACATGGATGAATAGATTATGGAAAACCTCGTAACAGCCCTAATCTAAGACTGGAATGTGCATTAATAGCATGTTATCAGCGCAGAGTAAAATATATGATTGGAGAACAAGGTGATATAACTCAAGTTGGAACTAGATATGAATTCTAAGCCCAACATGTTGCTCCTTACCTATTTATGACATTTAGGTAAATCCACAATACTCCTACACGTTTACATACATACACATACAAACACACACACATACACACACATACACACACACACACACACACGCACACACACGCACACACATACACGCCAGACCACACTTCACCACACCACACACATAAACACACACACACACACACACACACACACACACACACACACACACACACACACACACACACACACACACACACACACACACACAAACACAGACATACACACAGACATACACACACATAAGTACATACATGCACAAACATAAGTACACACATGCACAAATGTAAGTACACACATGCACAAATACATTAGAGATATCTCACGTAAATAACTGAGATTCAGAAGAGCAATATTATACGTCCCAAAACTTCCCACGCTTTAAGCCAGACCAAGCGACAAACATCGAAATCTGGAATTAGTAAATGGACTGCAGCTTTTCTGGACAGAAGATTAGGCAAAATATCACACAAGAGGCAGGGATGGATGTGAGACTTCCTGGAATTAAGAGGAACGAGGAGGGGGTGGGTGGGGGGGTTGGAGAGAGGAGTAAATGAAACCAATGATTCGAGAGAACGCTGCGAGAAGAGTCAGGTAATGGGAAGTGCGGAGTCCCACAATGATCCGTGTTTGCGCCAGTCATTCGTCTAAAAGACGGAGAGCTCAAGTCTGTGACAATATCTGCAGATGGCGCCCAAAGGACAGTGGAAAAAAAGCAGCTGAGGATTTGCGTTCAAATCAGCATAATATTTACGACTAGAATCGTAGGTGGCAAACTTATATCGATGTAACGTGGGAGATACACGAAAGAATGTAGACCCATAAAAAATATATATAATCTTGAGGTAGAACCGAAGAGGATAAATAAAGATAAATAAATAAATAAATGAATAAATGAATGAATACATATATACATACATACATAATACGTACCTTGAGATCGTATTTAGCAAAGAATGTATAAATAAATAAGTAACTATATGCATACATGCATACGTACATACATACATCATACATACCTTGGAGTTGTATTTAGCAAAGACCTCCTGGGCGAAATATCATACAACTAACGTTGGCGGTGGAACACGTTAACGATAAAGGCATAACAAAGATGTTGCATGATGAATAAAGTCCAATATGAAAAAAACAAACGCAAATGACATTAGTCTCACGCCTTAAACCCTTCCATGACGATGTTGTCTATAAAGATAGAAGCGCTGGTGAATCGTTGTCGATGATAGCCTCCACTTCTTCTGCTGTTCCTACGCCACTGACTGACATTGTCTATCGCCATAGGGCTTTCTTCATCCTAAGAAGTAGCACTGTAACAAAGTACTAAAGAATATTAAAACTAAATTAGAAAAATCCGAAAGTAACATTAAAAGATGTATTCAGAGGCCAGAGGGACGGTCACAAGAAGAAACGCTGAAGAAAGTGGAGCTGATCACTACGGAAGAAAGGAAGGAGAGGGTGATATGATCAGTCAATGTGACTTGATTTAATATAAAGAAAATCTAAGACAAGGAAGGACATGCAAAGTTATCAGTGACTGGAACAGGACATGAGCTAAAACATTTGTAAGAATAAGGAGATAAATGAATTAACTATTACCTGAGATAGTAGAGGACCAAAACTGGAGGATGGTTAAAAACACAATCTGTCCCCTTTTTGTCCTCCAGCATATTTCAATATTCACATTAATCTTTTGGGTGACATCATATCAAAATTCTTTTCCAGGTCCATATTTACGCGATCTGTCTGTCCATCTCTTCCATGTGACACATCTGCTGCTGTCCAATTT
The DNA here is from genome assembly GCF_046742065.1 of Oratosquilla oratoria. NCBI lineage: Eukaryota > Metazoa > Arthropoda > Malacostraca > Stomatopoda > Squillidae > Oratosquilla > Oratosquilla oratoria. The sequence continues at coordinate 28,809,865 of NC_134797.1, forward strand.
GAATTGGTTGCTCTCCATTGGTTCTCTTTGCTAAATATGCCGTCCGCTTGTGATTCACAAATTTTCACACATTTTGGTTATTGTGCTAATTGAGGATACTGGGCTATAATTCAAGGTTTTCGCACTACTTTCCCTTCGTTTGTATTTGTGCATGTGTTTGTATGTGTGTGTGTGTGTGTGTGTGTGTGTGTGTGTGTGTGTGTGTGTGTGCGTATAGGTGTGTGTGTGTGTGTGTGTGTGTGTGTGCGTGTGTGTGCGTGCGTGTGTGTGTGCATGCGTGCGTGTGTGTGTTTGAGCGTGTGGGTGCGTGCCTGTGTGTGCGTCCATGCGTGTGTGTGCGCACGTGTGTGTGAGCGTGTGTGTGTGTGTTTGTGTGTGTGTGTGCGTGTGTGTGTGTGTGTCTGTGTGTGCTTGCGTGCTACACATCGACTTCTGTCCACTGTGAGTAGAAATCCAAATCTACCAGCTCAAAATTGAGGAAAACCGCTCTTAATTCGAATATCCTGAAGACCTAGTTTCCGGTGCATGTCTGGTCGGGGAGTTGACCATAAAGTCGGTGGCGAAGTGATTTATACTCAGAGCACGTAGATAGTGTAAAAAAACAAACAAATTGCAGGTTAAATTGTACAACGAATAACGGGGTATCGAGGTTTTGCATCAATCCTAGAATACTCACCAAGCTGCTTAAATCTAGGTAAACACACGCACACACACACACACACACACACACACACACACACACACACACACACACACACACACACACACACACGCATATAGACAGGTAATTTATTACGTATAGGTGTACAATTCACTTTGAATATAGTATATTATAGCAGAAAGTTACCATAGACAAATCACACCTCTCGGAGCCAAATATGAATTATACACAGATATATACATTGGCACAAACATATATTCATGAGTGTAAAAGGTGGTAGAGAAACGCGGGTTAGAGCGAGAACACTATATTCCTGACGTTTCGACTACAAGTCTTCTTGAGTGAAGAAGACTTGTAGTCGAAACGTCAGGAATATTGTGTTCTCGCTCTAACCCGCGTTTCTCTACCACCTTTTCCACTCATCTGTCTTACCTTCATAACAATATATTCATGACTTCTATTCTCTATGAAGACAATGGAACCTATGCAACAATCATCACTGTTGTGAAACTGATGAAGAGATTGAAACACGATAGTTTTTCGAAAGCTTTCGAGAGTATTCGTTGGAAGGAGTGGAGCTCGAAAACTTGTTGAAGAAGGTTGCTAGAACTGTCTTGTTGGACAGGACTAGTTTGAACTAATCTGGTGAAAGTGAACTTGATTTTATTCGAGATTGAAGTAGACGATCACGCAATCCTCCCAAGATGTGACAGAAATGTCTGAATTTCGAAAAACGGAAATCTAGGTTGAAAAGCTTCAATGAAGGCAATTTGTTTTTGATATTTTGTTAAACAAACAAGCAAAATTGTGGAGGAAACTTGGGTTAAATCATACCAAAAGCTATCTTTGGGTTTGTTGAGAGTTCACAGAGATTTTGGGTCTATGAAAAACTTGCAGAACAAGAGACATTTCCAAAAAAGGCATTGAGAGAAATGATTAATCGTGTTTTAATTCTTTGGTATAATTGACCTGATTGTTTGGTAAGACAAAACTATGACTTTTCTCGTTCATACAGCATGATTTTTCATTTAGATTATATAGTTACCACTAAAATAAATCTTCCTTTGTTAAGACTATCCAAGCGTATATGTTTGTACCTTTAATCATTATAAAACCAAATTCCCCAAATACAGTAATTTACAAAATAACTAATGCATGATCAAGAAGGTGCCCCCGTGATGAATCAACAAAATTTGCAGTGCAGACAGCACAACATTATCAACATCTGGGTTGATCAAAATTACTCGGCATCATTTTAAACAAACGTATGATCTGTTAACAACTCTAAAGAGATTAATCTGCTGAAAATAATCACTTGACGAATACCAGCATTAAAACCATAAGACGTCTATAGCAGTAAAAAGGTTTTGTACTTCTACGACACCGTTTATCATGTCATTTGTTCTACGAGTAACTACCACCAAGCAGTTTCGTAAGGTGCATGTATATGTATATATATATATGTATATATATATATATATAATATATATATATATATATATATATATATATACATATACTGTGTATATACATATATATATATATATATGTGTGTGTGTGTGTGTGTGTGTGTGTGTGTGTGTGTGTGTATTTACCTAGTTGTATTATACGGGAAAGGAGCTATGCTCGTAGTGGCCCGTCTTTGTATCTTTCAGCATCAAGTTTGTTCTTAAATTCTTGAATAGTATTTGCACACTCTGTTTTTTCATCTAAGTTATTCCATATATCCAACATTCTGTGTGTGTACATATGTGCATATATACATTTCAACATTAGAGCCATTACACCACCTTGTCGCCCTTTCTGTATTCTATTTGTTGTTGTCGCCAGGCTCTTTTTACTTAGCTAAGGAGAATCTTCTGGTACACAGAGGCTTCCTCGGTCGATACATATCCATGTTACACTTCTATTTTGGTCGAGGA
>NC_134797.1:28822447-28827447 GCF_046742065.1 Oratosquilla oratoria
CTTTCCAGATGGCTGTACAAACATGGGTAGTGAAGCATTGAGAAGTGATTTATTTCTTGGACGTTGTTAGCGTAAATGAACTACATAGTATGATTTATGCCCTGTGTACCATGAATTGGAATTACAAAGATGTCCTCCATCTCTCTCGAACGTACATGAAGAAGCAAATGACGCAAGAATAAGCAAATAACTTACCCAGATAGCTTTATATAGCAAATTACGTATTCACCTTCAAATGACGATCTTCAGCACGTCTGCCATACTATGTAGAATAATATTGAACAATGATGACATAGTATTCTAAGACATAAGATGTCATGCCACTTGATCATCACCTTATCAAACCATTCTTTAATTTATTTTACGACAAGGGTATCTCGATGGTAATGGTCCTCATCCTGTGATTTGTGGACCCCCAGGAGGAAAAAGAAGAACAGCAATCCATAAGTATGGAATATGCATGAGTACACAGGTTGAAAACCCCTGCTTTAAGCTGAGTAAAATTAGACTTTAGACTGAATCGAATCCATTTGCGTGCAATAAATTGGTCATCGTCATCAATTTAGAACAAAATTGTATAAAAACACGTTTATTCGCTCTGAAGAAAATATAAGTTCGATTGAGACATTTTGTTCTGGATAACGCAAAAAAAAAAAAAAAAAAAAAAAATGGCGTGCATTTGTTCGCCCACGTGAAAGAATTTGACAACCGCAAGTTAGAATAATGCCCTGCAAAAACTGGTCGGTTTTTAGGATGATCACTAACTAGTTAATAAGCTGAAGAGGTACCACGCTTGACTGGTTCCTTAGGCTGCAGCACCATGTCTAATTTGATTTCTTTCGCTAACTTCGACTTTCTAGTCAAACTCCACGCGATGGCGTTCGCTCAACCAAAACAAAGTCGTGTGAAGACTGACGCCTTTTTTTGAGTGTGTTCTTTATTAGTTTGCTTCAGTGATGATTTTTATTTATTTATTTATTTATTTGTTTATTTATTTGTTTATGTATTTATTAATTAATTAATTTATTTATTTATTACTATCATAGCTGACATTAGGCAAATTTAGTCAGTTGATATTTCTGTATAGAGATTTAGACGGTCCCAGCTCACAATGTGACGCTCATTGTCAATTTTATTCTGACCGACGTAAAACGAATTTATTTAACTCAATGAAGTGCACAGGGACGCAATTAACTTTCTCAGCTAATTAAATTCGAGTAGCATTAACCAGAACAGGATTTTGAAGTGCAATTCAGTGCAGATACATTTGTGTTGACTGAGATTCCTTTTCTTGTGTCGTGTTACTTCAACATTGAGTAAAATCGCCTGGCGACTGCTAGACTACAAACGAAAATCGGCTTCAAGTGCAGTGCTTTGAAATAAACAAGATCTAGTGCAGTACTTTAGTATTTCGTTGCTGATAACCATCTCTTCTATCCTTGGGAACAATATCACTCCAAAATGGGTTGAGTTATAAAGGTAATAAAGGAGAGATTTAAGAGGGATGGTATAAAAAAGAAATAAGAAAAAGTTAATAGTGGTCAGCATAATTTTTTGAGTGAAAATTGGTCTCTCATCATAAACGAATGCTATCCCAATCTTGTTCATATGAGTGTCATTGAATTAATGTATGACAACCTCAGGAACTGTACAGACTGTTGCGACATGACGTCACAGCATTTTGCAAGCGACATTTCCATTTCAACGACGCTTGAAAAGACGCCTAAGAGGGGGTTTACACGTGTGAACGGGGTATTTGGTTGTCGAACACGTCACTTTAAACACGTGTCTGTCGAACCAACCGCGTTCGACGAACCGTCAGACCGTTTGAACCCCGTCTAAGACAGTCATGGCCCAGGAGGTATTAGTAATTCATCCGAGATAATCATTGCCTGTATCCATGAGGACAATACTGCATCGAAGAATTGGAGTCAGAAAGCTGGCGAAGGAGAGATAGGAAGAGGGCGGTAGAAAGGACGAATGAAAATTAGTAAATATCATAATTTCTTTTTGACATGAGACTAGCATGAGGTTTCAGCTGACGACCATACGCTCAGCGTTTTAGGAGCCGAAGCTTGGCTTTGTCCTGCCTGTGTTCAATGCAAACGGAGCTTCCTGTGTATTTTCCTTCCGGGGGTGAAGGGAAGTTGGCGGGGAGGGGGGGGGTATGGGACCGCCATTCTTTTATTATTTATTTTTCATTTTTCATTTTTATTCTATTCTTTTTTTTTTTTTTTTTTTTTGGGGGGGGGGGTGTAATGTCACTCCCACGGGCTTTGAGCCCGTATGGCGGGTGTTTATGGAAGACACACCTTACAAGAGATAAAGTAAGATGGTTTAGCTTGCCATAGGAGCATGGAAGGTGCAGTGGAATACAGGCTACAGCTATTAGAGCGGCAGCGGCAGCCACTCTAATAGCTGACGGAGCTCATAGGGGCTTTGAAGGCATGTTGCTTCGTCCGGGCATAGCCGAAGTCCCGAGACTGGACGGTAACCTGCATCCGTTTTTTTTTTTTTTTTTTTTTTTTTTTTTTTTAAGAACACCGTTCGATGCAGAGATGGATCTAACTCTTCCATGAAGAGTCTTGCCAGATCTAAATATGTAAAGTACGTCTTCGTAACTAAGATCTGCTTCTCCCTCTTCATTTCGGGTTAACCTAAAGTTAACCTTCAATTGACGTGAAAAATCTGTCTCATATATCCCACTTCGTCTAAGATAGATTTAAACCTTTGAGCTCATCAATCACTCATCAAATGAAATCTCTTTACGTCAGCCAGAATAAAATCTGTAGTATTTCCTTGGTGGTAATAAACTCTTTTATCCTTGGAGAGACAAGATCACACCGAAGAGGTGAAATCCTAGAGATGGTAAAAGAGAGACTTAACCACTTCAATACGAGTCAAAATCTTGCGCGCAGCATCGGCTGCCATATGTACGATGCATCACACTACTCACATTATAAAATATGTAAAGTCATCGCTTTATTACTCGTTCTTTTTTACTCTGAGTAACAATAAACACAGAGGGTAGCAGGACGGGGATTGCAGAAAAAATAAATAAATCGGTATTTATTTTTTAGTAGAGGTTAGCTCCCAATCAAAGAAAGGTGCTGTGTGTCTCTGGTCCGTAGGGGTGTTCAGTAAGAATTGACTGCATAAAACGTATGCAGTCAGTATCACATACGGAGTAATCTGAGACGGGTTAAATCCTATTAGCTCGGTCGCCACCTACCAGACGAAATCATTTAAGTCAACTAGAATAAAGAATACAGTGAATGGATTTTAGAAGCTCCGCCCTGGGATTCGAACCCTGACTTGTGCGATCACAATCACGAAGCCACAAGTCAGGATTCGAATCCCAGGGTGGAGCTTCTAAAATCTATTTGTCCTAAAATACAAACAATTAAGAGAATACCACTCAAAGTCAAAGGGAACAAATACAAAGCTTCATTGAAATAAGCTATTTGCTAAGGTTTCCCAAATTTAATTACTAAATGCTATTGGTGATTGTCACTTGCCCTGACTATCCTATCATGTGGGGGTAAAGATGGCGGCTTCAACTCTAGATTGTTACTATCTTACTCGGATACAAGTTTAGACACTTCCTTATCTAAGCTTCTTACTCGCATACAAGTCTAGACACTTCCTTGCCTAAGCTTCTTTCATAGGTATAAGTCTTCATACTTCCTTGTCGAAGCTTCTCGAGTATAAACCTAGGTACCTCTTTACTGAAGCTCCTTAAGTATAAATATATCAGGCATGACATGAAAAAACTGATGAATTTCACTATGCGACAGAGTTCATTGAGCCATTTCGGTCCAGCAAGGTACTCTTTAAAACAGTGTTTCCCAACCTTTTTTAGCTGCGACCCTAAATGCACTTTTAACCTGGAGTCGCGACCCTAATTGTAATAATAAATTCAACCATTTCATGTTATATTTCTACGTACTTGCATAATGTTTATAAACTTTCGTTTTTATAGTTCAGTTTATATATACTAGCACAATGAATTTAAATACATTTGAAACTTGAATGAAAAAAAAAATAAAAAAGAAAGGAAACTTTATTTCATATCCGTTTGTAAGACCCTCTGGCGACCCTCAAAAACACCCTCGCGACCCTAGTTTGGGTCGCGACCCTGGGGTTGGGAACCACTGCTTTAAAAGATATCATTCCAGATGCCAGAGTATTTCGTTAAGTCGAGGGCTTGTTGTTCTGCATTTGAAACATTTCTATGTTCGCAAGTCATACAGTGAGAGAGATCGTTCTGAATGAAGTTGCGTCAATGGTGTGTTGGCGTGGTGTGTAGTGGAATTGTATTGTATTGATTTGTTATTTATTGTAATAATTATATTATGTTATGTATAAAATGTATTTATATTATGTATAAGATTTGTGTTAGATATTGCAGATGCGATGCGCGTCTTTGTTTTGGCGCGAACGAGAGCGTGGCGTTAGTATTGGAGCAGCCTTGTTAGCAGGTGCACGCATTTATTGATTGTGTATAACCAAATATATTAATTCTAAAAAAGTTGTAATATCGTATTCATTAGCCATCCAATACAATGGCAACAAAGTTGTATTTGCATTCAGAAAAGACGGGAGACCTCCGGATTTACGACTACACAGTGTGCATGAGCTTCAAGAGCTCTTCCATAACCTTAACCTTAGGCGAATAGCTCTTTCTCCCCTGAATAATGTAAGTTGACATCATCTAGTCAATACGAATGTAAGAAACTCAATGAGAATGTTTCTCTTAGTTAATTGGAATCACCTGCCGACAGGTAGAATATATCCTAAAATCATAACATTCAACGAATGAGTTAGAAAATCCCGCGTGGGCCTCCATATCAAAATGCCATAGTAGGATAAGGTCGAAAAGGCGGCTAAGGAATGGTATAATTATATACATTCACACCGAAGAAGGCTATGGGAAAGAATTAGGAAGGATGAGGACGAAATGGAAGGCAAGATGAGGGCTGAGGGTAGTAGGTTAAGGT
>NC_134797.1:28839947-28842447 GCF_046742065.1 Oratosquilla oratoria
AAACAGGTAAATAGTAAATAATAATAAATTGACATATAACTAATAATAAATGAAAATCAGACAGACAAATGATAACAAAACAAAAACAAATAATATGAAATAAATTATAATCATTACAGCATCTTGCTTAGGGTTTTAAACTGAGTGTTGAATGCATTGGCGAAACTTCGATTTAGGTGAATTCTCCCCGTATCTAGCGTTGCGTGTTTACGGTGAATCTTTAACAACTTTTTTCACCCTGCGCGCAGCTATGGAACACATATCCGGTTTGCCTCATTCACTGCTATACATTGAAGTAAGCACTAAACCTAATATCAAATGTTACGAAAATACACATCCATTCTGTGCCTACTGATATATCTGATTTTGTATTGTGGGACGGTTGCGTACTGTCATTTACCCAATATATAGCCACGTTACCATGTCGCCTATAGTCGCTTCCCAACCCCTCTAAGCAACGGTGGACATCAAAAGTGCACTATATTAGAGTCGCTTTTCAGTGCTGGGACCTGATCAGTATAATCGAGCTGATAATATCATTACATTCGTTTCAGACTCAGTTTACAACTACAATCACTCTAACATACTCGACATTTCACATGCAACTCGCATACTCTACACAAATTTAGCAAGAATTTCCCCCAATAGATAGGCCTGCAGTGAATCCAAAAGCTAAACACTTGCTTTCTGTATCATTGTACCATGTAAATCTAGTGTGGCAAACACGAAGCTCGGTAATATATATATATATATATATATATATATATATATATATATATATATATGTATATGTATATGTATATATATGTATGTATGTATATGTATATGTATATATATGTATGTATACATATATATATATATATGTATATATGTATGTATATATATATATATATTTATGTATATATATATACATCAATTAGTTAATGCAAAATTTCAGATTGATTATTGTACTAACTACTTGTTACGTATTACCATTTCAAAGTTTTTCGACAGATCTTGTGGAAAAGCAATCCCGTTTACTTGGTGCATGCAACATGATATGAAACTAGGAAATGTTTGCACGTACACAGGAGGGGGTGGGAGGGAGTGTGAGATGGTTAAAGTAGCGGAGGTACCAATCACACCAAGCATTTATCGCGTCTGTACCAGCGAACATTCTGAAGTATATCACAGCAAGAGGCTCCGAATAAGTTTTATGAGGGTGCACACGCCCTCAGTTCTAACTTTCAGTCCTGTCCACTTATTCAGTGCTGTTTGGACAATCTGTCTGTTTATCTCCATAGTTCTGATGTTCGTGCTCGATCAAGTGTAATCCTCGGGCGTCTGAACATCACGAGCACAATAAAGAAATTTGTTTAGTGACGGTCTCATCACCTTTGCCTGCAAAAGACAGACCAGCGAACTTAGCCTTCGTGTTTGTCTTCTGCGAGACAAAAGCGGAGAGTCAGTCATCGAGAACAATGTTCTCTCTTGTGTCTGCAGACACTATAGGATGCTCGTGTGGAGGTTTAAGAGCACATCGTCATCACGTGATTAGCTGGGGATGTGATGCGACGGATGTGATGTGATGTGATGTATATGTATATATTTATTTATATATATGTGGATATGATGCGACGCCCTTTTCTCTCTTTTGTATAAAAGTTTGTCTCGTTCTGGGGACGGAGTGTGGACAAACCCTGAATTCCCCTCTCTGAAGATGCTTTACTTTTTGTTAACAACCTTGTGATGCTGTTCCTGATTCCTGTTCTTTCTTTTATTCCAAACGAAGATTTATAGTTGTATTTTTAAATATTTTATTGGTGTCTGTTGATCTTTGAATCTGGCTTCCGAAAGTGACGATGGGTTTTCCTCAACATTCCAATGAATTTGATCCAAAATTCGTTACTTTTTGTTCTGTTGGACTTGTGCGTCAACCTTCGTCCCCGAGCGATGACTCTCAACTGACCGAAATAAAAGGAACTGCCTAGTGTAGGCCTTATGGTCTCTTGCAGTCTCCTTTATTCTTATGTTATGTTCTTATGCCAAGTGCCACTGAAGAGATTAAAAGACAAAAAATCCTGATGGCAACTGAAAGAGGGTCGGGCGTGACCACACGAGTTAGTTTACGCACATCACCATATCTACTACTCGACCCAACTGCTCAAACACGAAAAACCAAACATCCACGTGGTCAAGCCGGCCTGTTCAAACACATATGGAGCAGTCGAATTGATAATTAATCATAAAGAATTCGTTTACAAGACTTTAGCGCCTATAACGAGGGAGGCCATGAACCAAAAATTAGTGGCACTCGTTAAAACGCTTCATGATTTCATTAAGTGATGTAGTGGTCTCAGAGAGTCTGAACAGCAATACATAAGTATAGGGCACATAGGAAAACAGCGTGGGTCTTACCTTGGCTTGTGGTTCACCTAAAAGCCTTGAGAATATATGAATGTTGACCGTTGACGCTCTTGGACTTCGGAATCTAAGAAATCGTCGTGACTCTGTTCTCATG
>NC_134797.1:28857447-28864947 GCF_046742065.1 Oratosquilla oratoria
CTCCTCGACCAAATTCCAAAATTTATATAATCCGGACCTACCTTTTTCTTTGTGTACTGGTTTGCCTTCAACTGAATAAAAATGACTGGCGGGAACTAGTTTAAACACTACCCCATGAAAAGCGTGTCTTGTTTTAATTGTTTTTAGTGACTACCTTACGGACCAGAGTCACGAAGCATTACTATATGACTGGAGACTAATTAGAAAAAAAATACATCTGATTACTTTTAAATCCTACTGTCCCTTCTTGCTGCTACCAACTCATATCTCTCCTCTGCCACCGTGATATTGTTCTCAAGCGCTGTTCATTACCGACAAAATACAACCCATTTCTCATCTGTCGTTTTAACTATATTCTAATAGTACTGATTATAAAGATTATGATAAAGACTATGTATGTCTGGACTGCAGTGACCAAATGGTCTCTTACGTTCTTAAACCGAAGTCTCAGGAGTTCGGTAGCAAAGACTCTATGAGGAACAATATTCCTCAAAAGAGGTAGAATCCTAGAGGTGGTAATGGGTAGACTCATGGGTGACAGCATGTATCCTTATATATTGTATATTCTATTTACGTCATAAGGCTCATGACTGCATCACCCATCCTCCCCACACCCAAACAGGACATTCCAACGTCGAAAGAGCCTGACTACGTAAGAATCACCTGACCAAGTGCTTTGCTAAACATGGGCTGATGCAATACTAAGTGTCGAGGATCAGTAGAGTTGGAAATTGCTCTCTGTATAATGTGACCATCGAAACGCTTCATGGGATTTAGACGCGTGCGTCTGTCACGCCTAGTACTCACAGTCCTTGTAATTATGTATGACAGGCAAGTACCGTTCATTGGATTTTCATTGGCCCAATTAACCCTACTAACATATGCGGACACAAATCGGAAGGAGGGAGAGTAGAAGTTGAAAGTGATCAGCATTTCTTATTTATATATATATTTATTTGTTTATTTTTATTTTTTACCATCATTATTATTTTTTATTTATTTATTTATTTATTCTTTTGTTTATTTATGTATGTATCTATTTATTTATTTTAGTATAAATCTATCTCTATAGACAGTAAGTGTGTAGCTAAAGTTCTTTGAAATATATATTGCATAAAAGTTAAGCAACCAGTGTTGCATACGAGGGGGAAATGTACAAGATACATAAAAAACAAATCTGCATCCTCCCCACTTTTATTTTATTATATATATATATAATATATATATATATATATATTTATATTTTTTTTTTTTTTTTTTTTGGGGGGAGGATATGTTTTATGGCCAGAAAGATTACATTTCTTGCAGTTCCTCCCAAACGCAGCTGGACTTCTTCCATGGGTTGATGATGGACGCCAGCCAGATTAATAGGAAGGGCCCCAATCTTGTTGCCGCCCGTGGGACTATTACTAAGATGCCAGAGGCGGCGGTGGTGGCGGTGGCGGTGGTGATGGTGGTAGTGGTTATGTCTGCAATGGCGGTTCCTGTGGGGGGTGCTGGTGGCGACAGGGGCGTCAGGTACGGTGGTAGTTATGGTGAAGGTAGCGGTGATGGTAGTGGTGGTGGTGATGGTGGTGGAAGTGTATGTCTATATGCATATGTATATGTGTAATTATATGTGGACAAGGTGCAGGGATGACACGTCATTCAGGAGGTGCTAAGATAAGAGGGAGGGTGGAGGGGTGTGGAGTGTATTCAGGGATGGAATGGGTGGGAATGATTTTATGCCTTTTTCTTTTTGGCTACCACCCTTGTAAGGGGGAAAAAGCCTTGGTATATGTATGTATATATATATATATATGTATATGTATACTATATATGTATGTATATATATATATATATATATGTATATATATGTCTATGCAGATGTATATGTGTATGTATATGTATATGTATAATGAATAAGAAAGAAAGGAATCGTTGGTCCGTATTTCTCACAGAATAAACTAAACAGAAAAAAATAAAGCTACTCCCAACATCCTTTGCACTCCCATCTCTCTCTCTCTCTCTCTCTCTCTCTCTCTCTCTCTCTCTCTCTCTCTCTCTCTCTCTCTCTCTCTCTCTCTCTCTCTCTCTCTCTCTCTCTCTCTCTCTCTCTCTCTCTCTCTCTCTCTCTCTCTCTCTCTCTCTCTCTCTCTCTCTCTCTCTCTCTCTCTCTCTCTCTCTCTCTCTCTCTCTCTCTCTTTATTACTGTCATTGTTATTTCTTTCGACCTCCATTGTCATCGCTTCAGTTTCTTTCCTGGCCTTCTCTTCCTTCTATCTCTCGTATCATTATTGCTATTTCCTTGTACTGTACTTCAAGATCCATGCTTGCTATACGTACGCACATACACACAATGACACATCACTTTTACGTTGTAATTATATGTGTAATGTTAACAGAATGGTATACAATACTTCTCTCCTCCCCCTTCCCTCTTCCCTCTTCCCTCCCACGTTTTTTTTTGGCTCTCTTCTGTTCTCCCTCACCTCTCCCTCACCTCTCCCTCCCCCCCTACTTCATTCCCCCTTTCGTCCCTAGCTCCCTCCTTCCCCTCTTTCTCCTTTCGTTCCTCCATCCCTACCTTCATCTCTCCTTCCATCCATTCCTCCTTCCTTCCTTCTTCCTTCCTTCTTTCTTCTTCCCCCTCCCTCCCCTCCTCTCTCTTCATCTCTTCCTTATTTCCTGTTTTCTTGATTATTATTCCTCTGACTTTTTAGTCTATCGACCCTTCCATCAATCTCTCTTTTTATATCCTCCTCCCCTTCCCCTTCCTCTTCCCCTTCCCTTTCCCCTTCCCTTTCCCCTTCCCCTTCCCTTCCCCTTTCCCTTCCCCTTTCCCTTCCCCTTCCCCTCCCACTTCCCTTCCCATTTCCCTTCCCCTTCCTCTTCCACTTCCCTTTCCCCTTCCCTTTCCCCTTCCCTTTCCCCTTCCCCTTCCCTTCCCCTTCCCCTTTCCCTTCCCCTTCCCCTCCCACTTCCCTTCCCATTTCCCTTCCCCTTCCCTTCTCTCTTGCACAAACACCCCTTATCCATCCACTCCCCCATTTCCCTTTCCCCAGATTCATTTATCCTTATTGTTGCCACTGTAATTGTAATCTCCACGTGGTCTGCACACCTGCATTGTACACATGTCTTGTACAGTACACTCCCAGTATGTACATGTACAGACGCGATTAAAAATCATCAACCACACTTTGTTTTCATGCAAATAGAAAGTTTGATATTGTTTGATTTTTTTTTTTTTTTTTTGCGATACTGATAATTGCTGCGTCGAATTTCACTAACTTGAAACCCGCGGCCTCATGGTGGATGGCCACAGTCCTCAGATCTCCCTTGTCTGCGTTAGGTTAGCATGGAACTGTTTCATTGTCATGTGCTCATAGTAGTAGAGGAAGGAGAATAAACGCCAACTGTCAGCTCTCTTTACGTGAAAAAGTGGAGGAAATACAGTTAAATTTGACAAAGAGAGTAAGTGGATAGGAGGTAAAGGGAACACGGGATGAGGGAAATCCTTTTATTCCTGACTAGTTTCGCCTGAGTGGCTTCTTCTGAAGAAGCCACTCAGGCGAAACTAGTCAGGAATAAAAGGATTTCCCTCACCCCGTGTTCCCTTTACCTCCTATCCACATTCGTCACAATGTATACACATAGAGAGTAAGGTGAAGACATGTACAAGGGGTAAGGGTGACAGTGAGTTCAAGGAGAGAGAGAGAGGCTAGAATAAGATGAATTTCAGGATTTCAGTCATGAAATAAAGGAGTAGGGGTGAAAGCAAAGTGGGAAGTGGCGTAAACAAGTAAATATTTTGATGGACTGAAAAGTGTCACGAGAAATAATTATCTGTGAACGAACCCAAAGAGGAATTTATAAGAAAAGATTATTGAACCTACGATATTGTATAGGGCAGAAGCTTGGAATTTGTGGGAGATAGAAATGAAGAATTTAAACATCTTTGAGATCAAGTGTTTAAAAACTATGACAGGGATGCAAGAAAGAGTATATTAAGAAATGAAGAGATGAGGCGGAATATCGCGGACAGGGTAGATCAAAGATTGAGATGGATGGGATGAAGGGATGCTTGGGTAAAAGGGATAGTTATGAGTGGAAAGGGGTTGCGAATGGATGATAAATTGACTTGGCCCGAAGGAACTTCTCCTTGTGTTCTCTAATTACTCGCGAATTGGCGAAGAAGGAAGGACACCATGTGATGAATCGGTGGGTGATAAACCAGCCTCAGCTGTCGGGCCCTGTTGCGCAGGTGCTGTGTCTTGCTGCATTGCTTCCAACCCAGACAGCTGGGCTAGGGAGGGTCCTTCATCCACAAGAAGCTAAGACGAAAAGGAAAGGATTTTTATGTTGGATGGGAGGAAGATGGATTGAGATCCTTTGGTATTTGTAGGTAAATACTTCCATCATTTGTCTTTCATTATCTTATTACAAATTTTAGCTATCAAATTTTGAGCAGGAGTACCAAACTCAAAAATTTTCGAAAGCTAATAATGCATTAGGTTATGGTTTCGATGGCCATTAGAAACTAAATTACATATTGGCTTGACTCAAGTTTATAATTCATAATTCCTGGCGATTATAATATGAGGTAAAATAACTGTCACAAGTAAAAGGCAAATGTGTTTATGCTTCGTCTTGACAGTGTAGTATTTTCCTCATTTGTAATAATTATAGTAACTCAAATTGAAAAATCTCTTGTCATCTGGGGAGCTACTTAGGACCATCTCGTTAATTGCGTTTGACCCAAGGATCAAAAGATTTGGAGTGGTCACCTCCTTTATGATTTGCGACAATATTAGCCGATATATCCGACAACTGATCATTTTCCTTTCTCTGTGTATACGCAAAAATAACTTCGTGTATCTTGTCCACTATTTTTTCCTCCTGAAATTCTTTGAGTATCCAATTCGAGATACCCATAGACCCTGTAGCTTCCCTTATATCCAGTGTCTCAAGTAGTTTTTGCATCTCGTGTACCTTTACTTGTATGTTATACAATTTCCCTCTACCGGAAATTCTTTTGTAGTCCTCGAAGTAAATATCCTTGGTAAAAACGAACCGGAAGTTACCCCTCAATATTTCTGTTTACTGATCCACCTACTTTCACTTTTTTAATTCCTCCTCTGTGCTTCGATTTACCAATAAAAGATCTATAGTACAATTTTGGTTCATCTTTATATTTGTTTACAATTGTTTATTGTATTTTTCTCAGAACTTTTATCTTCCTCTTTTCTTGTGTTTGTGTACTCATTCTCTTGACCTAGTTGCTTTCTTTCTTGATATTTCCTTTGCTTAAACTCTTTCCATTTTCACCTTAGATATATAATTTTATCAGTCTAAATACCCGGTATGTATGTATGTATGTATGTATGTATGTATTTATGTATGTATGTATGTATGCATGCATGTATGTGTGTATGTATGTATGTGTGTATGCATGTATGTATGTATGTATGTATGTATGTATGCATGTATGTATGCATGTACGTATGTATGTATGTATGTATGTATGCATGTATGTATGCATATATGTATGTATGCATGTGCATGTATTACGTATGTACGTATGTATACATTCATACCCGAACGAAGCGCTTTATCGCATAAGTCCTTAGCAACCACAAGTCAACAGAAAGATGTCAGTAGGTGAGGTCATGGGGTAGACGTTGTAGACGAAAGTGGAAGGTTTTGGTGGGAAGAAGGAGGGAGGTCAAAGGTCAAGGCGAGGAGGATATAGACGGAAGGGTCTTCCTTGCCGTTCGGTTAACAGAAACCGCGTTCGGTTATCCGAAATAAAGAGTTATCTTGGATCGGTCAGGGTCCAAACTGTAAAGGAGTTGCAGATCGTTATCGAGTTAATTGGTTGGTTCCCCGAGCATCGTTTCGTGACACAAGTAACATGATGGACGTTTCAACGTCGTTAGTCTTTGTTTCAGTACGTTGCCACCTCATTTTCTTTTTCTCCTTCCTCCTGTTCCCTTCTTCTTCTCCTTCCTCCTGTTCCTTCTTCTTCTTCTTCTTCCTCCTGTTCCTTCTTCTTCTTCTTCTTCTTCTTCTTCTTCTTCTTCTTCTTCTTCTTCTTCTTCTTCTTCTTCTTCTTCTTCTTCTTCTTCTTCTTCTTCTTCTTCTTCTTCTTCTTCTTTCTTCTTCTTCTTCTTTCTTCTTCTTCTTCTTCTTCTTCTTCTTCTTCTTCTTCTTCTTCTTCTTCTTCTTTCTTCTTCTTCTTCTTCTTCTTCTTCTTCTTCTTCTTCTTCTTCTTCTTCTTCTTCTTCTTCTTCTTCTTCTTCTTCTTCTTCTTCTTCTTCTTCTTCTTCTTCTTCTTCTTCTTCTTCTTCTTCTTCTTCTTCTTCTTCTTCTTCTTCTTCTTCTTCTTCTTCTTCTTCTTCTTCTTCTTCTTCTTCTTCTTCTTCTTCTTCTTCTTCTTCTTCTTCTTCTTCTTCTTCTTCTTCTTCTTCCCCTTCCCCTTCCCCTTCCCCTTCCCCTTCTTCTTCCCCTTCCCCTTCTTCTTCCCCTTCACCTTCTTCTTCCCCTTCACCTTCTTCTTCCCCTTCCCCTTCTTCTTCCCCTTCTTCTTCTTCCCCTTCTTCTTCTTCCCCTTCTTCTTCTTCTTCCCCTTCCCCTTCTTCTCTTTCTTCTTCTTCTTCTCTTTCTTCTTCTTCTTCTCTTTCTTCTCTTTCTTCTCTTTCTTCTCTTTCTTCTCTTTCTTCTCTTTCTTCTTTTTCTCCTCCTCCTTCTTGTTCTTCTTCTTCTTCCCCTTCTACATCTTCTCTTTCTTCTCCTTCTTCTTCTTCTCCTCCTCCTTCCTCCTCTTTATTTTTCTTCTTCTTGTTCTCCCTCCTCTTTCTTCTTCTTCCTCTTCCTCTTTCTTGTCATTTTCTTCTTCTTTTTCTTGTCTTTTTGAGCAGAATTGCGAATTGTATTATCTGCCACCTCCTCTAAAATCATATTATTTTCTAAACTTATTACGAAATCATATGATTTTTTACACAGCAATTCTACCAAAGATGATTAATTAGCTAATTTATAATAAATCACGTTCCATAGATATACATCCCGCTTTCAAAAAATATAAACTTCCAGTTTTCAATATTAGCAGTATTATTTCGAATTGATGTAGTTTTGAATGATTTTATTATTCAAATGAACTATCTTGTGTACTATTCATCCTAGTACTTATTATTTTACTTTTTTTTTCTAATCGGCTTTGTGACGTTTGAGATCACCCTCTAGCACTTTTGTTGTGTAGGCTACTCCATTGCGTGTTTGACTTGCTTGACTTGTCACCTCAGGCACAAGTGACATCATCGTCGTCGTCGTGGTTGTTACCATCGTCATCATTATCATCATCATCATCGTCATCATCATCATCATCATCATCATCGTCATCATTATCATCATCATCATCATCATCATCATCATCGTCGTCATCGTCATCATCATCATCATCATCACCATCACCATCACCATCACCATCACCGTCATCGTCATCGTTATCGTTATCGTCGT
>NC_134797.1:28869947-28872447 GCF_046742065.1 Oratosquilla oratoria
ATATATACATCACCACATACATCTACATAGGGAAGGCACTAAAAGGACATGAAAATGGCCTCACATGAAACAAACTAAAGAGACTTTGTATTAATAATACAATCAACAGCTTCCTGATCTCAAATCCCTCCCACTCCCCTACCACCCTCTCCTCTCCTCCACCCTCGACAAAGAAAAGAACACCGAATCTATTGTCGCTAAGACCAACATGAAACGAACGAAAGGCCAAAAATAAAAAAAAAAAGATAAATTCTTTTTTAGTCTTTGTTTCTTCTGCCCCCCTCCCTTCCCTAGCTTCACCCTCCCGCCCCCACACCCTATCCCGCCCCTAGCATGACCCTCCACCTCTCCAAACTCCTCCCTTAACCAAGAAGATTTTTCCTTGTTTGTCTGTAAGCCCGGAGGACCTACAGCAAGGTTGGTGAGTTCGGTGAGCACCTGAAGAGATCCCGCCATGCGTAGGGTACGAGCAACGGCAGGTGGCTCTGGCCCGGTCCAAGATGTATACGTGCATGTATGTATATGCATATGTATATGTATATGCACAAGTACATGTACATGTATATGTATGTGTATACGTGCATGTATGCATATGCATATGTATATGTCTATGCACAAGTACATGTATATGTATGTGTATATGTATATGTATATGTATATGCATATGCACAAGTATATGTATATGTATGTTTTTGTATACGAGCAACGGCAGGTGGCTCTAGCCCGGTCCAAGATGTATACGTGCATGTATGTATATGTATATGTATATGTATATGTTTATGTATATGCACAAGTACATGTGTATGTATGTGCATATGTATATGTATATGTATATGTATATGCACAAGTACATGTAATGTATATGTATGTGTTTGTGTATGTGTGTATGTATATGTATATGTCTATGTATATGTATAAGTATATGTATATAATATATATTATATATTTATGCTAATAAGAACACGGGTACGTGTGTTCACTTATGCAAAGTAGACCACTTGGAAAAAGAAACTAACGTATATTACATCTTCAGTGCAAAAAGTACTTTTTACTTTGAAGATGTAATATGCGAAAGCGCTCTGCTTCGTCAGTTTCTTTTTCCAAGTGATCTACTCTGTATATATATATATATATATATATATATATATATATATATACAAGCACACACACATACATACACACACATTCACACACACACAAACACACACATACATACACATACACACAAACGCCAACACACACACACACACACACACACACATATACACACACACACACACACACATAGATAAAGAGAAATAAGTATAGATATATAGATAGAGAGAGAAAGAAATAGATGTTGAATGAGAGAGGAGAGGGAGGGAGAGACGAAGAAAAAGAGAGAGATTGAAGGAGAGAGGAGGGGAGAGGCGGAAAGAGAGGGAGAGACGGAGAGAGAGAGAGAGAGAGAGAGAGAGAGAGAGAGAGAGGGGGGGGGGAAGAGGCCTTGACCCAAGACTGTTGTCGTTTTCTCCCGCCTTCAGACGGAAATACATTCGTAGTAGTTTACAGACTCTGAAGTTATTTCTTTCCAAGACCACCAATAATTTCTGTTCATCGGAGTGTTGGTCCATAATCTAAAGGGGTTAATATCAACTAAATTAACCCGTCTGGGGCCAGACGATTATATTACGATCACATGTTAACCACAGATTCCTTTCTTCTGAAACCCACTACCCGCAGATTTCTTGTAGTTAGATAGAATCTTGGCTACCCCCCGTGTAGGGGGAAAAAGCCTTTGGTATATGTATGTATGTAGATAGAATCTCCTAGCGACAACTAGAACGCAACTTAGAAGTCGATTCTGGTATTGAGAGAGTTCGGGATCTCTTAGATCTTGTAGTACCTAGCAGCCTCCCGGATATTGAGATGTTTATTAACTTGTCCCCATGAACACATTGGAGACTGTTTGATCTCCATGTCTTATTTTGACTACGCCTAGCGGGATCTCTCGTTTGGACAGGTCTCTGCGGTTTTTTTTTTTTTTTTTTTTTTTTTTTTATACTAGAAGACTTACATTCCTGTCAGAATATATAACGGTCCACCTCTCTTTTTTTCTTCTTCTTCTTCCACTTTTTATTGTAAAAGATATACTGTTTGTAGGTCTTTTTGTTTTGTCTTTATTCCTCCGTCATTCATGTTTCTTTCCTTCTTTCTTTCTTCCTATGTTGTCTTTCCTTTCTTCCTTCCTTCCTTCCTTACTTCCATCCTCCTATCCTTCTATTCTTCCTTCTTTTTAACTTTCTTTCTTTCCGTTATTTATTTCTTCCTTACCCCTTCCCTCCATATCTCCTTTCTCCCCTTCTCCCTATCTTCTTTCATCCCTCCTTGCACTCCAACTTCCTTCTTCCCTTTCTTCTTTCTTTCTTCCCTCATTTCTTTTCTTTTTTCTTTCTTGCTTTCCCTCTTTTCTTCTTTCCTTAATTCTTCCTTTCATTTCTCACTTTCTTTTACATTTCCT
>NC_134797.1:28884947-28894947 GCF_046742065.1 Oratosquilla oratoria
AACGAGGTAGGAAAGAAAAAATAAATAAGTAAATAAATAAGTAAAAAATGAGCAACAACAAAACGTTGCCAGACATGACGTCATGTCGCTTTGATATTCATCCAACTGAATCTTATAATTTGAACATCTGTATGACATTCCATCGCCTCTACAGGAAGTGTATTACATTTACTGACTACGCGGTTGGCAAAACAGTTTCAACCTAATCTTAGTAATGTACGTTAAAACAGTTTGAGATAATTGCTTCCTGCTTGGAAGTGTTGAGAATATTCTCAAAATCCCATTCACAATTGGTTGAAAAATGTTTGGTGAATATAGAATCATCATGAAAGGCTCCCTATTTGTATGTCTTAAGCGTAGAATGCACACAGAGGAAAGTAGAGAGATCAATGCTAGGAATAAAGTTGAAAGACAAGAAGAAGAAAAGTTGACTGATAGAGTGAGCACACTAGAATGAAAAATACTGTAGAGGTGATAAAGAAAAAGAGAGGAAATCGAATTAGGCAGAAAGGATGATGGGCGATAGAGCAAGTGTATTACTGACTGGACGCCGCTAGATGGGAAGTGTGTAAAAGAGAGACCAGACAGAAGGTGAAAAAGATGGGATAGAGAAGTTTGCAGAAGTAACGTGGCATATGTTGGTGCAGTCGTGTGACTCATGGAATAAATTGGAAGAGGTCTTGATTGATTGATTGATATATTGATTGATTGATTGATTGATTCATTCATCCATTCATTCATTGGTTGGTTGATTGATTGATTGATGGATGGATGGATTGAATGTTATTTTTTCGAAGATTTTTTTTCTTGAGTGTTTCTTTTTTATGGTGATATATAATGTGAAAAAAATTTTAGTCCTGATGTTGTCCGGGTCTTCAACATTTTTGAAGATTTAATTGTATCGAGTACCCTTCCTCCTGTGTCTTCACTTTTCTTAAGGAAAACAAGTACAGTTAGGTGACCTACATTATCTTTTTTATAAAAAAAAAAGATATCTATTTATCTGTTTATTTGCTTTTATCCATCAATATAAATATTTACGGTGTGTCTGCTTATGCATCTGTCTGTGCATCTGTCCGCCTACGTCGCTCTGTTGGACGTATCTTTTGAGTGATCTCCATGATTTTATCATTGATGCGTAGCCCGATCGATTTGCTATTGAACGAACGGTATATGATTGGAGTGATTTTGAAAATATTTTACGCAGTGCAATGACAAATGTGCATCGACATCGTGAATATTGTTAATTTATTTTTTATATTTGATTATTGCAACTGTAAATGAGAGCAACGTCATAGTTGATGCTGATTGTTAGAGCATTTTATTGCGTATAAAAGTTAACACTATACGACATACAGCCACTACGTCATACGGGATGATCGATCCAAATGGAGCATGTTGCAAAATATTGCCTTACGAGTTTTCGCTACACCCAAACAAGGTTCAATTTTAACGCATTTTGACAAGATGCTTAAGATAATATTTTGAGTTTTGTAGACATCTTGGTTTTTCAACCAGAAACGGAGCTCTAAATTTGGCCAAATTTAACCAATTGTACGGGTTGTAGCGAATAAACCTAAAGGGCCATTTACACGGTCGAACAGTTTGACAAACCCGGTTTGTCAGACAAGTGTTTGAAGTGATGTTTGACCATGTGAATAGGATATTTGGTCGTCAAACACGTTTGTCGAACGTGTTTGACAACCAAATACCCTATTCGCACGGTCAAACATCACTTCAAACATTTGTTTGACAAACCGGGTTTGTCAAACCGTTTGGCCGTCTAAATGACCCTTAAAACTTAAATGTCACCTGCAATGAACGAAATAAAACTCCTGCAGTGAATTGATAAAACTTCCATCGTCAACATTCTGAACAAGTTCATATCGATCAGGATCTTTTTTTATTTTTATTTTAATGCCACTTCAAGATTTTTCATGTCAACTTGCTACATAAAAATAAATAAATAAATAAACAAATAGATAAATGAATAAATAAATAAAAAATGACACTTTCTGATAAAGGTGTTATGTTTTTTTTTCGGAAAAGGGGCTTTAATTCTAGCAAACCAGAGTCCAAAAGAAAGCCTTCCAGCGATTGAAAGTCGCCACCTGTCCGAAGAATCCAGACCAACATTTCTCAGTCAGAGTTCTTTGAAAATTTTGCCAGAAATTCCATAGATGGCGACAGAGCGAACAATAAAAAAAAAATACCTAATGATTAAATTTGAAGAATTTATCAGAAAAATATGTAGTAATTTTTCTGAAATCATCAATAAACTTGAGAAAGATAAATAGCTCTTACCTAAATCGATTATCAGAAAAAATATGAAAAAAAATAAATGAATTAAGATCGTAAAATATTTTCTTATGTAGTGTTTCTTTGGGACATTACTATTACTAGAAAGGATCCACGAATTCAAAAATTTTGGGAAACGCTGGTCTCAGCACATGTTGACCCGTGTCTAGGTGACCGAAACCTCTATTCAAGTACATGTGTACCTATTTACCCGCTTACCTACTTACCTATTTGTTCATTTATCTATAAGTTTATTCGTTTACTTGTGTATTTATTTATTATTTTTTTTATTTCTCTTCTGCATCCCTTCCCCTGTTATTATTCTCTCCCAAATCATAAAGTATTGTTTATCTGTGCTAAGTCATTGAGAACCAGTTGGTAATTGAAAGACGTTCACTTGTCAAACGACAAAGAGGAAAGAAGGCACCAGGAAGAATAGGGATGACTTTCTCTTTCTCTTCTTCTTCCTCTTCTTCCTATTCTACTTCTTTTACTTCTTTTTATTCTTCTTCTTCTTCTTCTTCTTCTTCTTCTTCTTACTTCTTCTTCTTCTTACTTCTTCCTATTCTACTTCGTCTTTTTCTTCTTCTTTTTCTTCTTCTTTTTTCTTCTTCTTCATCTCCATCCTCTTCTTCTTCTTCTTCTTTTTCTTTTGTTTTTCTTCTTCCTCTTCATCTCCTTCCTCTCCTTCTTCATCTTCTTTTTCTTCTTCTTCTTCATCTTCTTCTTTTTCTTCTACTTATTCTTCATTTTCTTCTTCTCCTTCTTCATCTTCTCTTCTTCACCTTTTTCTTCTTTTTCTTCTTCTTTTTCTTCTTCTTCTTCTTCTTCTTCTTCTTCTTCTTCTTCTTCTTCTTCTTCTTCTTCTTCTTCTTCTTCTTCTTCTTCTTCTTCTTCTTCTTCTTCTTCTTCTTCTTCTTCTTCTTCTTCTTTTTCTTTTTCTTCTTCTACATTTGTTCTCCCTACTCTTACGAACCCTTCCTTTGCTTGGTTCATCGCACTGCGTTCTCTGTAAGTAACGTTAAGGAAGCCTTTCAGCTCCCCACCGCATGACCAATTGCCTGAGGCGGAACTTTCCCGCAGATGCCTTTCTCACTGGTAATCATGTCCCGGCAACGTCTCCCCCCCCCCTCCCCGGATGACATTTCCGAGGGCCCCCCAGGGGATGATGGAGGCGAGAGGTCAACGGACCTTCAGAGTGAAGTGAAATGTCTGTCATGTCTATGTAAATCCAAGACATTATCAGTTTCTTCCGTGTTCTTTTCTCATTCATTCGAGGTCGGGGGTAATTACCTCTGGAGTGGATGAAAGCTTGTGTAGTTCCTGTTGAGATAATGTGCCTAATTCTTGCATGTCAAATATCCATTTCGATACAGCATGCAGATTAGATTTGAATTAGTAATTTAACTGCTTGCAGATAATATGACAAACTCATACAAGAAAATGTAAAGTAATTGCATAATATTTTTTGTGACAATTAAATCCAAAAACTCCAAATGATTTGTGTGTTTCCTGCATACCTGAGTGTAGATGAAATTAAAAAGGATTCCTGAGTAACTGTACAGATGGTTGTCTTACCCTCCATATCCATGTCGACAATATATACATATGCACATACACATAAGGGGAAAAAAAGCCGTTGGTGTATGTATGTATATATATATATATATATATATATATATATATATATATATATAAATGTATATATGTATATATATAATATACATTTATACATATACACGCATATCCATATTCCTTGACTTTGCCTCGATCACCTTCGTCAATTTCCAAGTTTCACATCCGTAGATTACAGTTGAGATTAGAGCAAAGGAAAGATTAATTTTGAAGATAAACTCTGAAAGGTGGAAAGAGGGCAAACTTTATACGAGAACGTACTGGAGTGAAAGATATTATTAAGACGATAAAAGAGTAGAAATGGAATTGGTCAAGACAAACAGCCGGAAAGGAAGGCGACGCACTGGACAACTGACTGGACGCCATAAGACAGAAGGCGGAAAGACAAGATGGAGAAATATGAAGTGATGACGCGGCAGAAATCGGCGATCTCGTGCAAGTCATGCAAGCAGTCCGAGGAGGCTTTTGTTCGGCAGTGAATTCAGAATGACTAATAATTAGTTGAGTGATTTATTGATTAGTGTTCACTAACGAGCAGTCTCGCTCCCTGTGTACAAGTGTGCAATCTCAACCAGACGGGACATCTTATCCCTAAAATAGATTTCTTTAAAAACGGATGTGTGTGTTACGAAACTACATTCATCTTTTTCTTTCTGAGTAATTTCCTTTGAAAATAGTTGAGATGAACCGGACACACCATTCAATTTTCCCCCTTTCAACTTTCTTGTCCCCGTGACATTTCCATTCCCTCCCTTGCCTCCCCCCCTTCCATCTCTATTCCTCACCTTCTCTTCTATCTCTCCTGCTACGGTCTACTACTATCTACTACTACTATCTCTACTACTACGGTCTCTCTATTACTCTATCTCTACTACTACGGTCTCTACGCTCTCCCTTTCCTTGGATACATACATATATGCATACATGCATACTTACATACTTATATACATACATACATACATACATACATACGAGTACATACATATATACATACGTACGTACGTGCATGCATACATACGCACGCACGTACATTCATACATACAGTACATACATACATACATGCATACATATATACATACGTCCGTACGTACATACATACACGCATACATACATAAAGTCATACTTACATTTATCATCATCATCATCATCATCATCATCATCATCATCATCATCATCATCATCATCATCATCATCATCATCATCATAATCATAATCATAATCATAATCATAATCATCATCATCATCATCATCATCATCATCATCATCATCATCATCATCATCATCATCATCATCATCATCATCATCATCATCATCATCATCATCATCATCATCATCATCATCATCATCATCATCATCATCATCATCATCATCATCATCATCATCATCACAATTCACCACCTACCACTCACCAATGTAGGTCAGGTCTATTGACACCGAAGGGGCTTGCGTGGTCTCCGCCCCTGTAGCGCTAATAAGGAGTCCGTTCCGTTGCCCTTCCCTCTCCCCCGGGAGGGGTGTGTGGGAGTTGGGGGAAGAGTCCTTTGCACTTCCCATAGGGAGGAGAGAATCACAAGAGGCACTTATGCACAGTCACGATTTAGCGACTGTGTGTCTTGACAATTGTTCTTTGGGTTGTGGTGTGTGCAGCTCACCGCTACGTGCTCGCTTCTCTTGTTTTGTTGACCCTTGCTTCTCTGAGGGGATCTCTCCCTTTCACCTGTCCAACTCGTTCGTGTGAACTCCACGAACACGGTAGTTTGAGGGACGGCGTACGTCTGCTAGCGGGTATGGTGAATTATGGTTGATTTGATTGTATTTTCTTAGATTTACCAACGAAAATCACAGGCAAATTCTATAGGTAATCTATTTAGTCTCAAAGTAGATGTAACAAGAAATCAGTTAGAATTCTACATTCGAATAGTAGAGAGCGTTCGACAGAGTTTGAAAGCGTCGCGCTGTTGTGTAGAATCGTGAAATGTCTATTCATGTAGATACTGTGACATCGAGTTTCTCTCACGTTTATGCATCTTTCACAGAAACAAAAAAATATTCGAATGGTGTCTGTGTTCTGCCGGCCTAATAATCAGAGGCTGTCGAGTGATAGTTTGGCACAACATTTGAATCCAGCAACACCAATTTCCTGAGATTTTAAAAATCTATTTTGAAGCCCTTTATACACTTTCTTCAGGTTGATATCACTCAATTTTATTCAATTGTGTGGGGGTGGAAGAGGAGGGAGGTTGGGCTAAGGGGGAAGGGAGCGAAATAGGGAAGAAAATAGCATCTGCGAGATAAGATCTCATCGTTCGACATTTCCTCCCGTCACCCGCTCCAATCCCACTGACCGGAATCTTCTGCACAATCAACCGATTCGGGGATTCATCTCAAGATTGTCGTCGTCGTCGTCGTTGTCGTCGCTGATTTTCCTGTTCTTGCTGTTGTTGTTGTTGCTATTGTCGTTGCTATTGTTGTTGTCGTTGTTGTGTGTATTGAAGTTTGTGTGTGTGTGTATGTGTGTGTGTGTGTGTGTGTGTGTGTGTGTGTGTGTGTGTGTGTGTGTGTGTGTGTGTGTGTGTGTGTGTGTGTGTGTTTGCGCTTATTTGTGTGCACGTGTGTATGTTTAAATGTGTGTCTGCGTGTGGGTGTGCTGCTGTTACTATTGTTGCCACCATCGTCATCATCATTGTCATCATCATCATCATCATCATCATCATGGTCATCATCATCGTTATCATCGCCATCTTCATCGTCATCACCATAACAACCACTACCACTATTATCATCATTCTATTCATCATCCATCATTTATTCATCACCAGCTATATCACCATCAACATCACCGTCACCACCACCACCATCATCATCATCGATCACAGTCGTCGCATCGTCATCGTCGTCGTCGTCGTTGTTGTTGCTTTTGTTAAAATATAAGGAACAAATGGAGTGGGAAGAGTGTAAACACTACTTAGGTTGAGCGTAGGCAGGAAACTCCATCCCCAACACATCTGAAACGTCGAGAAGAGAAAAGGAAGAAAAATATAGACATACGAGTAAGCAAGTTGATAAATGATAAGTAAATATAAGTAAATATATAGAAAATAGACAAAAGAATATAGAGGTAGACAAATAAATATGTGTATAAATACATGATTAAGTAAATAAACAAATCATTAAACAATAAACAAATAAATAAACAAATGAAAAATACACAGGAAATAAACGACAGTGAGAGAGAAACATAGGGTTGCATTCTCACACAGGAAGAAAAAAGAAAATGATCAATGATATCTTAAATGTGAGCACGCAGCAAGAAGAAATAATTGGGCATTTTCTTGCAACAACTGAAAAACATTAAATAAAAAACAATAAGTTATCAAACATTAGCAATTGTTACAGGTCTGAATGATCACGCATAACCAAAGTGAATACATAACCTGCAGAATCCAATTTACCCAAAAGAGGGAAGGAGACGAAGTAGAATTCTCAATCTGTCCAAAATTTTCTTTAAATTCCTGATTTTTTTATTCCTTCCTTTTTACGAGTATTTGAATATGGGCATCATTTTTAGAGGCATTTGCCTCCTGTTCTTGTATAATCCCCTGCGCGCGTCCGTGAGTTTTCTTCACAATTGTAATTACCTACCTATAATAAAAAGGAAGAAGTAATGCACGTGGGATCCTGTATATGTATATGTAAGTATTTGTGTGTGTGTGTGTGTGTGTGTGTGTGTGTGTGTGTGTGTGTGTGTGTGTGTGTGTGTGTGTGTGTGTGTGTGTGTGTGTGCGTGTGTGTGCGTGTGTGTGCGTGTGTCCGCGTCGTTTCATATCCGAGCTTTACTCCTCAAACAAGTCTTTGCTTGATTAATGAGGTCGAAACACGAGAGGTTACGAAAAGAGAGAAAGAGAAAATGATAATCAGGAGAAACGGTGAACGATAAATAAAGGGAATAGATTCCTCTTTCAAATATTCTTGTTGAGCAGAAGAATGATCTGCACAAAGAGGAGCGGAGGGAGACGATTCTCTCCGACATCCGTTTTACTGGACACCTACATGCATGAAATCTTCGGTGATCCACTTCCACCTAAGGTATTATTAAAGCTGGAGGTTATCTGACTTAGGCTCGTCTCTAAGACCAGAAACTTAATTCAATATTTCTTCTCCTAAATAAGGTCACTCTATCTACAGTATAAGATATTAGTTAAATAAGTTTCAATAATTCAATTAGTTTAGTAAATTAAGTATCACGCATATTTTTTTTTATGTTTGAAGTCTAATCTCAATTCAAAGAAAGAATGTCTTTTTCGAATTTAGCCTCTGCTATTCCAATTTAGCCTCTGCTATTCCTCTTTCATCACCTGTAAAACTTCACCTCTTTGGTGCAATATTGCCTCTAAAGATATAACCTTCGGTTATCTCTAATAAAATACTAAGAACTCATTCTTCTTGAGGGGCCAGAGGTGTGTCATCTACGTGTGTGACCATGAGCTACGTCTACACTCTACAGCAATGCATGCGTCATTCTTCTGTAGTAAGCTATATCATCTTTATTGTAGCAATATATTCGCCATGAAGAATCTCGGCCATTTGAGTGTCATGCACGCGTATTGCACCGTTAGATGCTATGTGTCCTTTGTAGCTATATACATGATGTTGAGGATTTATTTTTTGGCGTCGTTTGAACGATACGCTAGTGGTGAGGTGCACCGAAATTTCCTTTTTAGGAATAAGGTACACGATGATATTTTTTTATATTTTGTTTATTTATTTATTTGTTTATTCATTTCTTAACTATTTTCATTTGTTTATTTGTTTATTAACTATTCTATTTGCTTATTTATTAAATATTTTTATTTATTTATTCTCTCTTTTTCTTCGATCTTGTTATGGACCAAGAGTTCTCTTGTTACATATATTTCACAGGTCTCCCTCGTTAGTTTTATTCATTTAATAATGATAATAAAAAACTCATATGAGGTACTAATCGTGTAAGTTCTGTTTAGTCAATATTTAAGGACTGCATTGACACCCCTACAGATCAGAGTCACGCATTGATCTATTATCTTTAAAGATTAATCACCACTAAAAATTTGGATCACTTTCAGATTCTAATGTCCCTTATTTCTACGCCACCATTTTGATGCAGTAATGTCCCCAATGACAGAAGTGTTGGTCATCGTGGACAATATATACATATGTATATATATATATGTATATATAGGTATATTTATGTATAAACATATATATATATATATATATATATATATATAACTACAAAATAATGTAACACATTCGTAAAATTCAACAGAGAACCACTGTGTTGGATATGAAGAAATGAAGTAGACGATATCCATATATTTCGATCACAGACTGTGATCCACTGAAGAGGATCACGGTCTGTGATCGAAATATATGGATATCATCTATTTCATTTCTTCTTATCCAACACAGTGGGTTCTTGTTGAATGCATATATATATATATATATATATATATATACATTAATAGATAAAGTAGAATGAAAAAGAACAAAAATAGATCAAATAAGATCAGTAGAATAAAACAAAATTGAGTGAAATTGAATCAAGTAAAACAAAATTAATTGAATAAATAAAGTAATATAGATTAACATCAAATAAGATAAAATACAGTTAATCAAAATTGAATGAAATAGAAGATAAAAAAAAAATAGAATAAAGTAATAGTCTTTCAGAGGTTCGGTGTTCCGTATTTCTTTTCCCCTCACGTTTCCAAAAGAGTTAAGATGAACGCCTTCTACTTCCGACAGGACCTTGTCATGGTTGTAGCTAACCGACAGACGTTTTCAGTCTTCGTTTTTTTTTTTTTTTGTTTTTTTTTTAATAACTGACACTCAAATTTTCAGTAAATCTTGTCCCTTTAATCCTTCTCCTTCTTCTTCGCTTTCTTCTTCTTCTTCTTCTTCTTCTTCTTCTTCTTCTTCTTCTTCTTCTTCTTCTTCTTCTTCTTCTTCTTCTTCTTCTTCTTCTTCTTCTTCTTCTTCTTCTTCTTCTTCTTCTTCTTCTTCTTCTTCTTCTTCTTCTTCTTCTTCT
>NC_134797.1:28899947-28902447 GCF_046742065.1 Oratosquilla oratoria
TACGCCGACAGGAATACTTTTCAGGAAGACAAGGCAGAGTGTATCTGTTGGTGTCCGTGGTGATTAGATACTAGGATGATTTTTCAGTCCATTTTATGACGTCTTTCCGCCTAGCTGCGTTGTCTTGAGGTATCGGACGAAAACTAAATTATGTTTACATGCATAAGCTTGGCAAGAATGAAGACGGTATGTATGCCTCTTACACATGTTGAGGTACCCACTGGTACTTCATGCACACCATCATATGTACTGTAGGCATTCAGAGGTTGCCTAAATAATCTTAGCCACGTGCAGTTGCTTCCCATGGTTATCATCTAAGGCAAGGATTCTCAACTTGTTTTCAGGTGTAGATCCTATGTTTATGTACTGCTGTTCCCTACCCTCCTCCTGTACTTCATACACACCATCATATGTACTGTAGGCATTCAGAGGTTGCCTAAATAATCTTAGCCACGTGCAGTTTCCTCCCATGGTTATCATCTAAGGCAAGGTTTCTCAACTTGTTTTCAGGTGTAGATCCTATGTTTATGTATTGCTGTTTCCTACCCTCCTCCTAGAGGACACTATAACACTGGTGGCCCCCCACTTGAGGCACTATTTGGCCCCGCGAGGTTCTATAGACCCCTAGCTTGAGAACTGGTCGGTAAAATCCAACATTTTGGTCGACTGCACTGTTTATAAAAAATGCGAGCCGACTCAGACAACTAGAAGTATTATGGTGACAGGTGTTGAAGTGTGTCATCACTGTCTCGTTGGTGGGGACATAGAAGAAGACATAAGTTAAATATGACCAGCGTTCTTTCTTGAGAAAGAATGCTTACTTGACTCTGGCTCATAGGAATGCTATTATCAAAGTGCCAAAAATACTGACCGCATTCTACGTATGCAGTTGGTAACCTTTACGAGGGTTGGCTGAAGAAAATAGAAGCGAGGTTGGGATGGAAATCCATATACAAATTCCCGGTAGAATTACATCATTAAGACGAGATGGGTTATTGAACATATTGACTTCAGTAATTGAAGCTACTGGGCAAATTGAAACTGTTTTTCCGTGGGAGTTAGAGAGGCAGAGGGAAGGTAAACAGGAAGAGAGGCGAGGTCAAGAAAGAGAGAAGAGGTCAAGATCGAGGAGACTGACCCAGTGGTGACGTAAGAACCGACCTCAATCGCTGCTTCTGTTGTGGATGGAACATCAAGGAAAGGGGAGGAGAACAATGATTGTATCACAGAATAAGTATCTTAACCTCAGGGTACCATTAGCTGCCATTAGGCTCTTTATGATGCTGTGATATATTTTGATAGTATAACCTCCTTGCCACTTCACCTACCCAATGACCTTGTTCAAGAAGATTCGGTACAGTGACCTTGTTCCAGAAAGAACCGGTATTTCCAGTACTAAAGGTCGGTCACAGTGAAAGACCATCTCTATTACTTTCCAGTTTAATCCTGGGGGTTATCCAAGGCACCTACTCTGGAAGTGTCTGCAGGTTTCTGGCGACAGGATGTGATTGTAATGACATTGACATCATTCTTCTACCTCTCTGAGAGGTTCTGTGGTGCTGACAACATGAATATCGCGCCTCCTAGTGCCCAAACCTCCTGGGGCATGACTAAGCAAATGTACAGTAACTCTTTACAGCTGAGTCACTGGGACTGGGGTGGGGAGTTGTCGGGGTCGGGCTCTCCATACGCAAAACGAGGTTGTTGCTATGTTCCTCGGGACATGGCAAGCCAGGGCAGGACATTGAACGTAAAGGTGAATAAGACATTCAGTTTTCCATATCGGAAGCATGTGGTGTCTGTCATCTCCTAGTCGCATATTTGAGTCCCGCCCTGCCCCCGATGGTCCTAAAAGGCTCTCCATAGGCAAAACGAGGTTGTTGCTATGTTCCTCGGGACATGGCAAGACAGGGCAGGGCATTGAACGTAAAGGTGAATAAGACATTCAATTTTCCATATCGGAAGCATGTGGGGTCTGTCAACTCCTAGTCGCATGTTTGAGTCCCGCCCTGCCCCCGATAGTCCTAAAAAGGTCATAGAGCAAACATAATGGCCTCGGCCGCTATGCGCCTCCTGGCGTGTGTGCATCGCTACCATATTGTCCTGCTCAAATTGTCACATTCCATTTGGAGTAACTTTGATTTTGGATTCACCCAGCGTAACACCACCTTTTCAGCATAAACTAAGTACATCAATTTATTGATAGGATTTGCAAATTAATGTCACGGTTGTTCATATTCACAGCAAGCGGAGGTTGCCATCTTTTACTGAAAAATAAATAAATCGACGGTGATTGGCTCTATATGTACAGCTGTGTGTACAAATTACGAGCAAATGGCGAACAGTAAAAGAACAAATACGTATAACAATCTCCAGTCACCGCAGAACAGTCTGAAGTTCTAGCGACATCCGAAAACTCCTCTCTGAAAACGACACCAACAGACTCTATCAGAAGAATCCACCCACAAACACTACAACTAAACACATTTTCAGGAATGGA
>NC_134797.1:28907447-28914947 GCF_046742065.1 Oratosquilla oratoria
CGGCCGAGCGGACAAAGCCATTGTGAAGATAATCTTACAGGTGGCCGCGAGTAGTAGGTTCCAATCCTTCATGCGACTGTCATAAAAATCATTAAATTAATGTCGCTGTCACTAGTGAATTTCTCTCGTAGTTACAATGGGGAAAGCGTGAAAAGGATTTGTTCCGATCCTTACCCCCTGCCACCGGTGGGCTTGGGGCTTGTGTAAAACAGGAACTAGGGTCGCAGTTTAGTGATCTTTCCTATCCTTGGGAATCAGATAGATTCCAGGTTACAAGTCTTTTATATGGCAGAGCGGGCAAAGGCATTGTGAAGGCAATCTTA
The DNA here is from genome assembly GCF_046742065.1 of Oratosquilla oratoria. NCBI lineage: Eukaryota > Metazoa > Arthropoda > Malacostraca > Stomatopoda > Squillidae > Oratosquilla > Oratosquilla oratoria. The sequence goes on from NC_134797.1 coordinate 28,907,771, forward strand.
CGGGTGGCCGAAAACAGTGGGTTCGAATCCTGCATGCAACTGTCATAAAAATCATATATGTATATATATATATATATATATATATATATATATATATATATATATATGTATATATATGTATATATATACATATATATACAGTATATATATATACATATACATATATATATATATATATATATATACAGTATATATCTATATATATATATATATCTATATATATATATATGAGCGCGAGCGTATGTGTGTGTGTACGTATATGCCGATGTTCATTCAAGATAATTTTTCTTCTTAATCTTCTTATTTCCTCTTCCTCCATTTCGTGCCATTATCATTTATTATTATAGATTACCAATTATCTTCTTGGAGTCATTATTGTTACTTTACATATGGTAGTACTAAGTGCGACTTGCAATCTTTATACAAAACCATCTCCATACTGTATAGAAAAAAAGGAGAAAAGTAAAATGGGTCCCATGATCTTGGTTCTAAGTTCCAGGTGTAAGAACGTTCCTGGAAAAGATTTTCCTGAAAACGGCCGGAAGAACAACAGCAAAAATATCGGGCAAAAGATTATAAAAGAAAATGCGCATACGAAAACAAGAATGGTGACAATGTCTGAAATGTACTGCAGATCCTGTTTTCATTTACATACTCTAAAGAACGACAAAACAGGACAAAAAAAACAACTAGAGGACAAATACAAAATGCTCCTGAACCACTCAACCTGAGAGAAAGAAGAAAGATCATACCACGAACCAGGAGAAGATGGAGAAACTAGATAGCCCCTGTAAGGTACTTGAAGATGTACATAAAGCTGAATCTATTAGGATTCTCTACCAGACTCCCCCGGCCGACAGGAGACTGAAAATATAGTCTCGATGCATCCACAGAAGTCATGATTAATGTCACTGAATCGACGGCTACGGCCACCGGATCGACTCTAAACTTCGGGAGGGATCTGTACTTTTGGTAAAACCTGCAGCGGGGTCACGGCAACACCTGCAGCCCTGCAGTGAGATTATAGAGCCTGGGGCACTACGAGCGAGAGGTTTGGCCAATAAGAAGAGAGGAACGGAAGAACATTGAAAAAAACAGGAGGGTGCGCAGGGCAAGACCAGTTCCCATGCATAATTATACAGTCTCCTCCTCCTCCTCCTCCTCCTCCTCCTCCTCCTCCTCCTCCTCCTCCTCCTCTCGCACCTTTCTTTTTTGAGACTTTCAATCATACTTCTTCCTCGTTTTCCTCCTCCACCTGCCTCGACCTCTATCTATTTCCTTCCACCCCATCCCTTCCATCTCCTCCCCTTTCCCATCTTCCCTTCCCCCTCTTCCTTTACCCCTCCTCCCTTCTCCCTCCTCCTTTCACCCTCCTCCGTTCTCCCTCCTCCTTTCACCCTCCTCCCTTCACCCTCCTCCCTTCCCCCTCCTCCCTTCACCCTCCTCCCTTCACCCTCCTCCCTTCACCCTCCTCCCTTCCCCCTCCTCCTTTCACCCTCCTTCCTTCCTCCTCCTCTCTTTCACCTCTTCCCCCTCCTCCTTCTCCTCCCTTAGTTCCTCTTAGACCTTCCAGAAGATCGGTCCTCTTCTACTGGTATCTTTTCCCTCTTGAAATACTTTCTCGCAAAATTCACCTGGGCCATTTTCAGTCTTCCCTCCTGACCTCCATTCCTCAGCTTTTGCCTCATCCGCTCCTTTGACCAGTTCGTCCCCTCTCATTCTTTTCACATAAATGTATCATTTCAAAACGCACGCAGCCATGCACGCAGCCACGCGCACACACACAAACACAACACACACCGCATACACACAGGCATACACACACACACACACACACACACACACACACACACACACACACACACACACACACACACACACACACACACACACACACAAACATATACGCACAACACATACACATACAAGCACAAATCACACACATATATATACACACTGTGTGTGTGTGTGTGTGTGTGTGTGTGTGTGTGTGTGTGTGTGTGTGTGTGTGTGTGTGTGTGTGTGTGTGTATGTGTATACATGGGCTTGTGTATTTATGTGTTTGTGTGAGTTTGTGATTTACCATGGTCTTGGATCACGTGTTGGACTCGTGATCAACAGCTATTTCCCTCCCGGAAGAGAACTCAGAACTCATGACCGATCTATGGGTAATGCTATGACCTTACACGCACACACACACACACACACACACACACACACACACACACACACACACACACACACACCCAACTCCCCGCCCACGAGAGTTGGAGTAACGACTCGCAGCGCAGCGGTACTGAAATTATTTCAGCCCTAAGCGGGATTCGAACCCGGACCGCCGTAGTGGCAGCCGGGAACTCTACCACTGTACCATCGAGGTGTGTGTGTGTGTGTGTGTGTGTGTGTGTGTGTGTGTGTGTGTGTGTGTGTGTGTGTGTGTGTGTGTGTGCGCGATTGAGTGATTGCGTGCCCATATACAAGTACACGTCTTCTCCTCTGCCCAGCTTCTTGGGTTCGCGTGACCCGTGGCCCCCTCCTCCACGTCTCGCTGTTCCTCAGGCGTCTTTCTGTCATTCATTTTCCCGAAATGTTTTCCAAATTTCTCTTCACATGATCATTCTATTTGTGTCTTGGGGAGATCCAGAGGTATATTTTCTCTTAGCTTTCCATGTAGGACGACTTTTAGTTTTCTCGCGTATTCCCTTGCCAAGTGATAATCGTAAACCTTCTCATGTTCTAAGCTTTTTTTTCTGTATTTTTCTCTACTGGTTTAGGTATTTTAATTCTTGGTTGTCCCACCTTCTCCATGTTTTCTCTTTGTTATCGTGTACCAAAACAATTTTTTTTTTTAAATACTTTGTTAAAACCTCGTTGAATCCCGTCTCCTATTCTCCAACTTCTCATACCTGTGTGTGTGTGTGTGTGTGTGTGTGTGTGTGTGTGTGTGTGTGTGTGTGTGTGTGTGTGTGTGTGTGTGTGTGTGTGTGTGCTAGCGCGTGCGTGCATGTGTATGAATATATGTGCGTCTGTGTACATGCGTGCGCGTCTCTGTGCGTGGGCGTGTGCGAGTGTGCGTGTGTGTGTGTGTGTATGTGTGTGTGTGATTCACCTGATTCACCTTGCGTGCTCTCTTGTTCATACTCCTGTACAATTATATGCACCGCTAAGAGCATACCCCCACCTCTTTACCCGGGGCGCTGCATTTTTTTTTTTTTTTTTTTTTTTAAGTGCTCGTGTGTGTGCGTGCGTACGTACATGGTGCTGAAACCCGTCTTGCCGAATCTACCCGGCAAGTGACCTCAGAGTGAAGTAAGATAAAATGAAGACAGGTTTCTGGACCAGCGTATATAGGACAGGAGGAAGAGGATAAGAAGAAAGAAGAGGAGGGAGGATAAGGAAGAGGAGGAGGAGGAGGAGGAGGAAGAGGAGGAGGAGGAGGAGGATGAGGGAGAGGAGGAGGAGGAGGATAGATGTAAAGTAGAATGGTTACAGAAAGGCCAAGGTTAGAAGAAAAGAAAAAAGGCAAGACTGGTTTGAGCCGCATCGGAGTGTAATGGCCTCTTGGGAAGAAGACGAAGAGGTCGAAAGGCAGAACGGCCTGGCCTAGAAGACTTCTGCCCAAGGAGGTTTCTTCTGAAAACAGGTTCCTCTGCTCTTCCATCTGGTCCTCGTGTCTTCGCCTCCACTTCCTCCTCCTCCTCCTCCTCCTTCTGCTCCTCCTCCTCCTCCTCCTCCTCCTCCTTCTGCTCCTCCTTCGTCTTCCTTCTCCTGTCCCCTCTTTGGTATAATTTACCTTCTCCTTTTTCTTCTTCGCATTCCTCGCTCTCTTTCTCTTTCTCAGACTCTTTTTCCTTTACTTCTCTCTCTCCTAATCGTCTTTTCTCTCCTCCCCCCCCTCACCTTCTCTTTCTCCTGGTTTCTCTTCTTCTTTTTTTTCTGCTTCTTCCTCTATTTACTTTAACTTTTCCTTCTCCATGTCCTCCTTCTTCTGTTACTCCTGTCGTTTATTTCCGTCTACTCTTTTCATTATTTTGTATTCTTGTCTCCCCCTTTCCTCCTCCATTTCTCTTTCTCCACCTTCTCTTGTCCCTTTCTCTTCCAATTCTCGTTTCCCTTCTTGGTCTCCATTTCCTCCTTCTCCTTCTTCTTTTCCTCTTTCTTCTCCTTCTCCTGTTCCTTCTCCTTTCCCTTCTACTTCTTCTCCTCCTTCTTTTTTTCTTCTTCTTCTTCTTCTTCTTCTTCTTCTTCTTCTTCTCCTTCTTCTTCTTCTTCTTCTTCTTCTACTTCTTCTCCTCCTTCTTTTTCTTTTTCTTCTTCTTCTTCTTTTTCTTCTTCTTCTTCTCCTTCTTCTTCTTTTTCTTCTTCTTCTTCTTCTTCTTCTTCTTCTTCTTCTTCTTCTTCTTCTCCTTCTCCTTCTCCTTCTCCTTCTCCTTCTCCTTCATCTTCATCTTCTTCTTCTTCTTCTTCTTCTTCTTCTTCATCTTCTTCTCCTTCATCTTCTTCTCCTTTATCTTCTTCATCTCCTTCTTCTTCTTCTTCTCTTTCATCTTCTTCTCCTTCTTCTTCTTCCTCTTATTCTTCATTTTCCTCATCTTCTTCTTCTTTTTCTCATTCTTATTCTTATTCTTCTTCTTCTTCTTCCTCATCTTCTTCTTTTTTTTTTTCTTCTTCTTCTTCTTCTTCTTCTTCTTCTTCCTCATCTTCTTCTTCTTCTTCTTCTTCTCGTTCTCTTTCTTTTTCTTCTTTTTTTCCTTCTTCTCTTTCTCTTAATTTTCCTTCTTATTCCTCTCTCTCTCTCTTTTCTTTCTACTCCTTCTCCTTCTCTTTTTCATTCTCCTTTTTCTCTCTATCTTCTTTCTTCTTTTTTCCCTTGTCCTTCGCTGTCATCTCTTTCTTCCTCTTCTCCTACTTTTTCTCCTTCCTTTCCTTCACTCATTTCGCTTCCTCCTCCTCATCGTTCTCTTATTCCTTCTCCTCCAGCTCCTCCTCCTCCTCCTCGTCCTCCTCCGTGTCTTTCATCTCCTCCTCCTCCTCCTCTTTCTCTTCCTCCTCCTCCTTTCCTTCCACTCCAATGGCTAACAACGGCAACTTCTTTTTGTTATCTGAAGCCTGCCTCTGTCGTCATCACCACCACTGGTACAAATACGATATTCTCCTCTTCCTCCCCTCCTCTTCCTCTCCCTCTCTTCCTCCCTTTTCACCCCCTCCTCTTCCCTCTCCACACTTTGCTTTTCTCCATATCCTCCCCATCCACCCTCACGCTCCCTCTTTCAATACCTTCTCTTACCGTCCATCAATGTGTTTTCTTTCCTCCACCACATCTTCACCCTCCTCCCCTCACCCTCCCTCCCTCCCTCCCTCCCTCACTCTCAGAGAGACGTTGACCCCAACACCTCCGTCATTCTCCTCCTCCTCCTCATCATCATCATCCCCCTCCTCTTCCTCCTCCTCCTCCTCCTTGTTTTCCTTTTCTTCTTGCTCCTTCCTTGTCATACTACTACACTCCGAATAAGGTATTGGTTGCATTTGTGTTTTGGCAGGTTGCATTTGTTTTTTGGCAGGTTCCTCTCCTCCTCCTCCTCCTCCTCCTCCTCCTCCTCCTCCTCCTCCTCCTCCTCCTCCTCCCCGTTCTCTCTCCCCTTCTTCCACCACCAACAGGGCAAATATAACCATCCCCTCCTCTTCTTCCCCTTCTTCTTCTTCTTCTTCTCTGTTCCTCCTACATATTTGCTTTATTTGCTGATTAATTATTTATGTTTATTTATCATGTGATCTATTTGTTTATCTGTTTATCTATTTATTCACTTATTTATCTATAATTCATTTATTCATTTGTTTTTTATGTTTATTTATTCATTTATCTATCTATTTATCTACTTATTCATTGATTTAATAATTTATCTGTTTATTTTATCATTATTGTTATTACTATATTCATCCATTCATTTATCTACTATTATTTTTATTTATTTTTTATATATTTGTTTATTTATTTATTTATTTTTGTAATCGGGAGCACCTGCAACCTGTTCAGTGGGAGGCGGGGAGTGGTCATCAAACCGGTTTTCTGTGTTTGGTCTTATCTATTTTTTTATTTTGTGGTTTGTAAAATGTACTTCCTAGTTGCATTTTTTTTTTTTTTTTTTTTTTTTTTTTTGTGTGTGTGTGTGTAGTAAATTCCTCCGACGTGCCAATAAGACCCTTTTAAGGCTTTGGAATTTGTTGTATTTCTTAATTACTTTTGGAGATCACCCCTGAGAGATTCGTTTTAGGGATATGATGTTCGGAAAGGGATCGAGGAAGAATTGCATAAGACTTAACAACGGTAACAGCTGACATGATTTCTGTTCTCAGATAACTTTCGCCAAGTTATGATAAACCGATTATATTTCCGCCTCAACGTTATCACCACCACCTTACGACCCAGAATCCACCACTTCCATCACTTCCACTTCCACCCACACGATCACACCCAGCATCGCTCAGAAGAGAAGAGTTTTGATTGGACACAGATCAGAACGCTCTGTAAAGATTCTAGATAAGGTTTGTTCGAGGCTCAGATGACATTTTCATTTCTGAAAGTAATCAATCCTGTCCCAATATCCTTCGTTCATTGTGCAGAATGCTTCGTTGTGGGCTCCTTGGGGCAACTAAGTATAAATTATTTATTTGTGTTTCCGTGGAGAGGAACCCAACAGCCTTGGAGCAATAATTCACGAGACCTCAGGTGCCAGTAGGACGTCTGAAGCGTTGAAATCTCTTCAATTATCGCCTCTCTGTCAAAACGCCCTTGACCCCCCCAAGAAGTTCAGTGAATGATATAAAAAGAGAGAAAGAGAGGGGGGGGGAGAAAGATAAAGGGAGAAAGAGAAAATGAAAGAAAAACAGAAAGAAAAAGAAAGAGTGGAAAAGAGATATCAAGAAAGAGACAAAAAGAGAGAACTAATGAAAGGATGAAAGAGAGAAATATAGAGAGAAGCAAGAAAGAGATAGAGAGAGAGACGAGGAAATGAAAGAGAGAGAGAGAGAGGAAAAGTAAAGAATAGCAAGCGAGAGAGAGAGGGGGCGGAGAAATAATGAAAGAAACAGCAAGAGAGAGAGAGACGAGGAAATGAGAGAGAGGAAGAGAAAGAAAGAGTGAACAAGCGAGAGAGAGAGAGAGAGAGAGAGAGAGAGA
>NC_134797.1:28919947-28924947 GCF_046742065.1 Oratosquilla oratoria
ACCTAGCCAAAGGTGCCTGCAAGACTCTTCGAAGACATGTTTGGTAACTGGAATTCGCCAAGTTACTTGCTAAGCTCTAACTCCACTCACAACTCCTCCCCTAACTCCGCCCCCTCCACTTCCACCTCGTCTTCTCTTCCCTTCTCGTGTCTTCCCCACTTCCTCTTCCTCTTCCTCCTCCTCCTCCTCTCCTCTCTTCGTGTCACTCAAACGCCGTCACTTCCTTCTCCAGAGCTATCGTAACTACTTCACCTACTTTCCTTTCGTCCTCTCCTCTGTTCTCTGACTCCTTCCTACCTCTTCCTTCCTCTTATTGTACATCCTGTTCCTCCTTCACCAACCCCTCCTCTTCCTCCTCTCTCTCCTCCTAGTTCTTATCCTCCATTTCTACTTCCTCTACTTCCTTTACCAGCAATTTCACCTCCCCTTTCCTCCTTCTCGTCTTCCTCCTATATCTACAATTTCATCTCTGCCTCCAGTTCCAGTTCTATCTCCATCTCTTCCTCCTTTTCTCCCTCTTCCTCTTCTTTTCCCTCCGCCGCTTCTCTCCCCCCTCCTCCTCCTCCTCCTCCTCCTCCTCCTCCTCCTCCTTCACCTCATTTTGTTTTCCCTCTTCCTCCTCCTCCTTCTTCTTCTTCCCGTACACCCCCCCTCCCCCCATGAGCCTTAGGCGATATCCTACATTCCTGTTTGGAACCATATGCCTCCCCAAGCCGGGCCGAATCCCCCCCTCTTCGGCGGGCCCGTCGTCTTCACTGGCCCCGAATCCGCGCCTGGCAGAACACACACACACACACACACACACACACACACACACACACACACACACACACACACACACACACACACACACACACACACACACACACACACACACACACACGGCCGCTGCTGACGTCACGCGACCTCGTTCTTCTTCTTCTTCTTCTTCTTCTTCTTCTTCTTCTTCCGTCGCTCGCTCGCTTGCTCGATGACCTCAAGATTTCCTTCTGGAGTTGGAGTGAAGAAGGTGCTTGCAGCTTTCACAAGCAAATTGTAATCTTCGTTCAACGATTCCCTGACTTTGCTTGTTCTGTGTCTTGCGTCTTTAGATTTCATTATCCTACAGTTTCGCCATATCAAGAATTATATGTAAATACGTCTACAAGATATCAAATTAGCGTAATTTCTATATGTTTTATATATATGTATATATATATAAGTATATATATATATATATATATATATATATATATATATATATATATATATCAATAATTGTCAGTAGTCTATATGACCTCGCGATTTTTATAACCATATGTCATCTATGTAAATATCAATGCAACTTATGTGACGTATGTTTTTATGAGTGACTTTCGTTCGTTTTCCTGAAACGTTTGGTTTCGTCTAGTAAGGAGACAAAAGAACAGTTAGTCGACGTTTCCTGTTTCCATTGTGGCGGTATCTGACAACAACAACAACAACAAAAACAAAGAAAACGGTAGACAAGAGTCGCTGATAAAAGAGCAAAATGATTCGTTTACATCTACAACCAAAAGTCTTATATACTTGTTTGCGTTCTTCCGGTGATCTATTACAAGAAGAACTACGCTCCTCAGCTGAGCACAAACTCACATCCTTAAGGAACCCCATCCACGATACGATCTGGTCGAATCCGTCCAGATTGTATCGTGCATATCGATCGGACAACCCAAAATCAGTACATACACGATCCAATCTAATCCGACCAGATCTGTCCGGCGGCCTTAAGACCAGATCTTACCGTGGATGGGGTTCCAGAGAGGCTCTCAACCTGGAATCCATGGCTTTCTCAGGATTGCACAGTTTAGCAGACCTTCGTCGCCTCTTCAGGGTCTTTGGCTGACTTCGAATGATTTCACTCAGTTAGGGAACGGTCACTGTGCGCTGTTTACGACCTCAGCATTCAGTGGACAATGTCTTGCGTCCTTCGCGTATTCGGGAACTTCTTTGGTGACAGTACACCCTCAGGCCGGTACCTGAACTTCAACCATTGCCAAACATGGATATTTTGCTTTTATGATCACTATTATTACGTGTCTGTTCACATTAGGCCTTTCTTTTGGAATTGTGTTTCTACTCGACTCTTGTATAAAAAAAGAATCGATTAAAGAGAAAACAAGCTGGTAGGAGACTTTATGGGGTTTAATGCTGAAAAAGAAATAGATTTACTTTAATCAATAAATGAATATATATATATATATATATATATATATATATATATATACAGTATATATATATGTATATATATATATATATGTATATATATATATATATATATATGTATGTATATATATATATATATATGTAACCCCGGCCTTTGCCTCTCTTAGGCTGAATGAAATCGCCTTACGTTAGCCAGTATAGAATATGTAAATACGTCATTAATAAGACGTGTAATGGTCATTAGGGTTTTCGCCCCTTCTTTACTGTGAAATACTTTATAGGTTTATTCTGTCTAACGTCAGACGTTGGAAGCGTTGCCTTTGCGGGAGCGCTAACGAGAGAGTTTAATAATGTTAATGAGGGCCCCAATTCCATTTGCATCTGAGAAACTAAGTAACTTCATGGTTTCATCCTAGACCCCCACGCTAAGTCTCAATCACCAGAGTCGCTGTACACAAGAACCACATGTATCATCCTCAATCATTACAACCATCATCCTCCCCACTCACATTCCTTTCAATAATCATACTATTTAGACAACCACAAAAACCATGCCTTTCTACACAACCATCACGATCACCATCCTCAATTATCACAACCCCGGTTCACCTTTCCCAGTATCACTCACAGTCACAATATGAATACACAACCATCAAAATCTTCCGTCACTATCGAAGACCGTTACAATCACCTCCCACAGTTTTCGAAATCAGTAAATTCCTTTCCTCTACACAAGACCTTCCCTTCATGACTCGAGACCCCTAACCGTCACATCAACCCCTACAATTACTCACCCGTCTCCCTCCCTTTCCCCTTCCCTCCTTTCTCCACCCTTTTTACTGTTATCATTACATACACGCACCCAAATCCCTCAGGAAAACACCCGTTTCTCATCATCGTGAATTTTCGACCATATGCGCCCATTATCTTTCTCAGCGTGTAACCATATCAACCGTAATCTGTCTGACAATAACAAAGAATGATTATAGGCTCGTGATAGGCATCTCCTTGCGACTCGACTTAAATAAACTCGCCGTGCGCTTGGGATCCTAAGGTAATCAGACACGCATGCACCTACATTAAAGGCTGTATTATCATTACTGCGTCTCTAAAGCACAAGGATTGCCTCCATAAACATTTTCCAAGACCTATGATCTCATGCTTTATCTATTTTTTTTTATTGAAGAAGTGGTGTGTCCTTTACCTAATAACGGCTCCCTCTCCTCATCTTCCCATACTTGTCTGTACAAAGCCTCTTACATCTTAACACTAAAATGCGTGACTAGCATGTCTGTTAGAAACATTTTCGCAAAGATTATTACCCAATGAGTTTCACTTATGATCACTTACTGCCAAAAGGAATGTTCCAAAAATAATGGGACAAGGCTTTTCTCACGGTCACAGACATTATAGACGTTCTTAAGTTTCTTATACATTTAAGAGGTTACTAAAACATTGAAATTCCTTAACTACTTATCTCCAAAGTCTCACAACACCAGAGAGACATTTTCACAAACCTTTGGCACTTCAGATCGTATATTGAGAATCCAGAGAGATCCTACCCTCCCAAATAAGGCGATGCAACACCAACGCTTTGGTGAATTCTGGAAAGAAGGACCGCCCACTGATCGGCTTGCGTGACGACTCTGTACCAATCGGCGTCAGGAAATACCTGAGGTTAACTGCACGTGTGTGAGATGATGCCACAAGTAACCACCCCCATCCTACACACCTGCTCCACGACCAGATTCCAGAGTTCATCGACATTCCCGAAGTATCATGATCTGCTCCAAGATGACGGTGTTATCGTTCCTATCGTGTTCTGTTGCAAATGTGGACGATAATTAGTCCTGGAATTAAGTACAGCAAGAAACTAATCATGCCATCTATTAGCAGATAGGAGAAACTACGAGCGTGTCGGTGAACTTTGAGATTAGGAATCCTTTGTAATCGTACTAACGCAAAACGAACTGAATATATATCTACATAATCCTCAGGCTCGGTTGTCTGAAATAGTGCTTAGGTCACGTGTATGCGTGTGTGACCAACGCCAGTTTGAAGAAAAAAAATGTCAGGTCACGGAAAGGGACGGACAGTCGCCATCGTTGTCTGGCAAGAGGACTGCCCATGGACCGTTCACCTCGACGATAATGTATCAGGGTCTTATCTGAACCTCGCCGATACCAAAAGGGGTTCCACGGAGATGAAGAGAATAGGCTGGAGGAAGACGAAATTAAACCGAAAGGTCGGACAGCATCGGTTTTCATTTCTAATTTTGTCTCCCTATTCCAAGAAGGATTTTTTTGTCTTTCCTCTTTTGCCGGAAGGTAAACGGACGCAGGAAGATTGTGAGGTTAATTTCTTCTTACCAAAAAAAATCAAATAAATAAATAAATAAATAAATAAATGAATAGATAAATAAAATAGATAGGTAAATAAAACCAAATAAAATAAATAGATAAATCAATTTCATCTAAACCAAATCGCCTGGTGGCAGTTAGGATAATGATAAAAGACAGCTAGAAAGTTAATCGAATCAGTAGTTTGTAACTTTCGCCGCAATGGTTTCCCCTCAACTGAATGAAATTGATTGGCGGCAGAGAGAGTAAGGATATGAATCGTAAAATGCAACAAAGTTTTGTCAAATCCTTGTGGACCTTCGATGATCCCTCACTGTACAGATAAACCCAGACCATTGACCCAGCACAGTTATTTTCAGAACTGGATATTTTCGCAAACTTGTCTCTCAAAGTTAAGTTCAGTAAATGCGGAAGTACTGTTTTTTCTGTTTGGGGAGCTGCGGTTTTTGCAGATTC
>NC_134797.1:28927447-28937447 GCF_046742065.1 Oratosquilla oratoria
TCTCTCTCTCTCTCTCTCTCTGAAGAGGCATCCAGAACCTGTCATGAATCTTGTTCCAAGGGTCAACCAACAATTCTTCACCTCATCTCCTGAACAAGAGAATAGCAGGACGTCCAAACGGGACCCAGGGACTGAAAACCTGGAAAAGGAGGAACAACCACTACCTCCTCGGGACCTGTTCTCGCCTGGATGAGGAAGTGACTGAGACTCAATACATTCACCGTCTTTCTCAACTAACAATGACTTCTTCTTTCTCAACTAACAAACATAAGCCCTATGTCGATGGTGCGTGACGATGGGGTCATGGGATTGTGATTTCTGTAAGCCCTTAGTCACAACCCACACCCCAAGCGGTGTGTGCCCAGCGGCCGTCCTGTGTGAAAACGGGGAGTAGAACAGGTCGGCAATAGCCTACACGACTGAGCAGCACTATTTGGAGCCCACTTTGCTCATTCAAATGAGGAATGAGCTATAAAAAGTGCCCTAAATATAGCCTTCCCGAATCTAACTAAGCTGTGCATCCACTCTTAGTACGACCAGCCATGATATGGTATGAATGATAATAATAATAATAATAATAATAATAATAATAATAATAATGATGATGATGATGATGAAAACAAAACAACAACAGAGAGCAACAACCCTTCCAAAAGTAAAGTCCCCTTGTTGCATTCCCGCATCGCCCAGCAATACTTCCTTATAAGCTTATTCATAATTTCTGCCATTTCTATTTCCTCTGTGTATTCAACTCCTCCTTGTCGTAGTTTCTCTAATTCTTGTTTGTTTTTCAGTTTGTTGTTTACAAATCTGTAGAATAGATTTGGTTACTCTTTACATTTTTATATGACATCTTTTTCGTATTTTCTCTTTTCTTCTCTGCACACTTATACATATTCATTTCTATAATTAGTATATATTTTCCATTTTTCAGGTCTTTTGTCTTTTTTCCATTTTATCCAAGCTTTATCCCTTTTGTCTTTTAACTCCCTACATCTTTTGTTGTACCAACACTTTACATATCCTTTTTCTTGTTTTTGTCTTGGAACATATTTTTCCATTCCTTCTTTATAATTTTTGTCAAAATATTCCATTTCTCTTCTACTGTTGTTTCCTCCTTGAGTTTCCTTTCCCAGTCTGTTTTTTGAAAGAATTTTTTTATTCTATCAAAATTTGTTTTTCATACATCAATCTTCCCTTTCTATATTGTTCGTTCTTTTACATGTATTTTTACTCATTTAATTCCAGTTCAACCAATATGTGGTCACTTTTACTTAGTGGTGTCTTATATTCAATCTTTTCCACTATTTCAGATTCTGATGTGATTATTAGGTTCAGTCTCGATGGTTCTTCCTCATTTCTATACCTAGTATTCTCTTGTATCTATTGAGTCATTGTATGTTCTACAATCATATCAATTAGTACATTTCCCCCATAGGTCGTCTCCATTCTTCACTGTCATCTCTTCCCAGCAGATTTCTTTACAATTGAAGTCACCCATTATAACTATTCTTCCTCCATCTTCCATTATCTTATTTAGTGTTATCCTTTTACCTTCTAACATATTTCTGTGCTCTCTCTCTTCTCATGTAGCCGTTTTAGAAGGCACATAATCTACTATAAATTTCCTGCTCTTCCCATCCCTGTCCTCCACTTCCATCATAACCATCTCTATTCTTTCCATATGTGACCTTCCTCACATTTATATCCTTCTTAGTCAGGAAGATAACTCCACCCCCTTGTTTTACCCTCTATTTCTAATCCAATACTTATATGCACCATGTCCTACACTGTTGGGTGATAGAGGATCTTTCAATTTTGTCTCTACAATTCCCATTATGTCCGGTTCTTTTTCCTTCAGGTAATCATTCAGTTCGTTCAAGCCTGTTATTAAGCCATCTATATTTGTGTAAGACACTTTTAATTTTCTGTTACTTCCATCGTGTTTTCTGCTTCCCTTCCGTTTTTCTCTGCTAAGAACTATTTCCTCACTTTCATATCCACTACTCTCCAATAGAATTTCTCTTTGTCTGACTCTGTTCTTTTCTCGTTTTTTTTCCTTAGCTTCTAGTCTTTTTGTTTTCTCATCCTCTCTTTCCTCTTTATTCATCTCTCTTTTTATCCATACCTGTTTATACTGATCACTTTTTGCTAGTTTCCCTGTTTTTGCTAAGATATTCTCTGCTGTCGTTTGTGACCTGAATTTAACCTTAATTGGTGTGGTCTTATCTGTATTGTATTTCCCTATTCTATATATTTCTTCAATTTCTTTCCCTGTTTCTTGTTCATCCTCTTGAACTATTAATATCTTGTTTACCTTTTCCTTCTCCTGTTTTACTCCTGTAGTCCTATTTGGATTATGCTTCTCTTCCATCCCTAATATAATTATGCATTTCTTTTTATCCGCTAAGTCTCTTACTATATTCTCCTTCTCCCTCATCACTTTAATAACTGTGTCCTTAGTTTGTTCTCTCATCTATTGTGTCACTATATCTCTAAATTCAATTTTGTTGTTCTCTTGGACTTTTGCTATGGACTTTTTATTTTCTTTATTATTTTTTTTAATTCCTCATTCTTATCCTTTACTTCTTTTAACTGTGTTTTTAATTCTTCTATTTCTTTATCTAGGTTTTGGTTCTTCTTTAGTTCTTCCAACTTATCAACTCTTTGTGTAATCCGTGTAAGTTGACTGAACCTAACCTCCCACTGTTCGTTCATTTTCTCTAGTTTTTCCTCTAGACTTGCTAATCGGGGGAGGTTGTCATCCCCTCCCTCATTAAATCCATGGAAATAATTATCTCCACTTTCTATTGTGTTGTTCTTATCTATATTTCTAATTTTAATGCCTTTACTGATATTTTCGACTTCACCTGCGTCGTCTGCAGCCCTTTTGTTTACATTCCTTCTGACGTCCGGGGGAGCCCGTTCGTCTCCTTCGTCATTTTCTTCCATTTTCCTCAGTAATCCCTTCCCCTTCTCCTTTTTCTTCACCTGCCCACTACACCACGAGCTTTCCCCTTCCCTATTAATACAACACAGGTACTCCCTCGTCGTTGAAATCTACGAAAATTTCGTTTTTTCCGGAGTTCCAATCGTCGCCGTCTCTCTGCCGATCGTGTGTGTGTGTGTGTGTGTGTGTGTGTGTGTGTGTGTGTGTGTGTGTGTGTGTGTGTGTGTGTGTGTGTGTGTGTGTGTGTGTGTGTGTGTTTGTACGTGTGTGTGAGTGTGTGTCTGTCTTTCATCCTGTCTAACCCCTCGTATGAGGTATTGATTATGTAACATTTATTCAATCAATATTTCAGAGACTTTAGTGGAACCTCTACGGACCAGAGCACCGGTCGTTCTTTTACTAAAAAAAGACTAATCCCCATAGAAAAAAAAATCTGATCACTTTAGTGTCCCTTATTTCTTCCGCCCATCTCTCCTTTACTACCTCTTTGTCCTAATGGGAGAAATGTTGGTTATTACTAACAAAATGCTTCGCATTAATCTATTTCTCCGCTTGCATTAACCCATGCATTTGTGTGTCAGTCTTTCTACAGATGTATCTTTCTATTGACCTATCTATTCACTTCATCCTTTTCTTTCTCTCATTTTCCTTCACATTCCTACTTCCCTAAAGTCATCTTCTCCCTCACCTCTTCTCTCCTTCGCTTCCTCCTCCACCTCGCCTCTGCTCTGTAAGTGGGTCGCTTGGTGATCTTTGGTGTTGTTGTTGTTGTTGTCGTTGTTGTTGCTCTGTCCACATTCCGCATACAAGGGGTCAAGATCTAGGCAAGCATAGACTTCTTGTTTATACATTTTTTATTCGTAGGCAGGTTAAACTACCGTATCTTGAATTCATTGGTATTCTGATATAGGTCTAGAGATACTTTGCTGAGAAGTTACTTTCTAATATTTTGTTTTCAGACCAGATGATTTTATTCAGCTCAGGGTGAGGCCCCAGTAGCGTCTTAATTGTCTGGAAACTTGTGTTGGAAAAAATGTGACTCCTCAGTCACTATTTTCTTAAACTGCACGAGATAAAATGGAGGTACAAGAGAAATAAAAGGAACATAATATTAAGATGAGAGGGAGATAAAATAGAAAAAAAAAGTAAAAAAAGAAAAAAACAAGGAAAATAAGAGAAACAAAAAACATAAAAAATTTGTAGTAGTAGATAAGATTAGATAAAATAAAAAAAATTAAGAACTATATATAGAAAAAAAATGCAAATTCATAAAAGACCATAGAAATACATAGAAATTAGAAAAAAGAAAGAAAAAATAGCTCAACAATTGATAAAAAAAAAACATATAAATTGTGTAAAAGTTAAGTAGAAACGGAATCAGATTGAAATATGTAAATATATGAATGAAGAAACAAGTATTTGTATACATACATATATATATATATATATATAATATATAATATATATATATATATATATATATATATATACATATATATATATAATATATATATATATATATACATATATATATATATATATATATATGCTAATAAGAACACGGGTACTTGTGTTCACTTATGCAAAGTAAACCACTTGGGAAAGGAAACTAACGAAGCAGAGCTCTTTCGTATATTACATCTTCAATGCAAAATGTACATGTACTTTTTGCACTGAAGATGTAATACACGAAAGCGCTCTACTTCGTTAGTTTCTTTTTCTAAGTGATCTACTTTGCATATATATATATATATATATATATATATATATATATATAAATTCATATATATACATATATATATATATATATGTATATATATAAATTCATATATATACATATATATATATATAATATATATATGAATAGGTAATATATAGTATCAGAAAAATCAAATGGAACGGAGTAATAGAAAAATAGAAGGTATAGATATATATATATACATTTACCAATTTTTTCGTTTAAAATTGAAAACAAATTAGTACTCTGATGAATAAATGAGTAAACAAGTGAAGAAAAAAAACAAGTTTATAGTTTTATATAGATTTAATTTCTAATTAAATATAAACTTAAATCCAATACATTTAGATAGGTTTTCATAAATAAAGTAGATAAAATTAAAATATTATTCATTAGTTAAATACATTGACTAAGTAACTAAATGAATAATCAAAATAACAAAGATATGAATGAAGTAAAAATAAATGTATAAATGAACAAATAAATGAAAATACATAAGTATAAAGTAGATAAATAAACTAATATGCAATAAACAAATAAATAGATAAATAATAGATAATAAAAAGAAACAATATATGAAAAACTTATGAATAACTGATAAAGAAGTGAATTAACAATAAGTACAGAAATGAGCAGATAATGAATAAAATATACACATATAAAACGACATCACACTTCCTTTGCTGAACTCGTCAAAAGCACGCTGGAGAATGTGGTACAGCCGAACGGAGCATATGTCGATCGCATGCAGGTTCTTCAACCCCGAGCAAGCGAAGACTTCCGGGTCTGTGCTCAGCCCTAACGACAGCAGAGGTGACGCCGGAGCCAGTGTACACAGCTTAAGTCTTTTGTTCTCTCCAAGGGCGAATATACTTTCAAAACCTTTCGCCAGCTCTAGCGAATACTGTCAAACAATAGAATTTTGAATTTCGAACTGGTTAAGTTTGACTAGTTTACTGTGTTTCTTTTAATCTACTAATGATTTTTGTAAATATAGCTAATGAAGCTCATAAAGTTCAAGTATCTAATGATAAAAAGCGTTCGCCAGGACCAAAGCTTATGAACTACGAAAGATACAGTGATGCAAGAAACTGTTTTCATATTAAAACTGAAGCAATTTCTCTAGTTCCGTTTGAACATATGAACCAAGAAGTTTTACAAAACTCTGGTTGTAAATATCAAAACGATACTGTTTTATGTGATTCTATTGATATGATGAGCACTTTATGGAATCATTATCTGTCTACCGTCACACATATTTTTTTATACCGGAGCAAATGATATCCCTCAGCTTAAATGTTCCATTTGGCGTCTTTCAATCCAGCCAAGATAATCTGTCTCACACAGGCCAAAAAATTAAGAAACAAATATGCTGGACGTTAAGTGTAACTTCAAAAGTAAAAAAAAAAAAGTAAGAGAGAAGATTGTACGAGATTATTTGAATGAAAGTAAGCACACACACACACACACACACACACACACACACACACACACACACACACACACACACACACACACACACACACACACACACACACACACACACACACACACACACACACACACGACTCGATGGCGCGGTGGTAGCGATCGTGGCCGCCATTACGGCGGTTCGGGCTCGAATCCCGCCCAGGGCTGAAATAATTTCAGTATCGCTGTGCTGCGAGTCGTTACTCCAAGTCTCGTGGGCGGAGAGTTAGGGGTGTGTGTGCGTGTGAGGTCACAGCATTACCCTTAGATCGGTCATCTATGAGCTCTGAGCTCTCTTCTGGCACGGTGGTTAGAGTTCATGCCTGCCACTGCGGCGGTCCGGGCTTGAATCCCGCCCAGGGCTAAAATAATATCAGTATCGATGCGCTGCGGGTTGTTACTCCAGCTCTCGTTGGCGGGGAATTGGGTGTGTGTGTGTGCGTGTAAGGTTACAGTATTACCCATAGATCGGTTATACGAGGTCTAAGCTCTCATCCGGAAGGTTAATAACTGTCAATCACGAGTCCAACGCGTGATCCAAGACTATAGTGAATCACACACACACACATACACACACACACACACACACACACACACACACACACACACACACACACACACACACATATATATATATATATATATAATATATATATATATATAATATACACACAGAGCAACCACAAAAAAATGGCTCCAAGACTTTTTTAAATTTGTCTTATGAAGAGAGACTGGCTAAAGTGGAGTTACCGACTTTGGAGCAAAGGAGAGAGAGAGGCGACCTACTGACCATTTATAGAATCATGAAGGGCACAGAAATACTCGATAGAGAGGACTTGTTAAATTGGGACAAGAGAAAGACAAGAGGGCATGGAAAGAAACTTAAAAAAGGTAGTTATAGAAGAGATCTGAAGAACAATTTTCCACAAAGAATGGTGGACACTTGGAACAAACTGGACGAAACAATAGTGTGTGCAAAAACCATGCACGAATTTAAGAGCAAACCAGACACTGTGAGGTAAAAAGGCGGGACACCACGAGCGTAGCTCCCCTTCCCGTAAAATGCAACTAGGTAAATACAACTAGATAGATACATGCGTGTAAAGAGCAGCGACCCCATCTGACAGAAGACCCATGAAAGTTTCAGATCCTTGTCTTCCAAAAATTTTGAGGAAGTTTCAGATACATGTCTTCCCAAACTTTTGAGGAAGTTTCAGATCTTTGTCTTCCCAAATTTTTGAGACCGTTGTACTACTGAAAACAAACGAATGAATAAATAGATTAAAAAAAAAAAAAAAATTGTACCCCACCCACTAGGCGGGGTTGGGTCACCATATTTCCTCGGTTCCATATTTGAATCTGAGTGGGTAGCAACCGTTAGAGTTTGTCCCAATGCTGCTCTCTGCCTAGAGTGATATGACTGCAGCGCAAGACACCACACAAACTCTCAGGGCGATTCGACAGCAGTGCAGTTTATCTAAAGAGATAGTTTCAGAAAAATTGCATACATGAGACTAGCTACAATGGCCGCACATAAAGAACTAATGGCACTACACTATCAGGTTCAGATACTAACACCGTAGAATCTATCAATGTCAGGCTAAGATCAGATGTGCACTGTTTTGCAATATCACTGAGTTCTGTAGCAAAACTCAGAGGTAAAACGCTGTGACAATGATAATATTTTGTATAGTCGTTTCGCAATGAAGTTCTGTGGTTTATAAACGATGCCAATGACAGAGAGACAATAAACAAGAAGAGAAAGTATTGCAAATGAAAGATGTTATGTTATTACGTAAACATGTTTCCGAAGCCCATGATACTGTCAAGGACTATCTACCAAGACCTTACCTTACCTTAAATTGCGTTAGGTTAGGCTAGGGTGGAATAAGTAAAACAAGGTGCATGTCTACTATTCATGTACATGTACATATACATACACATATACATGTATATACATATATACATATACTTATACATATACATATACATATACATATATATACCTTCAAACACACACACACACACACACACACACACACACACACACACACACACACACACACACACACACACACACACACACACACACACACACACACACAAACACACGATCGACGCGCAGTGGATAGAGTTCCTGGCCGCCACTACGGCGGTCTGGGTTTGAATCCCACCCAGGGCTGAAATAATTTCAGTATCGATGCGCTGTGAGTCGTTACTCCAACTCTCGTGGGCGGGGAGTTGGGTGTGTGTGTACGTATAAGGTCAAAGCATTACCCATAGATCGATCATACATGAGCTCTGAGCTCTCTTCCGGGAGGGAAATAGCTGTCGATCACGAGTCCAACACGTGATCCAAAACAATGGTGAATCACACACACACACACACACACACACACACACACACACACACACACACACACACACACACACACACACACACACACACACACACACACACACACACACACACATTGAATGATCAAAATTGAAAAAAAAAATTCAAGACACTTAACTAAACGACACACAATCAACTCTGATGCTCGCTCAGATGAATTGAAGTGAATAAAAAATTTCTAAGGAAGGAAGCAAGTTGTGGTGTATTTTTTGCACACACACACACACACACACACACACACACACACACACACACACACACACACACACACACATACACACACATACACATACACACACACGCGCGCGCACATACGCACACGGCGCGAAGGAGCAGTGGTAACGTTCGCAACCGCTGCTACAGCGATCCAAGTTTGAATCCCTCCCAGGGCCGAAATAATGTCAGTATCGCTGTGCTGCAATCTGGTACTCCATCTCTCGCGGGCGGAGGTGTGTGTGTGTGTGTGTGTGTGTGTGTGTGTGTGTGTGTGTGTGTGTGTGTGTGTGTGTGTGTGTGTGTGTGTGTGTGTACGGTCACAACATTACCCATAGATCGGGAATATGCAGTATGAACTCTTAGCTGTCATCAGGGATGGTAATAACTGTCGATCACGATTCCAACACGTGATCTAAGACCGTGGTGAATCATGCACACACACACACGTACACACTCATTATCATGCCTATATTGTCATAGTATTTCTGAGTAGGGGTCATACAATTTTTAAAGAGTATGTGTGTGTGTGTGTGTGTGTGTGTGTGTGTGTGTGTGTGTGTGTGTGTGTGTGTGTGTGTGTGTGTGTGTGTGTGTGTGTGTGTGTGTGTGTGTGTGTGTGTGTGTGTGTGTGTGTGTGTGTGTGTGTGTGTGTGTGTGTGTGTGTGTGTGTGTGTATTTACCTAGTTGTATTTTACGGGAAGGGGAGCTATGCTCGTGGTGTACCGTCTTCATATCTCGTGTGTGTGTGTGTGTGTGTGTGTGTGTGTGTGTGTGTGTGTGTGTGTGTGTGTGTGTGTGTGTGTGTGTGTGTGTGTGTGTGTGTGTGTGTGTGTGTGTGTGTGTGCGTGTTAGTGTACTGTGACTTCGTCTTCCGTGTTGGGAATTATATTATTCATCCTTTATACCTTACCACAGAAGGTTAATCCGGTTATGAATGGAGTCTGAAATCATTGTAACCACCCAGGGCATAGTGACTAAGTGTTAATCATGAATTGCAGTATACTACACTTCTGATGTCCGCCGTTGCATAGTGGGGCTGGGAAGCCATGAAAGTACCACTTGAACAGTTGCCGAGCACTCACCATGGGTCGAACTCGGACCTACTGAATACGAGACAAGAACGCTACCCACGTTCAATGTATGTGTCTTTAAAAATCGAAAACAACGGAAACGGTGCTTAGTTTGTGCGAAAACTTATCGACCCTCCTGTGGAGGTTCGAAGGCGTTT
>NC_134797.1:28947447-28969947 GCF_046742065.1 Oratosquilla oratoria
GCGTGTCCTCCTTAAAAGTTCCCTGCCCTCGATCTGACACGGTCAGGAAAAACAACTTCACATTTTTCATTTACAAAAGCGCCTTTTATTTTATTTTCTATTGTAGTCGCTTTAGGGCCATTCTATTTTAGCTGCATGAAAGCCTCTGCAAAAAAAAAGTTTGAAAGAATTTGCTATGCAAACAAGAAACATGCCTGTGCACACTATGACGACGCGTTGGTGAGGCGTGACGGCTCGAGTTGAGTGCACGTTGAATTGTTTATTTTAAGCGCTTCTCATATGCATCAAGTTTTTTTTTTGTTAGACATGAACCTACATTATGCATGTATACATACGTATACATATGATCACATATATATTACATACATACACACACAATGTATATGTATACACACACACAAACATTCTAGATAAAATGAGATACGAAGACGGAACACTACGAACATAGCTCCCCTTCCCGTAAAATACACATACACACACACACACACACACACACACACACACACACACACACACACACACTCACACACACATATATATATATATATATATATATATATATATATATATATACATACATATATATATATACTGATTTTTGTCTTCTTTTAAGGGGTACCGGATATCATTTCCTATCTCCACGATTGTGAGATAATACTCATGACTCCTATGGGAACTGGGGCCAAGAACCATTCTCCTCGCCGCAATGGAATTATTTTGGGTCGGCACTGAAACGAAGCCTCATGCCCGCAGATTGCCAGAACACCCAAGACTCGAATTCGAGTCCTTTAACATTAATCGATGGCGCTGTACGATATGTGTATATACGTACCCGTGCGCTCACATACATACACTTGCATCAAGAGAGTGCAGAATATAGAGAAGATATAGAAATAGCTGAAATTATGAACAAACATTTCAAATCTGTATCCACAAATGAAAATATACGCAATTGGGATGAAGGAAAGGGAGAAAGATCCCCCAATGAAAGAAATAATTGTGACACAGAAAGAAGTAAGGGATCAAATAATGAACATTAATGTCAGAAAATCACACGGCCCGGACGGAATTCTAAATTGGATACTAACGGACAAAATATATGAGATAATAGATTGCTCACTCAAAGAAGGAAAGGTACCGCAAGATTGGAAAAATGCAAATATTGTGCCAATATATAAAGGGGGAGATAAGGAAGACCCAACAAAATATAGACCTGTCTCCCTTACAAGCACAATAGCTAAAATATGTGAAAAAGTTTTCGAAAGTAGATGGACTAAACATCTGGAGGAAAACAATGTGATGAATCCAAAACAATTTGGTTTTGGACAAGGACGATCATGTGCCACAAACTTGATTTGTTTTTATTTAAGGTTGATAGATATAATGCAAGAAAGGGACGGATGGTCAGATTGTGCTTTCTTGAATTTACAAAAGGCATTTGATAAAGTACAACACAAAAAGTTATTAAGAAAACTCGAAACAACAGAAGGTGTACAAGGAAGATTACTGAATTAGATGGAAGACTTGCACGAGAGAAAAATGAGGGTGTTACTTAGAGATAAAAACTTGACCTGGGAGGAAATGATAAGTGGAATCCCACAAGGTTCAGTATTAGCTCCAATAATGTTTGCTATATATATAAATGACATGGATGAAGGTGTAGAATGCTATATGAACTTCTTTGCAGATGACGCAAAACTACTAAAGAAAGTAAGTACAGAAAAAGACTGTGAATCACTACAGAGAGACCTGGACAAAGTCTGGGAAGGGAGCCAAAAATGGGAAGTGAACTTCACCATAAAAAAATTTAGTATAATAGAATTTGGAAAAGTAAAAAAAAAAAATTGGTATAAAGGAAGCAAATAAAGTTAGTTTCGAAAAGGACCTAGGAGTAATTATTAACAAAGGCTTGTCACCAGACAAGCATATAAACAAAATAGCCGGAGAAACCTACAATTTACTAAGATCAGTAAACGTGGCTTTTAATTACTTGGATGAAGTAATAGTAAAAAGATATATTAGTCACACTGATAAGACCAAAATTGGAGTACGCTGTGATACTATGGACCCCCAACACAAAAAAATAATATAAAGAAATTAGAAAGAATCCAAAGAGCAACGACAAAGATGGCACCAACACTTTCAAATTTGACTTACGAACAAAGATTGTCTAAACTGGAACTACCAACCCTGGAACAAAGAAGAGAAAGAGGAGATCTATTGGCCATTTACAGAATCGTGAAAGGCATGAAATCCTTGACAGAGAAGACTTATTAAAGTGGGATAAAAGAAAAACAAGAGGACATGAAAATAATCTCAAAAAGGATAGTTATAGATAAAATCTAAACAAAAAATAGTTTTCCACACAGAGTGGTGGATGTCTGGAACAAATTGGACGAAACAATAGTGTGTGCAAAAACCATACAAGAATTTAAGAACAAACTAGATGCTGAGATATACAAAGACGGGTCACTACGAACATAGCTCCCCTTCCCGTATAATACAACTAGGTAAATACACGCGCGCGCGCGCACACGCACACACACACACACACACACACATACACACACACACACACACACACACACACACACACACACACACACACACACATACATACATACACACACACACACACACACACACACACACACATATATATATATATATATATATATATATATATATAAATATATGTGCTACTAAAAACATAAATACACACACACACACACACACACACATACACACACACACACACACACACACATACACGCACGCACGCACGCGCACGCAAGCAAGCGCACACACAAACACACACATACATACACACACATGCACACACAG
Source organism: Oratosquilla oratoria (assembly GCF_046742065.1). Classification (NCBI taxonomy): domain Eukaryota; kingdom Metazoa; phylum Arthropoda; class Malacostraca; order Stomatopoda; family Squillidae; genus Oratosquilla; species Oratosquilla oratoria. The sequence goes on from NC_134797.1 coordinate 28,950,292, forward strand.
ACACGCGCATACACACCCACACACGCTCGTGCAGGCACGCACATACAACAGTATATACATGTGCCTCGGTTGAATATTCAGAAAAAAGTGAATCCATAATCTCTCAGTCTGTACTTTTATGTAGATATGGTGGTTGGATGTGATTGAAGACCTCAGAAATAATGTCGAAAAACAATAGAAATAGCTTGGAGTTATGTCCCTAATATTTGTCATGCTTTTTTTTTAATCCTGTGCTAGAGGTATATAATGCCTTGAAAGTGGCAGTTGCCGTCAATCAGGTATATAATGGCCAAACGCCATCTCAATCAATAGTTTTTTTTTTTAATATATAAGATGTTTGAAGAACGTTTGACATTTTGAAACACAAATTTCACTTGTCCTTCGAAAGGTATCTAATTTGTTTGTACAATGTATAGATGATAACCTTTGAAATTTCGTAAATAGAAATTTCTTAGGTATGATACATATATATATATATATATATATATATATATATATATATATATATATATGTATACTATAATAAAGTAGTAGCCTCTGTCTGTCTCTTTGTCTGTTTGTTTGTTCACGAACTCCTCCTAGGGTTTTGAAGATAGACCCCAATATCCATATATATTCTGATACCTTATCACTGCAGGTACTTGAATAATTATATCTAATTAAGAAAAATAATTTTGGTTAGGGCAAAGGGTTAAAGTTAGGTGGGGTATGGTTAAGTTAGAGATTATTCACGAACTCCTCCTAGGTTTGTGCAGATAGACCCCTATAACTATATATATTCTGAAACCTTATAACCCAAGGTACTTGGATTACTATCTTTCATTTGTCTGTCTGTTTGTTTGAGTGTTCACGAACTCCTCCTAGGGTATTGGAGATAGACCCCCATAACCATATATATTTTGATACCCTATCACTCCAGGTACTTGGATAACTATATTACATTTAAAAAATATATTTTTGTTAGGATTAAGGGTTAAAGTTAGGTGAGGTATGGTTAGGTTAGTGATTATTTACGAACTCCTAGGTTTATGAAGATAGACCCCTATAACCATATATATTCTGAAACCTTATATCCCAAGGTACTTGGATTACTATCTTTCATTTGTCTGTCTGTCTGTTTGTTTTTGTTTTATTTGTTTGTTCACGAACTCCTCATAGGGTTTTTGGAGATAGACCCCCATATCCATATATATTCTGATACCCTATCACTCCAGGTAATTGGATAACTATATTTAATTAAAAAAATTGGTTAGGGTTAAGGGCTAAAGTTAGGTGGGGTATGGTTAGGTTAGTGAGTATTCACGAACTCCTCCCAGGTTTTTGCATATAGACCCTTATAACCATATATATTCCGAAACCTTATAACCCAAGGTACTTGGATGACTATCTTTCATTTGTATCTACTATAATAAAGTAGTAGCCTGTGTCTGTCTGTCTATTTGTTCATGAACTCCCCCCAAACCATATATGTTCACTATAACCCAGGCTACTTAGATAAGTATATTTTATTTCCAAAGGGCGTCTCCCTCCTGAAATTTCTTTCTCTCTTACTTTCTTAACATTTTCTTTTTGTTATCTTTTCCATTGGGTTTTATTGATACGTGTAACTTTTCTCCAAAAATTCTATCAAAATCAAAATAATCATCATTTGCCCGCAGCAACGCACGGGTAATTTGACTAGTATAAATATATTTGTGATTCCGCTCCTCAAAAGTATTTGAACTGTTGTAGTGATAACTGTCGTATGTAAATTTTCAAAATATTCTTGTGTGTCGTAAGATTGATTGATGGCAAATTGGAGATCAATGCATTTTCTATTTAACCTCAGAAGAATAAGAATATAGAATCCTAATGTCATAGGATCACAAACATATTAATGGATCTTCCTCTTGATCATTAGGACATCGTTGAATACTATGAGTTTCTTTATAGTACCATGATACTTAGCATAATGACGTCACGTTATAAATAGGTAGTATTTTGTCGAGAATAGGTAGCGTTTCTATAATTTAGGACAACGTCGCAGCGAAAAAGATGGAGTTATAGCAGAAGTTAAAAGTGGCAAGGGTCCTTTTTTAGTAGAGATTAATCCCATAAAAAAAGCTACGTGCTTGAAAATCCCTGAAATGTTGTCTGCATAGAAATCATTCCATCAGTACGGGGCCATAGATGTAGGACGGACACTTCGCCATTGGCGACCAAATCAGTTTGATGTGAATGGCGCGGCATCACCCCCGCCCCCGGCCTCCCATATACAAACACAAACACACACATATGAACGCACACTGACATACACACAGAATCACACACACACACACACACACACACACACACACACACACACACACACACACACACACACACACACACACACACACACACACACACACACACACACACACACACACACACACACACACACACACACACACACACACACACACACACACACACACACACACACACACACACATATATAGTATACACATACACATGGACGTATACTTACATATATATGAACGCACACAGGTGTGTGTGTGTGTGTGTACGTGTGTATGCGTTTGTGTATATGTATATGTGCGTACGTGTGTGTATATGTGTGTATATGTATATGTATGTATTATATGTATATATAAAAATATATATGTATGTATTATATGTATATATATATATATAAATAATATATATATATACACATATATATATATACACATATATATATACATATATATATATTTATATATTTATATATGCAATAAAAACACTAGGAGCGTGTGTTCACAAATGCGTAAGTAACCACTAGGAAAAGTAAACTAACGAAGCAGAGCGCTTTCGTATAATTACATCTTCAGTGCAGATATCTGCACTGAAGATGTAATTATACAAAAGCGCTCTGCTTCGTTAGTTTTCTTTTCCTCGTGGTTTCTTACGCATATATATATATATATATATGTGTGTGTGTGTGTGTGTGTGTGTGTATGTGTGTGTGTGTGTGTGTGTGTGTGTGTGTGTGTATGTAGTTATATGTATATGTATGTATGTATGTGTATATGTATATGTATGTATATGTATATGTATGTATATATATGTGTATGTATGTGTATGTGTATATATGTATATGTATATATATGTGTATATATATATATATATATTCATATATATATACATACACATATATATACATATGTATATATATATATATATACAATATATATATGCATATATATACATATATATATATATATATATATATATATATATATATATATATATATATATATATATACGTCAAAGGCCTGAAGAATAGCCGAAGAGTCTGGGATATGTCGGCGCACTCTGGAAGGCCCCGAAGGCAGCCCCCCAGATCTCTACGAATTCGGGTAAGACAGTAATGGAACAGCGCCTATATCTCAAGAGGAGAGATCCAAGACAAGAGGACGACGAGGAGGAGGAGGAGTGGAATTTCGGCGTAAAACGACGACGTTGCAACGAAGACTTCGAGGATGCCTCCAGTTGGCGAAGAGACGTATTCCTCGAGGAATACCACACTGTGAGGAACAAACTTCACCTCAACCTCGGGAAGGCCAACGCTAATGACGACCTGTTGTTCCTTGTTCAGAACAGGAACTTGATTAACAGCGTCAAGAAGCACCTTCTTCGAGGCACAGGTCTTGATGACCTCGAGGATGATTGAGGTTTTCGGAAACGAGGAGGACATTGAGAAAAAAGAAAAGAAATTATCGTTGGGAAGCTCCTTGGACATTGAAATTTTCAAAGAAAAAATCTTCAAGAGTAGTCGTGGACTACCAAGGTCTTCACGACCTTAAGGAAATCTTTTCAATTATCTTAGAAAAAATAAGAAACTTAGACAAAAGTTGGTACGGATACTAATGATCCTGGAATTGTAGTACATTATCAAAACCAAAAATTGAACTGGAACTATTGAGTAATTTTCTTACTCTTTCCACGTGTCACAAACATGAAGGACTTGATGACATGGTCATTTATAGACCTTGTTCTCCGTTGCAAATTATATTCTAAGACTTCGATTTTCGTCCTCACATAAGAAGCCGAAAATAAATTATCGTAATATGAAAATTTAATCAGTTTTGATTTCTCGTTGGACCTAACCGTATGTACTATAGAAGGTCTTTTTAAGATCTGATGTACAATGAAAGACAAAAGTATCTTCTCAGGTTTGTCCAAAGGTGGATAAAACATGTCGAAATATGATGAAAATCGGCTAGAAACGATTAGCACATTACACCGGGAGGCGCTTAGATGCGATTTAATCCAGCACCATTGCCTGGTGACCGTTGCCGCTCACTGTGAGGCTGCGGGTTTCCAGTCGGTGTGTGTGTGTGTGTGTGTGTATACATATATATGGGTTTTGTGTATGTTTTGACTCAGCAACCCCCCATATAAGAGGGAAAATGTCCTTTGAGAAAGCAAATAAGATTCTAGGACTGATTGCGCCATCTTTTGACTTCAAAAGTCCATCTCTCATTAACAAGCTATATAAATCGTTAGTTCGTCACCATTTGGAATATGCTATTTTCGTATGGTAACTGAATCTCATTAAAGACATAGACATATTGGAAAAAGTACAACGGGGAGCCACAAAACTGATTCTAAATATAAGAAACAAATCATACGAAAATTGACTAAAACATGAGTCTATTTTCCCTAAAAAAGCGTAGACACGGAGGTGACTTGATACAGGTCCTTAAGATTCTAAAGGGGATTGATAACATCAAAAGTGACAAAATTTTCACACTGAATGAGAATCCGACAAGAAATAATGGTCTCAAACTGTTAGGAAATATATTTAATTTGGAAGTAGGTAGAAACAACTTCGCCAACCGTGTAGTCAATGAATGGAATAAACTTCCTGCAGAGGTAGTGCAGTGTAGTTCAGTTCGAAGCTTTAAGATTCGTATAAATAAACATCTAAGCAAGATGCTGTAATGCCTGCCATTTATTTTATATTATTTGTTTGTCTGTTATTATTTGTCTCTTTGTTTATTATTATTTGGTTTATTTTCATTTATCAATATTTATGTGTGAATTTATTATCATTTACTATTTTCCTGTTTGTTTATTATTCAACTATACCTGTGCATTTATTTATTTAGTTTATTATTATTTATGCTGTTATAATTTCTTATTCATTTATTATTATTATAATTTTTTCTCATCCGACCTAGTTATGGACCAAAAGGTCTCCTGTCGGCATGCTCCTCCTCCTTTGTGATATGTGTGTGTGTGTGTATGTGTGTATGTGTTTGTGTATATATGTGTGTGTGTGTGTGTGTGTGTGTGTGTGTGTGTGTGTGTGTGTGTGTGTGTGTGTGTGTCTACTTGATATGATTATAGAACATACAATGACGCAATGGATACAAGAGAATCCTAGGTATAGAAATGAGGAAGAACCATCGAGACTGGCCCTGCATCAGAACCCGAAAGAGTGGACAAGATTGAATATAAGACACCAATAAGTAAAAGTGACCAGATATTGATTGAACTGGAACTAAATGAGGAAAAATACATGAAAAAAACGAACAATGTAGAAAGGGAAGATTGATGTAAGAAAAAACAAATTGTGATAAAATAAGAGAATTCTTTCAAAAAGCAGACTGGGAAAGGATACACAAGTAGGAAACAACAATAGAAGAGAAATGGAATATTTTGACAAAAATTTATAAAGAAGGAGTGGAAAAGTATGTTCCAAGACAAAAACATGAAAAAATATATGTAAAGTGTTGGTATAACAAAAGATGTAGGGAGTTAAAAGAGAAAAGGGACAAAGCTTGGATAAAATGAAAAAAAGACAAAAGACCTGAAAAATGGAAAATATATACTAGTTATAGAAATTAATGTGTACAAGAGAAAATACGAAAAAGATGTCATAAAAAATGTAAAGATCAACCAAAACTATATTTCATTAAAAAAAAAAAAAAAATAGGGTTATGGTTAGGTTAGGGATTATTCAGGAACTCCTCCTAGGTTTTTGCAGATAGACCCCTATAATCATATATGTTCTGAAACCCTATAACCCAAGGTACTTGGATAACTATCTTTCATCTGCCTGTCTGTCTGTCTGTTTGTTTGTTTCTTTGTTCACGAGCTCCTCTTCGGGTTTTGGAGATAGATCCTCCATAACCATATATATTCTGATACCCTATCACTCCAGGGGACTTTGATAACTATATTTCATCTAAAAAATGGTTAAGGTTAAGGGTTAAAGTTAGGTGGGGTATGGTTAGGTTATTGATTATTCACGAACTCCTAGGTTTTTGCAGATAGACCTCCACAACCTACTATAATAAAGTAGTAGCCTCTGTTTGTCTATTTGTTTGTTTGTTCACGAACTCCTCCTAGTGTTTTGGAGGTAGACACCCATAACCATATATATTCTGACACCCTGTCACTCCATGTACCTGGATAACTATATTTCATTGAATAAAAATATTTTGGTTAGCATTAAGGGTTAAAGTTAGATGGGGTATGGTTAGGTTAGAGATTATTCACGAACTCCTCCTACGTTTTTGCAGATAGACCCCTATATACTATAATAAAGTAGTAGCCTCTGTCTGTCTGTCTATTTGTTTGTTTGTTCACGAACTCCTCCTAGGGTTTTGGGGATAGACCCCCATAACCATATATATTCTGATACCCTATCACTCCAGGTACTTGGATAACTATATTTCATTTCCCCGAAAAAATATTTTGGTTAGGGTTAAGGGTTAAAGTTAGGTGGGGTTTGGTTAGGTTAGAGATTATTCAAGAACTCCTAGGTTTTTGCAGATAGACCCCTATAATCATATATATTCTGAAACCTTGTAACCCAAGGTACTTGGATTACTATCTTTCATTTGTCTGTTTGTTTGTTTGTTTGTTTGTTTGTTTGTTTATTGTTTGATTGTTTATTCACGAACTCCTCCTAGGGTTTTGGAGATAGATCTTCATAATCATATATATTTTGATACCCTATCACTCCAGGTACTTGGATAAATATATTTCATTTAAAAAAAATATTTTGGTTAGGGTTAAGGGTTAAAGTTAGGTGGGGTATGGTTAGGTTAGTGATTATTCACGAACTCCTCCTAGGTTTTTGCAGATAGACCACTATAACCATATATATTCTGAAACCTTATAACCCATGTTACTTGGATAACTATCTTTCATTTGTATCTACTATAATTAAGTAGTAGACTGTATCTGTCTGTCTATTTGTTCACGAACTCCCCCCAAACCATATATGTTCACCATAACCCAGGCTACTTACATAAGTATATTTTATTTCCAAAGGGCGTCTACCTCCTCAAATTGATTTTTCTCTTTCTTTCTTAACATTTTTTGTTACCTTTTCCATATAGTTATATTGATACGTGTAACTTTTCTCCACAAATTCTATCAAAAATAAAATGATCATCATTTGCCCGCAACAACGCGCGGGTAATTTGACTAGTATATATATATTTGTGATTCCGCTCCTTAAAGGTATTTGAACTGTTGTGGTGATGAATGTCGTATGTAAACTTTCCAGAATATTCTTGTGTGTCTTAAGATTGATTGATGGCAAATTGGGGATCAATGCATTTTCTATCTAACCTCAGAAGAATAGGAATATATAATCCTAATGTCATAGGATCAGAAACTTATTATTGGATCTTCCTCTTGATCGATACCAAACATTAGGACATCGTTAAATCCTATGAGTCTCTTTATAGTACCATGATACTTAGCATAATGACGTCACGTTATGAATAGGTAGTATTTTGTCGACAATAGCTAGCGTTTCTATAATCTAAGACATCACAGCAAAAAAGTTGGAGTTATAGAGGAGAGATAGCAGAAGTTAAAAGTGGCCAGCAGCCTGTTTTAGTAGATATTAATCTCATAAAAATAAGCTACGTGCTTGTAAATCACTGAAATGTTGTCTGTATAGAAATCATTCAATCAGTACGGGGCCACAATTGTATGACAGACACTTCGCCATTGGTGACAAATCAGTCTGATGTGAATGGCGCGGCATCACCCCCCCCCCGGCCTCCCATATACAAACACAAACACACACATATAAACGCACACAGACACACACACACACACACACACACACACACACACACACACACACACACACACACACACACACACACACACACACACGTTATACACATACACATGGACGTATACTCACATATACATGAACGCACTCACACACACAAGTAAATGTGTACGTGTGCATGTGCACATGTGTATGTGTGTGTGTATGTGTATATGCGTTTGTGTATATATGTGTGTGCGCACGTGTGTGTATATATGTGTATATGTATATGTATGTATTATATGTATATATAAGAATATATATGTATGTATTATATATATATATATATATATATATATATATATATATATATACACAGTATATATATCTTATATATATATATAGATATAAATATACATGTGTGTGTGTGTGTGTGTGTGTGTGTGTGCGTGTGTGTGTGTCTGTGTCTGTCTGTGTCTGTGTGTATATATGTATATACATATATATATGTGTATATATATATATGAATATGTATATATATATATATATATATATATATATATATATATATATATATATGTGTGTGTGTGTGTGTGTGTGTGTGTGTGTGTGTATGTATGTATATGTTTGTATGTATGTATATATATATATATATATATATATATATATATATATATATATGTATATATGTATATCAAAGACCTGAAGAATAGCCGAAGAGTCTGGGATGTGTCGGCGCACTCTGGATGGCCCCGATGGCAGACCCCAGGTGTCTACGAATTCGGGTAAGACAGTAATGGAACAGCGCCTGTATCTCAAGAGAAGAGATCCAAGACAGGAGGACGACGAGGAGGAGGAGGAGTGGAATTTCGGCGTAAAGCGACGACGATGCAACGAAGACTTTAAGGATGGTTCCAGCTTCCGAAGAGACGTTTTCCTCGAGGAATACCACACTGTGAGGAACAAACTTCACCTCAACCTCGGGAAGGCCAACGCTAATGACGACCTGTTGTTCCTCGTTCAGAACAGGAACTTGATTAACAGCGTCAAGAAGCACCTTCTTCGAGGCACGGGTCTTGAAGACCTCGACGATGATTAAGGTTTTGGGAAGCGAGGAGGACATTGAGAAAAAATATATATATATATCGTTGGGAAGCTCCTTCGACATTGAAATTTTCAAAGAAAAAATCTTCAAGAGTAGTCGTGGACTACCAGGGTCTTCATGACCTTAAGGAAATCTTTTCAATTATCTTAGAAAAAATAAGAAACTTAGACAAAAGTCGGTACGGATACTAATGATCCTGGAATTGTAGTACATTATCAATGCCAAAAATTGAACTGGAACTATTGAGCAATTTTCTCAGACTTTCCACGTGTCACAAACATGAAGGAATTGATGACATGGTCATTTATAAACCTTGTTCTCCGTTGCAAATTATATTCTAAGACTTCGATTGTCGTCCTCACATAAGGAGCCGAAAGAAAAAATGATCGTAATATGAAAATTTAATCAGTTTTGATTTCTCGTTGGACCTAACCGTATGTACTATAGAAGGTCACTTTAAGATGTGATGTACAATGAAAGACAAAAGTATCTTCTCAGGTTTGTCCAAAGGTGGATAAAACATGTCGAAATATGATGAAAATCGGATAGAAACGATTAGCACATTACGTCGGGAGGCGTTTAGCTGAGATTTCATCCAGCACCATTGCCTGGTGACCGTTGCCGCTCACTGTGAGGCTGCGGGTTTCCAGTCGGTGTGTGTGTGTGTGTGTGTGTATACATATATATGGGTTTTGTGTATGTTTTGACTCAGCAACCCCCCATATAAGAGGGAAAATGTCCTTTGAGAAAGCAAATAAGATTCTAGGACTGATTGCGCCATCTTTTGACTTCAAAAGTCCATCTCTCATTAACAAGCTATATAAATCGTTAGTTCGTCACCATTTGGAATATGCTATTTCCGTATGGTAACTGAATCTCATTAAAGACATAGACATATTGGAAAAAGTACAACGGCGAGCCACAAAACTGATACAAATCATACGAACATTGACTAAAACATATGAATCTATTTTCCCTAAAAAAGCGTAGACACAGAGGTGACTTGATACAGGTCCTTAAGATTCTAAAGGGGATTGATAACATCAAAAGTGATCAAATTTTGACACTGAATGAGAATCCGACAAGAAATAAAGGTCTCAAACTGTTAGGAAATATATTTAATTTGGAAGTAGGTAGAAACAACTTCGCCAACCGTGTAGTCAATGAATGGAATAAACTTCCTGCAGAGGTAGTGCAGTGTAGTTCAGTTCGAAGCTTTAAGATTCGTATAAATAAACATCTAAGCAAGATGCTGTAATGCCTGCCATTTATTTTATATTATTTGTTTGTCTGTTATTATTTGTCTCTTTGTTTATTATTATTTGGTTTATTTTCATTTATCAATATTTATGTGTGAATTTATTATCATTTACTATTTTCCTGTTTGTTTATTATTCAACTATACCTGTGCATTTATTTATTTAGTTTATTATTATCTATGCTGTTATAATTTCTTATTCATTTATTATTATTATAATTTTTTTCTCATCCGACCTAGTTATGGACCAAAAGGTCTCCTGTCGGCATGCTCCTCCTCCTTTGTGATATGTGTGTGTGTGTGTATGTGTGTGTGTGTGTGTGTGTGTGTGTGTGTGTGTGTGTGTGTGTGTGTGTGTGTGTGTGTGTGTGTGTGTCTACTTGATATGATTATAGAACATACAATGACGCAATGGATACAAGAGAATCCTAGGTATAGAAATGAGGAAGAACCATCGAGACTGGCCCTGCATCAGAACCCGAAAGAGTGGACAAGATTGAATATAAGACACCAATAAGTAAAAGTGACCAGATATTGATTGAACTGGAACTAAATGAGGAAAAATACATGAAAAAAACGAACAATGTAGAAAGGGAAGATTGATGTAAGAAAAAACAAATTGTGATAAAATAAGAGAATTCTTTCAAAAAGCAGACTGGGAAAGGATACACAAGTAGGAAACAACAATAGAAGAGAAATGGAATATTTTGACAAAAATTTATAAAGAAGGAGTGGAAAAGTATGTTCCAAGACAAAAACATGAAAAAATATATGTAAAGTGTTGGTATAACAAAAGATGTAGGGAGTTAAAAGAGAAAAGGGACAAAGCTTGGATAAAATGAAAAAAAGACAAAAGACCTGAAAAATGGAAAATATATACTAGTTATAGAAATTAATGTGTACAAGAGAAAATACGAAAAAGATGTCATAAAAAATGTAAAGATCAACCAAAACTATATTTCATTAAAAAAAAAAAAATAGGGTTAAGGGTTAAAGTTAGGCGGGGTATGGTTAGGTTAGGGATTATTCACGAACTCCTCCTAGGTTTTTGCAGATAGACCCCTATAACCATATGTATTCTGAAACCTTATAACCCAAGTACTTGGATAACTATCTTTCACTTGTCTGCCTGTCTGTCTGTTTGTTTGTTTGTTTGTTCACGAACTCCACCTAGGGTTTTGGAGATAGACCCCCCATAACCATATATATTCTGATACCCTATCACTCCAGGTACTTGGATAACTATATTTCATTTCCCCGAAAAAATATTTTGGTTAGGGATAAGGGTTAAAGTTAGGTGGGGTATGGTTAGGTTATTGATTATTCACGAACTCCTAGGTTTTTGCAGATAGACCCCTATATACTATAATAAAGTAGTAGCCTCTGTCTGTCTGTCTATTTGTTTGTTTGTTCACGAACTCCTCCTAGGGTTTTGGGGATAGACCCCCATAACCATATATATTCTGATACCCTATCACTCCAGGTACTTGGATAACTATATTTCATTTCCCCGAAAAAATATTTTGGTTAGGGTTAAGGGTTAAAGTTAGGTGGGGTTTGGTTAGGTTAGAGATTATTCAAGAACTCCTAGGTTTTTGCAGATAGACCCCTATAATCATATATATTCTGAAACCTTGTAACCCAAGGTACTTGGATTACTATCTTTCATTTGTCTGTTTGTTTGTTTGTTTGTTTGTTTGTTTATTGTTTGATTGTTTATTCACGAACTCCTCCTAGGGTTTTGGAGATAGATCTTCATAATCATATATATTTTGATACCCTATCACTCCAGGTACTTGGATAAATATATTTCATTTAAAAAAATATTTTGGTTAGGGTTAAGGGTTAAAGTTAGGTGGGGTATGGTTAGGTTAGAGATTATTCACGAACTCCTCCTAGGTTTTTGCAGATAGACCCTTATAACCATATATATTCTGAAACCTTATAACCCATGTTACTTGGATAACTATCTTTCATTTGTATCTACTATAATTAAGTAGTAGACTGTATCTGTCTGTCTATTTGTTCACGAACTCCCCCCAAACCATATATGTTCACCATAACCCAGGCTACTTACATAAGTATATTTTATTTCCAAAGGGCGTCTACCTCCTCAAATTGATTTTTCTCTTTCTTTCTTAACATTTTTGTTACCTTTTCCATATAGTTATATTGATACGTGTAACTTTTCTCCACAAATTCTATCAAAAATAAAATGATCATCATTTGCCCGCAACAACGCGCGGGTAATTTGACTAGTATATATATATTTGTGATTCCGCTCCTTAAAGGTATTTGAACTGTTGTGGTGATGAATGTCGTATGTAAACTTTCCAGAATATTCTTGTGTGTCTTAAGATTGATTGATGGCAAATTGGGGATCAATGCATTTTCTATCTAACCTCAGAAGAATAGGAATATATAATCCTAATGTCATAGGATCAGAAACTTATTATTGGATCTTCCTCTTGACCGATACCAAACATTAGGACATCGTTAAATCCTATGAGTCTCTTTATAGTACCATGATACTTAGCATAATGACGTCACGTTATGAATAGGTAGTATTTTGTCGACAATAGCTAGCGTTTCTATAATCTAAGACATCACAGCAAAAAAGTTGGAGTTATAGAGGAGAGATAGCAGAAGTTAAAAGTGGCCAGCAGCCTGTTTTAGTAGATATTAATCTCATAAAAATAAGCTACGTGCTTGTAAATCACTGAAATGTTGTCTGTATAGAAATCATTCAATCAGTACGGGGCCACAATTGTATGACAGACACTTCGCCATTGGTGACAAATCAGTCTGATGTGAATGGCGCGGCATCACCCCCCCCCCCGGCCTCCCATATACAAACACAAACACACACATATAAACGCACACAGACGCACACACACAGAATCACATACACACATATACACAGACACACATACACACACACACACACACACACACACACACACACACACACGTTATACACATACACATGGACGTATACTCACATATACATGAACGCACTCACACACACAAGTAAATGTGTACGTGTGCATGTGCACATGTGTATGTGTGTGTGTATGTGTATATGCGTTTGTGTATATATGTGTGTGCGCACGTGTGTGTATATATGTGTATATGTATATGTATGTATTATATGTATATATAAGAATATATATGTATTATATATATATATATATATATATACATATACATGTGTGTGTGTGTGTGTGTGTGTGTGTGTGTGTGTGTGTGTGTGTGTGTGTGTGTGTGTGTGTGTGTAAGTATATATATCAATATATATATATATTAATGTATTTACATATATATATATATTATATACATATATATATATATGTATATACATATATATGTATTTAAATATATATATGTATGTGTATGTATATATATATATTATATATATATATATATATATGTGTGTGTGTGTGTGTGTGTGTGTGTATGTGAATATGTTTGTATGTATATATATATATATATATATATATATATATATATATATATATATATTTATTTATATATATATATCAAATACATGAAGAATAACCGAAGAGTCTGGGATATGTCGGCGCACTCTGGATGGCCCCGATGGCAGACTCCAGGTGTCTACGAACTCGGGTTACACACTAATGGAACAGCGCCTGTATCTCAAGAGGAGAGATCCAAGACAAGAGGACGACGAGGAGGAGGAGGAGTGGGTGTTCGGCGGAAAGAGACGACGTTGCAACGAAGACTTTGAGGATGGCTCCAGCTTCCGAAGAGACGTTTTCCTCGAGGAATACCACACTGTGAGGAACAAACTTCACCTCAACCTCGGGAAGGCCAACGCTAATGACGACCTGTTGTTCCTCGTTCAGAACAGGAACTTGATTAACAGCGTCAAGAAGCACCTTCTTCGTGGCACAGGTCTTGATGACCTCGAGGATGATTGAGGTTTTGGGAAGCGAGGAGGACCCTCAGAAAAAAAAAATAAAGAAAATTATCGTTGGGAAGCTCCTTGAACAAGGACCTTTTCAAAGAGAAAATCTTCAAGAGTAGTCGTGGACTACCAGGGTCTTCACGACCTTAAGGAAATATACATCTTTTCGATGATCTTGAAAGAAATAAGAAACTTACACAAAAGTTGGTACGGATATTAATGATGTTGGAATTGTAATACATTATTGAAACCAATTCTTTAACTGATACTATTGAGTAATTTTCTCAGTCTTTCCACGTGTCACACACATGAAGGAATTGATGACATGGCCATTTGTAAACATTCATCTTCGTTGCAAATTATCTTCGCCTTGACATAAGGAGCCAAAAGAAAATTATCGTAATTTTAAAATTTAATCAGTTTTGATTTATCACTGGACCTAAACGTATGTACTACAGAAGGTCACTTTAAGATGTGATATACAATGAAAGACGAAAGTATCTTCTCAGGTTTGTCCAAAAATGGATAAAACATGTTGAAACATGATGAAAATCGGCTAGAAACTGTTAGCACATTACGCCGTGAGGCGCTTAGATGTGATCATGTCCAACACCATTGCCTGGTGACCGTTCCCGCTCACTGTGAGGCTGCGGGTTTCCAGTCGGTGTGTGTGTGTGTGTGTGTGTGTGTGTGTGTGTGTGTGTGTGTGTGTGTGTGTGTGTGTGTGTGTGTGTGTGTGTGTGTGTGTGTGTACATATATATGTGTGACGGGTGCTTATGGGTTTTGTGTATGTTTTGAGTCGGCAACCCCCTATATCAGAGGGAAAATGTCCTTTGGTGTCATAGTTTGATAGAACTGAACACCAAAGAACCCCGTCCCGCTAACAAGGGGATGCTGTGCTCTTTATATAAGTATTTCAATGTTGACAACATTGCAATATATAAAACAGTTTGAATAGTGATAAGGTTATATCCAGGCTCAATTCTTTCTAATCAACTACACGACTTGTTAACTCTGCATGAATGGACGATAGTAATTTACAGCGGTATTATGCTTTAAATTTGAACTTTTTCAAATGCACAAGTGATGTATTCATTTCAAAATGTGCAGGGTACCCCGTGCCTAGGCTGGCTGGGTGTTAAGAGCGTGCTCAGGGTGGATGGACTTTAAGATCGATTTTTTTTTTTTTCGTGGTTTTTGAAAATATCAATGTGGTCCCGCCCATCATTCTAACGTCCTACTCTGTGATTGGATAACGGAACTGTATTTACGTTGGAGGTGTATTTCTATTACTATGCCGCATCTCATCTATGTGAAGACAAGGCGCCCAATCAGAGGCTGAGATCAAGGGAAGGGGGCGGGGCCACTTACGGCCTCCTTAGAATGGATGTACTATGGATGATGTCATTTACATCATTTATGAATGATCGAAATAGCATAACTATATATGGGTCGGCACTGAAACGATACCTCATGCCCGCAGATTGCCAGAACGCCCAAGACTCGAATTCGAGTACTTTAACTTTACCCGACGGCTCCCTACGATATTTGTATATACGTACCCGTGCGCGCACATACACGCACTTGCGCACACACACACACACACACACACACACACACACACACACACACACACACACACACACACACACACACACACACACACACTTTCAACGAACGGACGGCTTGAAGAACGTTCTGAAGAAAAGTGCCGATTGTGGATCCCAACGCAAAGAGAAGTACCTTTTTGTATTTGCAGGGTGGGGGGAAATTGCTCGTGGGGCAGTAGGTAAGTAGGAAAAGAGGAGAAGGGGAGGGATTGCTGGGGAAATGGAAGGAAATGAGGATGTGGAGGACTTGGCCCAGGCAGACGGGCGTAAGGTCAACATGAAACGACCACCGGACCAGCTCAGTGATGACGAAATGGCAAATAAAAATGTAAAGATTAGAAGTATAGAGAGGAGCAATACAGTAGAAAGTGACGAGAATATGTTCCAGGGATTTAAAGAGGGTGGGGGGGACTGATAAGACTAGAGGAGAGAGTTGATAAGGTGATCGAGGACTTGGAACGTAAGTTAGGTAATGTAGACTCCATTTTCCAGAGAATTGAAAGGTTGGAACAACTAGAGAAGGCTAACAGAAACTTAACTGAAGAAGTAGAGGACCTAAAAAGACAGTTAGGAAATGTAAAGGAGGAGAATGAGAAATTGAAGAAGAATAGTAATGAAAACAGAGAGAAAATAGCTACAGAAGTTAAAAATTGGAGAATAACTCAAGAAGGGAATAAGGTTTCATTCACTGACATAGTCAAACAGCAATTGAAAGAACATAATGAAGACTCAGTTATTAAAGTGATGAGACAGAAGGAGAATATAGTAAGAGAATTAGCTGACAAAAAGAAATGTATAATTATATTAGGAATGGAAGAGAAACATAACCCAGATAGAACCGCAAGAATCAAGGAGGAAAATGAAAGAGTAAGCAGTTTATTAAAATTAGTCCAGGAAGATGAACCAGAAATTATAAAGGAAATTGAGGAAAAATTCAGACTCGGAAAATATAGTACAGATAAGACCAGACCAATTAAGATTAAATTCAGGTCACAAACAACGGCAGAGAAAATTCTATCCAAGACAGGGAAACTAGCAACAAATGATCAATATAAAAAGGTATGGATAAAAAGAGAAATGAATAAGGAGGAAAGAGAGGCAGAAAAGCAGAAAAGAAGTGAAGCTAAGGCAAAAAACGAGGAAAGAACGGAGTCAGAGAAAGAGAGATTCTATTGGAGAGTAGTGAACATGAAAATAAAGCAGTTCGACATACTAAAGAAAAACATAAGGGAAACAGAGAACACAATGGAAGTGGCAGAAAACTAAGAGTGTCTTACACAAATATAGATGGATTGATAACAGGATTGAATGAACTGAATGATTATTTGAAAGAAAAAGAACCGGACATAATGGGAATTGTAGAAACAAAATTAAAAGGCCCACTACCACCCAACAGTGTAGGACATGATACATACAATTATTGGATTAGAAACAGAGAGAAAAAACAAGGGGGTGGAGTTATGTTCCTGACTAAGAAGGATATAAACGTGAAAGGTGTCATATATGGAAAGAATACAGTAGAGATGATTATGATAGAAGTGGAAGACAGAGATAAGAAGAGCAGAAAATTTGTGATCAATTATGTGCCTCCAAAAACAGCCTCATGGGAGGAGAGTGAACATAAAAGTATGTTAGAGGACACAAAGATAGCATTAACTAAAATAATGGAAGACGGAGGAAGAATAGTTATGATGGGCGACTTTAATTGCAAAGAAATCTGCTGGGAAGAAATGACAGTAAAGAGTGGTGATGACTCATGGGGAAATGCTCTACTTGAGATGATTACTGACCATTCAATGACACAATGGATACAAGAGAACACTAGGTATAGAAATGAAGAAGAACCATCGAGGCTAGACTTAATAATTACATCTGAACCTAGAATACTGGACAAGATTGAATATAAAACACCAATAGGTAAAAGTGACCACATATTGATTGAACTGGAACTTAATGAAGAAAAATATATGAAAAGAAATGAACAATATAGAAAAGGAAGAATGATGTATGAAAAAAACAAACTTTGATAAAATAAGAGAATTCTTCCAACAAGAAAACTGGGAAGAAATATACAAAGAAGAAACATCAGTGGAAGAGAAATGGAATATTTTGACAAAAATTTACAAAAAAGGAGTGGAAAAGTATGTCCCAAGACAAAAACAAGAAAAAGAATATGTAAAATGCTGGTACAACAAAAGTTGTAGGGAGTTAAAAGACAAAAGAGACAAAGCCTGGACCAGATGGAAAAAAGACAGAAGACCTGAAAAATGGAAAATATATACTGGTTATAGAAATGAATATGTACTAAAGTGCAGAGATGAAAAAAGAAAATATGAAAAAGATGTTATAGAAAAGTGTAAAGATCAACCAAAACTATTCTACAGATTTGTAAACAATAAACTGAAAAACAAACAAGACTTGGAGAAATTAAGACAAGGAGGAGTTGAATACACTGAGGAAATGGAAATGGCAGAAATTATGAACAAACATTTTAAATCAGTGTTTACAAGGGAAAATATACAACCTGAAGAGATTGAGTGGAAGGAAAAAGTCCCCCCTATGGAAGAAATAGAAGTAACAAAGAATGAAATATTGACACACTTGGGTAATTTTGATGTCAGAAAATCGCATGGGCCAGATGAAATAGCAAACTGGATTCTGAAAGAATGCAGGAATGAACTGGAAGACAAAATACATAGCATAATAAGCAGTTCCTTAAAAGAAGGAAAAGTTCCAGAAGATTGGAAAAAAGCAAATATAGTACCTATATATAAAGGAGGAAATAAAGAAGAACCTACCAACTATAGACCAGTCTCTCTAACAAGTACAATAGCAAAAATATGTGAAAGAATTATCAAAAGTAGATGGGTAAAATACTTGGAAAAAAACAACGTACTAAATCCAAGGCAATTTGGATTCAGACAAGGACGATCATGCGTCACCAATTTAATATGTTTCTATTCAAGGCTAATAGATATAATACAAGAAAGAGATGGATGGGCTGATTGTGCATTTCTAGACCTAAAAAAAGCTTTTGACAAAGTACCACATAAGAAGTTGCTTAAGAAATTAGAATATGAAGGAGGAATACAAGGTAAATTGCTAAATTGGATGGAAGACTTTTTGCAAGAAAGAAAAATGAGAGTAGTGATAAGAGATCAGCACTCAAAATGGAATGAAGTAATAAGCGGTGTCCCGCAGGGAACAGTTCTGGCCCCAATAATGTTTGCTATATATATTAATGATATGGATGAAGGAATTGAAAGCTATATGAGCTTCTTTGCAGATGATGCAAAATTACTGAAAAGAGTGAAAACTGAAGAAGATTGTGAATCACTACAGAGAGATCTAAATAAAGTACAAGAATGGAGTAGGAAGTGGGAGATGGAATTCAATACAAAAAAGTGTAGTATAATGGAATTTGGAAAAAGCAAAAACAGAATAACAGGATCATATAATTTGGGAGAAGAAGGAATAAAAAGAGTAGAAAATGAGAAGGACCTGGGAGTCATTGTTATGAATAATATGTCACCTGAGAAACATATAAATAAGATTTTTGGAGAAACTTATAATTTAATAAGAACAATCAAAGTGGCATTTACATACCTGGATGAAGAAATGGTGAGGAAAATCCTAATCACCCTGATAAGACCAAGATTGGAATATGCAGCAACGATATGGTCACCAAGTACAAAAAAATG
>NC_134797.1:28982447-29040968 GCF_046742065.1 Oratosquilla oratoria
GCATAGAAACTATTGATAGAGAGGATCTAATAAAATGGGATAGTAGAGATACAAGAGGACATGGAAAGAAAATCAAGAAAGACAGTTATAGAAGAGACTTAAAAAAGAACAGCTTTCCCCACAGGGTAGTAGACGTTTGGAACAAGTTAGATGAGAATGTGGTGTGTGCAAAAACGATACACGAATTTAAAAACAGTCTAGATAGAACGAGGTATGAAGACGGGACACCACGAGCATAGCTCCTCTTCCCGTAAGATACAACTAGGTAAATACACACACACACACACACACACACACACACACACACACACACACACACACACACACACACACACACACACACACACATCATACACATACATCATCGGCACCTTGTTCACTGTGTCAAGATCGCAACGCACATTCTGTAAAAGAAACTGGAATCAAGGTTGCGACGAGGCTACAAAAACATCAGATAACAGTGACTAGGAGGGGTCTTGAGCTCGGCAAAGTCCAAACATTGGGAGAAACAGCACCACGATGTAGACTGTCAAGAAGACGAAGTAATTTGCAAACTGGACAGGAAAAGCGCAAGTTTTTTGTTAGAAGCGAGGAATAGTGACAAAGGCAACGTCAATAGTTGCTTCAACTTCAACCTAACTTACAAAAGAACAGAAGAAAACATACCGCTCGAGAATGGGGTAGGATTAAGATAGGTAGCAAGATAAATAAATAAACAAATAAATAGATAAATAAATAAATAAACGAATGAAGAAATAATCAAATAAAAAATAAACAAAATAGATAAATGAATAAATAGATAAATAGGTTAATCAATTAATAAATCAATTAATTGATTAATGAATAAGTAAAAATAGAAAAATAGATAAATAAATGAATATATAACTATGTAGATGATAACGTAAATGAGAGAATAAACAATAAATAGATAAATGAAAATAGATTCATTAAATGATAAGTAGATTAGTTTATAAGTAATTATATGAAGGTTTAGTAATATCCTGGCAGACAATTGATTCTCTGCAGGAAGGGAAATAATATTTATTTTTCATTTCAAATTTGTTTGTCTGTCTATCTATTGATTTCGTTTATTCGTTTTATTTATCTAATTCTTTTATTTCCATATATTTATATATATATTTTTATTCATTATTTATTTCGTTATTTATTTTTACTTATTCTTTATATATCAATAGAATAGATCATAGATAATTATTCATTTATTCTAACTTATTTATCTATCTATTCATACATTCTAGCTTATTTATTTAGTTATTTATCAACCCTATTTATCTATCTATTCTATATTTTATCTTATTTTTCAGAAATGGCATGCAGCGGGTTGATCTCACTAGGAATGCGGGCATGCAGCTGACCTCACCCAGTGCACTCTGCACTACAAATCTGCTCTTCCTCCCATTGTGTTCCTGAAGGCAAACCCTGGACAGGTTTGTCACTATCCTTAAGTCGATTGTTTTGTAACTTTATCAATATATATATATATACATATATATATATATATATATATATATATATATATATATATATATATATATATGTATATACATATATATATAAATATATATATATATATATATATATATATATATATATGTATATATATACAATATATATACATACATATATATAAATATATATATATAAATATATATATATATATAATGTATATATATATATATATATATGTATATACATATATATATAAATATATATATGTATATATATATACATACAATTATATATGTATAAATATATCTGTATATATATATAAATATGTATTTATATATATATATATATATATATATATGAAAAAGATGGAAAAAGAGAGTAACGGGTCTCTTTCCGAATATATTCTAGACCGGTTTCGCTTGTAGCTTCTTCCTTTGAGGAAGGTACAAGCAAAACCGGTCAGGATTAAACTCGGAACGAGACCCGTGACTCTCTTTTTCCACCTTTTTCAACCTGTCACAATGTATCAACATATATATTCATATATATTTTTATATATATATAAATATATATATATATATATATATATATATATATATATATTGGATCCGGCAAATTCACCGATAACAATTCATCGACACGCTCAATTCATCGATATACACAATTCATCGAAAAATAAAAATAAAACTATTCTAATTTGAAATATATAACTAGGTCGTGTTTTCATCCTTGATTTAGCATATTTTTACCTTTGATAATGAAATAATTAATTTCATAGCCTTTATTTAGGATATTACAAAAACAAGGTAGAAATTATTTTCGTATTTATTAAGAATAGTTAAAAAAAAATAATGACAGAACTATTGAAAATGACAAATTAGTACAGACTAAACTTAAAATCATAAATAGGTTTACTTAAAATGATAAAGCTAGGTTATGGGCTATTGCCCGCAAATAATCAACGACGCTGCTGTATGAAGGATATCTTTCTACAATGTTTTTTATCCGTTCGAAAGAGTCACGATATTTCTTTCTCTGTGATTGAGATGAAGTAGCAGCCAAGTATTGATCGACTTTGACTTCATTATAGTTTTGTTCTTTCTTCAGGCAGTCGAAAAACTTTCAAATATTATGGTGGTGTCCAGCAACCTGTGTCTAAAATGTCCTATGCTATCCATCAACCGAATTATTTGTTTTTGGTAAAGAATGTAAAACGGTTTTCGTAAACATCACCAATTATATAGAAAACATAGAAAATGAGAACCAATGTAGGGTCGATATATTGTCGTCAGGTTATCCGGGACTGGCCGTGGGAGGTTCTTCTCACGTCTACATCCTCTCGGTCTTCATTCCTTGATTGCGTATGAAGATGTGGTTCTGGTTCAGTGGTTTTCATTTTCTATGTCATCTCAACCACAAAGAAAGAAAATCGTGACTCTTTTGAACGGATAAAATACATTGCAGAAAGATATCCTTCATATCGCAACGTCGTTGATGATTTGCGGGCAATAGCCCATAACCTAGCTTTCTAATTTGTAAATCAATTTATAGTTTTAAGTTTAGTTTAAACTAATTTCCCTTTCAACCCCACACCACAGTCCTACCTTTCACCAGCTACCTACCTCTCACCCCCTACCTACCTCTCACCTCTTTCCTACCCCCTCACCCTCAACCCTTCAAGCCCTAAACCTACAACCCCTCAACCCCATTCTACCAACGGTGAGACGCTTTTCTCAGGTCAATTCAACAATACCGCTCTGATGTAACCCCCTCCCCCATTTTGTCAATCTAGTATACAGTTGATTGGATCCTTTCTCCCGTATCTATTTTGTTATGGTGAAACTATTTCTGTGTACTATTGCTTGCTAAATTGTATTTCTACTATTCTGAAGTGTTCTTTGTAGTCGAAACGTCAATTGAAATAAGGAAAAAATGGAGAATTCGTCTTTGCTTACCCTACCAAAGTTAGAACTACAGTAATTTTTTGGAAATAATCAAAATTATAATAATAATTATTGTAAAAATTCTCTTCCTTATTGAGTAGTTTACCAGCACCTTGCCCTGTCACTTCTCTCACGTACTCCAAACTTCTCAATACAGGATTCACTTCCCATGTTCTTCCGCACTTTAGCATTGAAGTCACCTATTAACAACGTGTATTTATTTTTCTATATCCATTAAATGAAGTTGGTGAATAAACCTGAATCGTTTTTAGAGTGCATCTTTTCCCTAGCCTCATCACAATCCAAGCTACCCTATATAATACAACACTGAAATTCACTTATCTGTCTGCCAGCATTTTTCCAATCATACCGTCAGTCAGGAGTGTAAGGATAAAGAAGTTTCATCAAGACAGTAAGTAGTAATCTGCTACGAGAGTCTACTTCAGTGGTAATCTGAGAGCCACAGACTTTTAGAGGATTACAGGTTTTCACAACTGAAGCCGGAATTCAAAAACAAGTGGCAGTTAATGGATGTCTGATGATTATGTTCATTTTTAAAGTGGTCTCCAGTGATACATATGTAACAATTGGTTGAGAATCCTTGACTTTAGTATAATGTTTCTCGTGGGTGGTGTCATGCCGTTTTGTTTAGTTAGACATTGAAGAAAAATAAGGCCACCAAGACTAAGTTCTTCAACTTAGTTTGCATTGAGTGGATCCATATAACTGTATTCACTTTAGTTGTACCTTATGTGTGTTGGGGAGTGCATGTGTGTGTGTGTGTGTGTGTGTGTGTGTGTGTGTGTGTGTGTGTGTGTGTGTGTGTGTGTGTGTGTGTGTGTGTGTGGTGCAAGTATGTGTGTGTGCGCCTGTTTGTGGGTGGGTGCGGGTGGGTGAATGTTTTGCATACATATACACATATACATATACATAACATGTATCGCTAGTAACAGCGATAATAATACAAATAATTTCCGACAGTCGTCCCGGGAATCGAACCGAGGCCTAGCTTGATACCAAACTATGGTTTGGCATAAAGATGGTCATCATCATCATCATCATCATCATCATCATCATCATCATCATCATCATCATCATCATCATCATCATCATCATCATCATCATCATCATCATCATCATCATCATCATCATCATCATCATCATCATCATCATCATCATCATCACCATCATCATCACCATCATCATCATCATCATCATCATCATCATCATCATCATCATCATCATCATCATCATCATCATCATCATCATCATCACCATTCGAAATATCACCATTATAATCATCATTAATAACATCATTACCAACATGCAATGAGAAATAGACATTTGGGAATGGATGCTAAAAGTAGATTGTATGAAAGTGTGATTGTGCCGACAGTACTGTATGGGGCAGAAACATGGAACATAAGAGAGGAAGAGTTTAAATGTGTTTGAGATGAGGTGCCTGAGAAGTATGGTAGGAGTTACTAGGCTGGATAGAGTGAGAAACGAGGAGGTGAGGAGGAGAGCGGTGGTGGAAAGGGAGTTGGGAGATAAGGTTGATGAAAGAGTATTGGGATGGTTTGGACACATGGAAAGAATGAGTGAAGAAAGATTAGTAAAAGAGGTGTGGAAGGCAGAGGTGGAAGGAGTGAACATGAGGGGGCGACCAAGGATGAGATGGATGGATGGGGTGAAAGGGGCACTGGGAAATAGGGGAATGTCTACTGAGGAAGAAAGGGAGAAGACAGAAGGTAGGGGAGAGTGAGGAATAGTTGTGTGATTCACCTTGGTTCATCTTGGTCTTTGGATCACGTGTTGGACGCGTGATCAACAGATATTTCCCTCTCGAAAGAGAGCTCAGAGCTCGTATGACCGATCTATGGGTAATTCTATAACCTTACACACACACAACTCCCCGCCCACGAGAGTTGGAGTAACGACTCGAAGCGCAGCGATACTGAAATAATTTCAGCCCTGGGCAGGATTCGAACCAGGTACCGCCGGCACCGCCGTACTGACAGTCTGGGACTCTACCAACCGCGCCACCGAGTCGTGTATTGATGATGTAATGCATGGAAGGGAATGGGAGGGGGGGGTTGAGGGAGTATGAGTGAATGATATTTTGACGCAGCCCGAAAGGATTTCTCCCTGTATTCTCCATTTCTGTATGAGGGGATGGAGAGGGGGTTGGTCGCCTATTAAATGAAGCGGCGTTGCTGTGGATGTGCTGTGTCTTGCTACATTGCTTCTAATCCAAGACAGTGGGTGAGATGCAGGGATGACCCGTTATCCAGGAGGAACCAAGATAAGAGGGAGGGAGGGGTGGATGTGAGTGGAATATATGGGGATGGAATGGGTGAGAGTGGATTTTATGTCTTTTTTTTTGGGGGGGGAACGTAGGTATATGTATGTATGTATGTATGTATGTATGTATGTATGTATGCGTAAGTAACCACTAGGAAAAAGTAAACTAACGAAGCAGAGCGCTTTCGTATAATTACATCTTCAGTGCTGATACAAAGAATGTATGTATGTATGTACCATTGGTATCATCGTCAGAATCATAAATCTTATTATCACTGTTCCAATCATCATTAACCATCATTATCACTGCCATTATCTTACCAATTACCTATCAAATATGATTTATCATCACAGCGACTCGAAAATCGCTGAATGACCATATCACATATTTGTCGTCGTTTATTGCATGAGACCACGCATGCCGCAGCGTCTGAAGTGCATACGTCGACTCCGGAGCCGACTGCATCTCTTCAAACAACTTTTTTCCTATCCATCTAGGCTTCTGAAACTTGTTCTTCCTGTGGGTCACTCAATACCGTTATAGGACACTGACACCACCGATTTTCTTTTTGGTTCCCGGTATATGGTTTTAGTCGGCTGTGCAAATGACCTTTCGAACTTGTAAATATGTTGTGAGCATCTCTTGTCATTCCTTCTAGGTCAATGGCATGTTAGCTAATTTTTTTTCTATCTGTTCATTTATATTTTGTGAGTGACTTTGAGAGGTTTGGCTGTTGTTGAAATATAGTCGAACAGGTAAAGAATTGATACCATTATTCAGTTGTTTTTTCTAATCTTGATATAAATATTTAAGAATTGATATTTGTTATACTCGAGTTCCTTTAGGTTCTTATCACGTGGTATGATTGACCAACCAAATCATGTAGCAAGCCATCTACGATGGTAGGTGCTTTATATTATTTTTACTTGGAATTATATCTTTATTCAATATTGTGATAGTTGTGTCTACATATTTTTTTATCTCAGACGTATTGATATCTTATTGCAAAATTGCTTCGATATTTTATGAACGTCCTCACTGTGAATCACGCACCTAAACCTTCGCAAATTTTCTCCCTCTCGCGCCTAGCCCTCTCTCTCTCTCTCTCTCTCTCTCTCTCTCTCTCTCTCTCTCTCTCTCTCTCTCTCTCTCTCTCTCTCTCTCTCTCTCTCTCTCTCTCTCTCTCTCTCTCTCTCTCAGTCTCTCTGTCTCTCTCAATCTCTCTCTCTCTCTCTCTCTCTCTCTCTCTCTCTCTCTCTCTCTCTCTCTCTCTCTCTCTCTCTCTCTCTCTCTCTCTCTCTCCTCTTTGTCGTTCTGAGAACGACGTTCCTGGGCGCCTTGTTTGGACGACAGTCGAAGGTTTTCTAAACCGAATGAAATAATCGAGAGACAGACAGGATAAAACTTGTATGTAGCTTTCGACAATTAAAAAAAAATAACAAAAACAAAACACCATGTGAGGACAGAGCCTTTGTTAAAACGATGTTTTGCTTGTTAGAGCTTTATCGCGTACATAGTCGATAAAGTTCTAAGAGGCGAAACGTCGCACTAATGAGCCTCCGTCCACACATGATGTTTCTTTTGATAGATTTGTCGACAATTGCCAATGACATAGAGTAAGAAGTGTGACACGAGGTAATCACCAACCCTTTGACCTCCGCTTAATAAAATCGGCTAATGGAAGCTAAAATCAAAGTTGAAAGTTGCTTTCGATCCTCCAACACAAATGTAGATTTTGCAAGTTTTGTTGCAATTAATCCGCAGGCCTGTAGCTAGTTGTTGTTGTTGTTGTCGTTCCCTAGACTGTCTGCCCGAGCAGTCCCGTCTCCCCAAGGAATGCCACAGCCGAAACTGGGTTTTCCCACAAATCCTTTATAGAGTGTATGTTGTGTTGTTTGCGTGCATGATTGTGTATAATGCAGTCTTCCATTATGTGTTGTATGGTATGGGGTGAAGTGTTACATCCTGGGCAGCTGTTCACAATGCGGTCATCCAGCCTCTTCTGGTAGCTTAGAAGTGCTGGGTGGTGGCCGCACCGCAGTCTGGCCAAGTGGACTCTGTCCTTTCGTGGGAGAGAGGATTCAGAAGGGTGGATATCAGGGGGTCTGGCATGCAGCAGTGTGTTGTCTTTCAGTGTGTTAATGGAGCGGTGAGTGATATGATTATGAATATGTTTCCGGAGGCTGGTATTTGGTGGTTGTGGAGGAAGAGAAGAGAGTATTTGTGCGTAATAAAGGTCTTTGATGGTGTTTTAATGTTTCTTGGTGTGTGTGGGTGTTCTGCTATGTAGTGTAGCGGGTGTGATGTGTTTGTGGTGGCTGCGGCAAGTGTTTGTGTGCCTCTCATGTCGAGGTGGTCCTTGACTTTGAGGACTTTTGTTTCATGGTGTAAATGGTCTGTAGGTGTTGTATTTGTGCAGCCTGTAATTGTTTTTAGGGCTTTGTTTTGTATGATTTGAAGGGTGTTGTAGTGTGTCTCACTGAGATTAGGAGCCCATGCAGGACTCGCATAATTCATCACTGAGCGTATGCATTGTTTGTATATTGTTATATTAGTTTCTTTGTTTTGTCCAAATGTCGTTCCAGTGATTGACTTAAGTGCGTTAAGTCTAGGTGTGCATTTGTTTTTTATGTTTGTGATGTGTTGTTTGAAAGACATGGATGTATCGTATGTTACACCAAGAATTTTCGGTGTGTTTGTGTGTGGTGTTAGAGTGTTGTTGATGTAGAGATGAGGTATGTATTTGTGTTCTATTGTCCAGTTGGTGAGAAGTGTTGCTGTAGATTTGGTTGGAGCTATTTTGAGTCTGTTTGTGATGAACCATGTGTTGAGTGTATCAAGGTATGGCTGGATTATTTCTGCAGCTTTGTCTGTGTTACGATGTGTGCATGTGATTGTTATGTCGTCTGCGTAGGAAGAGATTTGTATTTCTGAGGTGTCTGGTGTGGGTAAGTCATGCATGTATAGATTAAATAGTGTGGGGGATAGAACTGAGCCCTGTGGTACTCCATTCTTAATGTTTCTGATGTGCGATGATTGGCCATTATATGACACGTAAGCATTTCTACCTGCCAGATAATTGGCCAGCCATCTTTTGGTGTTATTGTGCATGTCTGTGTTATATATTTTATTTGTTAGGTTGTGGCGGGGGATAGCATCAAAAGCTTTACTAATGTCTAATGTTATGAGAAGTGTTCTGTGGTGGGGCCTATCTGAATTGATGCCATCTAAAATTCTTTGTGTGAGGTTTATCAGAAGAGTGTTTGTGGAGTGTAGTGGCCTAAAACCGTGTTGTGAGTCAGCAAGGGGATGTGGTGTGACAAGTTGAAGTATTAGGCGTTTAATGACTTTAGAGGGGGTGCAGAGAAGTGTGATTGGGCGGTGTGATGTTGGGATTGTTGGGTCTTTGTTCGGTTTGGGAATGGTGATTATTTTACCATGCTTCCAGATGTCGGGTATAGTGTTGTGTGAATAGCTGTAGTTTGCAATGTTTGTGAGTGCGTGTATACCTTGTGGTCCAATGTGTTTTAGGTGGATGTTGCTTATGTTATCAGGGCCACAGGCAGATGAGTGCTTGAGATTATGTATTATGAGTTTTGTCTGACTGTCTATGAAGGGTGTATAGTCTGAGTCTGTGGGGAAGTCTTTCTTACGTCGAATGGTGCGTCGGTCGTCAGGGTGAGAAGTGAGATGGCTTGTCTGTGCAAAATGACGTATGAGTGCGTTTGCTTGTTGTCTGTTTGAGGGTAGATTATCTGTTGTTGTGATTATTGCTGCGTGAGAGCGTGTAGTGTTACTGTTGGATAGTGTAATGCTGTTGAGTGTTTTGTACAATTTGCTGGTGTTTGTTTTGTGATCAAGTGTATTGATAAAGTTTTGCCAATTTTGTGTTTTTTGTTCGTGTATTTTATTAGCAATCACAGTGTTTAGTGTTTGTATTTGGTCTGCTATGTTTTGAGGGATAGGTGTGGGGGTATCGTGTTTAAGTGTGTCACGTTGTCTGATGAGGTCTTGGATTTCTGGTGTGAAGTTGGGGTTGTGTGATTTTCTGTTGCCTCTAGGGATGTATCTCTTGTCTGCGTTTTGTATGATTGTATTAAAAGTGTGCACAGCATTGTTTATGTTTGTGATTGGTGTACTGTGTATGTGTGTCTGTGGCCAACTGGGGTGCATCTTGTTTTGGTGGTGATGATGATTGGAAGGTGGTCAGAACCAAGGGTTCCGACCACTCTCCATGATGTTGTTGGGGTTAGGCAGGGGGAGCAGAAGGTGATATCAGGAGAGGAGGGAGTGTAGAGGGCTTGGTGTGGGATATGTGTATGATTATGTGTGTTGTTCATGATAGTCAATGAGTCAAACTGAGTCTGCATATCCCTCTGTCCGTGTCAGGGTTGTCGACATACCAGGCAGACGACTTGGCGTTGAAGTCACCACCCATGATCAGGTTGGGGATTGAGGCTAGTTGGCTAAATTGAGGCCTGAAGGTGTTTGGAACTGTGGGGGATGATTGGGGGGGAATGTACATGTTAACTATTGTCAGTGTTGATTTGTTGCCTGTGCGGATTCGAATGGATTGGATTTCTGTTGTGTTATATGTGGTTGGGAGGAGGATTTTGGTTGTGGCGCTTGTGTCCACATAACAGATGGGTTGGTGGATCAGGATGATGAGTCCACCGCCTTTGGCGTCGGTCCGGTCTTGCCTAATGGTGGTGAAATTGTGAAATGATGGTGTTTTATGTGAGTATCTTAATTTTGTTTCTTGTATAATTGCAATGTGTATGTTGTGTTGTTTAAGAAAGTGTTCAAGTTCATGTTTTTTCGTGTTAATACCGTCAATGTTGTGTTGTAATATGTTGATGTTGTGTGTTTTGTATGTTGCCGTTTGGGGTTGAGGTTGGGGTGGTAATGGGGAAGGTGTAGGATCTGGGTTAGAGGAGGGGAAAGGAGAGATCGGGGACAAAGGAAGGGGAGTACTGATCGGGGGTAAGGGCAAAGGGAAATTGGGAGTGGGTAAGGGTGCTGGCTGTGGTTGGGGAGGTGGGGGTGGGGTTACTGGAGGGCAGGTAGAACATGTCCAAGTGTTTGTGTATTGGTTTGTGTCAGCAAGTGTTGTACAAGTGAGGTGGGCCCAGTTTTTGCACATATTGCACTGAACTGAGCCCTTTGTCTGTCTGCTCGAAGTAATGGGTTTAGAGCATGTTGGGCATGTGTATTTTGTGGTGGGCCCAGGATTGCTCTCTACATCTCCGGCTAAAAGTAGAAGAAGAGGGGTGATCGCCGGAAAATCACCCCTCGGTGCAGAAAAAACGTAACATTGCATGTTGGGAAAAAGGATTGTGGTACTCCCCAAGGCAGGCGTAGCTCCTCTTGGGGATCGGTGCCACCTGCGTAGAGCTGATGGCCAGGGGTGGTTGCTGCTGTTTGGCCCCCAACTCTTGGGGTTGGGGGGGTGGTCCCACGACGTAGACGCTGCAGCTCCAGGACCTGTAGCTAGTAGTGTGTGTGTGTGTGTGTGTGTGTGTGTGTGTGTGTGTGTGTGTGTGTGTGTGTGTGTGTGTGTGTGTGTGTGTGTGTGTGTGTGTGTGTGTGTGTGCGCGTGTGTGTGGATGGGGGGTGTTTGTCTTTGCCCGCCTTAAAGAATTAAACCCCCACCCCGCCAAGAAGAGGTAGGAAAAAAGATACTAATATTATAATAGTAATGACAATGACGCCTTCATAAACAATAAAACATTTATACTAAAACGTTATCAATACACATTAGTCTTCTCACTACAAGCTGATGCAAGGCGTTCTTACAGAAACATACATAGATGGAAAAGTATAGAAAAGAAACCCTCGACAAATAATATAAATTAAGATGAAAAAAAAATAATAAAGTCCTTGCTACGGGCCAGCAGCTACAAGCCGAATTTTATTAAGACGAGTCAGACACTTGCTCGTGGACATTACACTCATACCATGTTAATTCGTTAACTTCTGGAGATAGTGTCAACATTGACTGAAATCGCTTGGCATCCACCAACTACTAAAAGTTTTCGACCTGTGTTCCCTCTCCGAAGACCCTATAGACCAGTGTTTCTTAACCCCTGGGTCGCGACCCAAATTTGGGTCGCCAAGCCATTTTATTGGGTCGCTAGGGATTTGCAGAAAATATTTATTTTCCCACTACAAATATATTATAATTATATACTGTAATAATTAAAATACATGATGCCTAGTTTTAGGATTCTAAGCAGACCATGATTAAATAAAAACTCCAAAGCAGAAAATTTATTTGTAGGCTTGGGTCGCGATGCTTAATTTGTGCAAAATTTTGGGTCGCGATGCTTGATTTGTGCAAAATTTTGGGTCGCTGCCAAAAAAGGTTAAGAACCACTGCTATAGACCCTCAGGAACCCCAGGACCCAAGGTTGGGAACCTCTGTTCTAGATTGAGACCTCTCTTAGGATTGAGTCGTTCTCCTATTCTCGGGGGTGGGGGATCTAGAAACTGTGTCAGGGTCAGCGTTTTCCCTGCGATAAGAAGGCAAAGAACATAATCCAAATGACGCGTAGCTGTGGCTGAAGCCGTCACTTTTGTCCGATGCACTTTGGGGTCATTTCGAAGCGGGTAACAGTCGTTATTGGGAAACAGAGAGTAGTGCGGTTCTCGACCCCGCGTCTTGGAGGATGCCCTGCACGCTTCCAATTACGTCATCACTATACTAGTTCGGTTGCCGCCAGCCAAGCAAAACCTCTGCAGCTTTTGTACTGGTCTCTTCAAGATACAATCAGGCTGTCATGTTCAGCCCAGGAACCCCTCCCTCCACAGGTTGGCCGTTAAGAATAAGAATAGTGGAGACCAGCGGTCGGCTATGTGGTCTTTTCAAGTTAAGTTCAAGTTTTATGATAACGCTGATAAGAAGTTCGTCAAGATTGTTCTACTGATGATACAGATCAGTTAATTAAGTTCCTCAACAATCAACCAGATATCGAAGGCACAAAAATAAATAGCTAAATAGATGAAGTAATTATCAAAAAATTAGATAGATAAATCTGAGTATATATGAAAAATAAAATGTCAAAAATCTCTCATTTCCTAAAATAATCAAATTGCAATATTCTTTTAATAAAGAGGTGGAATCCTGTGGATCCGCTGGAGTCCAGTAGATCCGGTGGAGTCCAGTAGATCCGGTGGAGTCCAGTAGATCCGGTGGAGTCCAGTAGATCCGGTGGAGCCTGGTAGATCCAGAAGAGTCCTGTAGATCTGTTGGAGTCCTTTATGTCCAGTGGAGTTCTGTAGATGTGTTGTAGTCGTGTAGATCTGTTGATTTCGGCCGAAGGGCAAGCCCTCTGCGAAGCAGAGACTGGCGCAGTCGGTGGCTCGTAAACGAATGAATAGATAGGTAAATGAATTGATAATTGAATGAGTAAGCAAAGAAATTAATAAATGAATTAGCAAATAAATTGATAAGCAAATAAATGAATAGATAAATACTTTGTTTACCTCTACCACTAATGGACACATTTCTTTTGATTATGCGTAAAGCGAAACACTTTTTAATGACAGTACACTATAGCAAAACGTTGAAGAACTTTTTCATACATCTATTCATTTATTTATTCAGTTATTTTTCTATTTATTTATTCATCTGTTTAATTTATCTATTCATTTAGTATTATTTTTTCAGCTTCCGAATGTACAAGCAACTTCCCAAAGCTTCACTGAGAATACGAACAAGTGAGCAGATTTGCATTTGGGCACTTTGCGGTCGTCTAATGGTTTGAGATCATAGTTTTCTAATCCAGACGGTGTCATGTTATCTTGTAGACTGTGATTATCCAGTGTTTATAATCCATGTAGATAATCTCGCGTTGGACGGTGATAAACAGATAACATTCTTTGTGGTCCGTACCTTTAAAACAATTTTACCAACACTGACGAACGCTCTTTATCAAGTTTACCAATCTAATTGACTTTATGAAAATCATCGGTAGATTTTAAAGGTAATCTAGTAAGCTAGATAGCCTTAACTAGATATCCAGGTAATTTTTCTACTTTTTAAAAGAAAGAAAATGTCCACCAGGGCTGGCGAAAGGTTCAAAAGTACGGGCCTGAGGACCGACTGCATTGTTCTGAACTTTATCGTCGATCAGTAATCACTGTTGATAAGATCTCCTATCAAGTGGCATTACATGCAGGTATTAAACTTAATAGAAGTTGCCTCTAAGTTCTTATGGAACAGAAAAAAAGAAAAAAAAATCTGAAGCGTCTTTACCTCCTGGTTCATAATCCTTCGCGCGAACGAAAAGCATCGATATCTTTTCAGTAATCGTACAAATAAAATTATTGAGAATTGCACGAGACAATATGGAACATTATAAGGAAACATAACCTACATCGTACATCCATGGTAGTCCATCTACCTATTCATATACCAAGCTTTTTTTTTTTCCTCATAAGAGAGATTGCAGAGTCAAGTCACGTCTCCACTCCCACCCATTGTACTCCCAACCACCAATTCTTATTCCCTCTCATCTTGGCTCCTCCTGGATGATGGGTCATCCCAGTATCTCGCCCACAATTTAATGAAGCGGCCTTGCTGTGGATGTACTGTGTCTTACGACACTGCTTCTGACCCAGGGCAGTGGGCAAGGTGCAGGGATGACCCATCATCCAGGAGGTGCCAAGATACGAGGGAGGGAAGAGGGTGGAGAGGTGTGGAGTATGATAGGGATGGAATGGGTGGGAGTGGTTTTTATGCCTTTGTTTTTTGGCTACCTCCCTTAAGAGGGGGAAAAGAGCCTTTGGTATGTGTATATATGTATGTACTTTTCAGCTTATGCTTCTATTTTAAAACTAGTTAATCAAATAATAAGTACTATTAGTCTATTTCAATTATCAGGTCATGGCACCTGTCGCCAATGCACTGGACCACATCCAGAGGGAGAAGCAATGCTACATGGGCTGCCTGCTCCCCACCCTCATTGTGACCAAGAAGAAGTGGGTCGACTTGATAACCAGCGGCAACCTCTGATTCTGCGAGCCCTTGGTCAACACCCTCCTCGTTGCTATGGAGAGGAGGTTCACCACCACCTTTGAGGATGAGGAGTGTCTTCTGGCCAGTGCCTTCTACCCCATGTTTCACCTCAAGTGGATGGGTGCTTTTGAGGAAAGAGTGGTCAAGAGATCAGAGGCCAAGTCCCTGATGGAGAGAAAGGTGGAGATCTTGTGGCATGCTGACTTGGAGACCGCCAGTAGCAGCAGCAGTGATGACATGGAGATTGATTGATTGATTTATGAAATTTTTGGCTCGAAGGCCAAGTGCCGGAGCCGGTAGGCCATTCAGCGCATATTTATCTCATATAGATAAAAATTCAAGTAAAACAGTAAAAACAATAAACATTCACAAAAACACATCACAACAACATACACTCACAAGCACTCATATGCACAATCTTAAATTTCATAAGATAAACCGATGTCTTTCAAAAACTTTACAACATTCTTCACATGAGCTTCCTCCCCTAAAATTTGTTTAAAAGATAAATTGAGACGGACTACTATGCCCTCATTTGTGATGAGGAGGATGACACTGGGGGTCATCACAGGTCAACAAAGCCCAAGGCTGCTCAAGTTATGAATGTGTGGCTTCAGGCCAAAGGGACACAGTTTGGCAGACCCAGCCTTCAACAGTGAGAAGGTCCTCATTGACCTCTTCTTGAGGCACAACACGGTGATGCCGAGCAGCGCCTGGGTGGAGCACTTGTTCTCCCTTGGCAAGGACATCATCAGGGCAAAGAGGAACTCCCTGTAAGATGAAAACTTCAACACTCCCGTGTTTACAAAAGAGAACATGCTACAGAACCTGGTCTAGACTGTAGCTATGCAAATTCATTTACTTTGCTTAAAAATGTACTTTTCATTGTGAAGAGACCGTGTGGTGTACACATGTACCCAACAAGTATGCTTGCAGGTGCAAATCGATGCATGTAGTGTTGTATGGTAGTCTGACCTGACTCGACGCTCGAAGGCTAGGATGGGTCACCCCAATTAGGTCGCGTCTGGTCAAGGCGTCAGATTGGGCCTGGGTATATATATACCACCTCCCTAAGCGGGTAGGCCTTAGCCGACAAGGACTGGTCACGGTCATCTGCCCCCACTCCGATGTATATCCGCCATCAAGAACTCCCTAATAAGCAACGACGCTGGCCCACTTCCACAACAGCTCCAAAGGCATAGGTAAACATAATACCATGACACCACAACCCCTTCTCTACCATACTTTCTTCTTTCTACTCTCTCCTGGCCTTCATCATTCCCCACCCCATCACCAAAATACCTTCATAAAAACACATAAATATGAGTGCTAAAGTCTGCCCTCGGGTGGTTAGCAATCCGAAACCCAACTATGATAAAACTCTTAGTACTCTCTGTAAACTTGAAATCCGGGTGACCCGACTCAATGAAATATCCGACAGCTACGTAGTATTCTGTCTCAGCGACAAGCATCTACAACCCCTCTTCAACCCGAAAAGAACTTCGACCCTGAAAGAAATTGGACTGGTAACTGTACTGACCCGCAACACCTCGCCCAACGGTCTGTCTTCTGGCACGGGATCCAGCCATGGAGCGGAAATGGCTCGGCAGAAGAAATTGAAGCCAAGTTGATTGATAAACACACTTTCATCAATACTGCCAACATCACCAAGGTCGGAGAATTCACCCTTATCTTCAAAATCACCTTTGGCACCACTGAAGAAGTGGACACGGCCCTTTCCAATGGGCTGCGACTCTTTCATCTCGAAGTGCTCCCCTCCAACATACAACGTGAGGAATACATAGCGGCGCAGCAATGCTACCACTGCTATTCCTATTCCCACACCACAAAGTCCTGCATAAAGACGAACCTCCATCTACTCCAAGTGCACCAAGATGGGCCATGACCACCAAAGCTTCAAGGCTACCACCTTCAAGTGTATGAACTGCTTGGGAAACCATGTAGCTGTTGCACAAGCCTATCCGGAGTGGAAGAAAGCAACCCAAATGCAGCAGACCACCACACCTTCTACATCCTCCATTATAAAGAATAGCACCCCTCTCACAACCTCACCCACCCCCACCCATCTTCATTCGTTATTGCTGTAATGCGCAATTTTTGTCTTAATCTTTTATCATTTCCTAGATAAATGTTAGTTCCAATAGATGTAGTATTGCGCGACTGTGATTGTTTATTTTTGTGATTGTTTCATAAACCGAACAGGAAAGATATAACTGGTGAGTAGCCTATTCCGTAAATTTATAATTTTGATTGACTTTCGTTATTGCTGTAATGCGCAATTTTTGTCTTTATCATTTCCTAGATAAATGTTAGTTCCAATAGATGTAGTATTGCACGAAAGAAAGGGCATGAGCGGATAACCTAGTTTGAGATGACTCCCCATTCGAATGAACCTAGTTTGAAATGACTACACATTCGTTATTGCTGTAATGCGCAATTTTTTTCTTTATCTTTTATCATTTCCTAGATAAATGTTAGTTCCAATAGATGTAGTATTGCGCGACTGTGATTGTTTATTTTTGTGATTGTTTCATAAACCGAACAGGAAAGATATAACTGGTTCGAATGAATCTTTGAAACCTTTGAAATGAAACGAACAAGTTACAGAGGTTTGTTAATTGCCAGTGTTGCCGAGATTTGATAGTTGTCAGTGTGGTGTCGTGTCGTGTGCTACCATGGACTTTAATACTGAAATGGACGAGGTGGAAGAGTTCCTGCGGTCAAAAAATTATCCAATGCATGTTGGAAACAACAAGGGAAAAAATCTAATTTTCGAAGGAAGTGTCAGGCATTCACAATCCAAGACGACTGTCTGAAGTATGTTCATAAACCGAACAGGAAAGATATAACTGGTGAGTAGCCTATTCCGTAAATTGATCATTTTTATTGACATTCGTTATTGCTCTAATGAGCAACTTTTGTCTTTATCTTTTATCATTTCCTAGATAAATGTTAGTTCCAATAGTTAGTTCTCATTAATGTATCCACGAATATCCCCCTTAAAAATAAAGTGAATGGATGCAACCTGAAGCCCTTCTTCGAACGTGCTCCAGAAGTTTACCACCAAGTTCTTCATCAGACCCACCATCTCCAACTTCTCTGTCAGAGCCACCATCTCCAATTGTCCAGATCATAGGGATTCAGCAACAGGAGATTATCTACAAATTTAATCCAATAGCAGTTGCAACACAGCGAGCAATCTGCAACAACTCTGGTGGACGTCTGATATTTAAGAAAAAATCTGCTCCCTCTGGACCACAGAGGGTATTTTGCAAAAGTGATTTCCATAACTAGAGGAGAAATAAGGCCTACCTCTCTTGTATTATTGTTTAATCTCACTTCAAGGGGCTTAGGCAAAGTAGGTTTAGTGGGTGCTCTGTTGATAGGTTGTTTTGTATACTTGTAGTTTGGATTAGAATGTGTAGTTAGTGCTCTTGACATATATCTGAGACCCTGTTCTTCCCTTTGAATGGAAAGAGGGGGAAAACCAGAGTCCATATAAAGACTTTCAACAGGAGAAGTCTTAAAAGCCCCAGTACAAATGCGTAGTGCCATGTTGTGTACTACATCCAATTTTTTCAATAGTGTCTTACATGCTGAGGCCATAATCAATCTTACTTAGGCATATGGCTTGATATAATCTTAATAGTGTAGTACGGTCGGCTCCAAAATTCATGCCACTAACAACTTTAAGAATGTTACATCGTTGTTTGACATTAACTGCTGTCTCATTTATATGGTCAGCAAAAGTTAATTTTTTGTCAAAAACAATTCCTAAATATCTAACTTTGTCTTCATATATTATAATTGAGTCTTCTAAAAATAATGTTGGGATTACTTCCCTTTTTTGTGTTCTACAAAAGCGTATAGCTTTAGTTTTTTCGGTAGAGAATTTAAATCCTTTATTATTTGCCCATTTAGTAGCGGCATTAATTGCATTTTGAATTTTGATACAGGCTTCAACTGCAGTAGATTTACTACATATAAAAACAATATCATCTGCGAATGCTTGGCCAATTACTCCGACAGGGAGTTGTTCAAGTAATCCATTAATGGCAACACTAAAGAAGGTTGGGCTAAGGACACTTCCTTGTGGAATACCTTCTTCCTGTAGATATTCTGATGATAGGGTAGAGCCTATTCGCACTTTTAAATATCGATTTGATAAAAAATCTTTGGCAAAGTTAAACATATTGCCACCGATATTCCAATCTGCCTGCTGTTTTAAAATACCAGCTCTCCAGGTAGTGTCAAAAGCTTTTTCCAAATCGAAGAACACTGCAATGGTCTGCTTTCGGATTGCAAAAGCATTTTGTATCTCACGTGTGAGATATAATAGGGGATCCAAAGTACTTCTGTTTTTGCAGAAGCCATATTGCCTCTCTGATAATAAATTCTTTGATTCTAGGAGCCACACCAAACGAATATTCACCATTCGTTCATAGATCTTAAAAATACAGCTGGTAAAAGCTATAGGCCTGTAACTTTTGGGATCACTAGGGTCTTTTCCAGGTTTCAAAAATGGAACTATAACAGTTTTTCCACAACTTATAAGAGGTTCCTGAACACCAAAATTCATTAAAAACATCAATAAAGAATTTTTTAGACTCCCGAGGTACATGGGAAATCATTGCATATGTGATATCTTCTCCAGGTGCTGTTGGTGAAGATAAAGATAAGGCATGTTCAAATTCGATGATGTTAAATGGAGTGTTATATGCCTCGGCATTAGTGCAAGCAGGCGGAGTAACTACTGTTGTGTTCCTTATACTGTGGAATTCAGGGGAGTAGTGACTGGCATTTGAGATATTTGAGTAGTGCTGTGCAAATGCCTCTGCCACTTCTCTTGTATCTGATATAACAACTAAGTTGATTTTTAGAATGGGCAGGGGGGAGGGGGAAAATTTCCCTGATAGTTTGCGTATTCTGTCCCAAACTAAAATAAGTGGGGAATTATACTTTAATTCTGATATGTATCTTATGAACGTCTCTCTCCTTGCTTCTTTGAAAATTTGCTTTTGTTTAGCAAGGTTTCTCTTGTAACCTGTTTATCAGGATCGGACGTCTTCGATAACGTTTGTAACTGGCTCTAGTAATTTTTCTGCTCGAGGCACAATTACTATTCCACCATGGTGTCAGTGGACGTCGAGGTTTCCCTGTTGTTTTGGGAATTGATAGCATAGCTCCTCCAGTCATTATACTAGTTAGATATTCGTATGCAGCTGAAGGACTAGGGAAATCATTAGCTTTACGAGTGACTTTGGTGGATCTTTCATAGTGTTGCCAATTTGCTTCCTTTGTCTTCCATTTGGGCAAACATGGGGAGGGTATATTTTGGACATACTTAAGATGTATGGGAAAGTGGTCACTTCCATAGGGATTATCATCCACTGACCACTGATAATCTAATCTTAAAGATGATGAGCATATTGTAGATCAATTGCAGAATTGGAGCTGTGGATTACTATATCATTATAGTCTAGTAGTTCTTCAATTAAAAGTCCACGATGGTCGCATCTATTTTCTCCCCATAATGTATGCTTTGCATTAAAATCCCCCATTAAAATGAAAGGTTGAGGTAGTTGGTTTAAAAGTGATTGTAAATCGTTAACTTCTAATTGCCTTGGATTACCATCTCTGTCC
This sequence comes from Oratosquilla oratoria, assembly GCF_046742065.1. Taxonomy (NCBI): domain Eukaryota; kingdom Metazoa; phylum Arthropoda; class Malacostraca; order Stomatopoda; family Squillidae; genus Oratosquilla; species Oratosquilla oratoria. The sequence continues at coordinate 29,002,849 of NC_134797.1, forward strand.
ACTAATCGAGATTCTAAGTCAGGTTCTAGATACAGGGAGCACAAAGTAATCCATTTATTAATGAAGATTTGTGTTGCACAAGCTTGTAGTATTGTGTTTAATTGTACAACTTTTTGTGGTAATGACTTGGTCAAAATAATACTTGTGCCACCATGAGCACATTCACCTACAGGAGGTGGAGATTTGTAGAATGTAAAATTGTGTCCACAGTTGGGTATAACATTGCCCAGTTTAGTTTCTTGTAGACAAATGGCGGCTAAATTATGTTCTTTAAAAAGAACCTGGATCTGTTCTCTATTTGAATGGAAACCTCGCATGTTCCATTGACATAGGGCCATTATTTGTTATTGGATGGTTTTTTATTTGGTTTTCCAGGTATGGAATGGTTTGTTTTGGGAAGATTCGGTTTGTTTTGTAGAGGAATATGACAGGTTCTCGAGAGTTCTGCTATTTCCTTTCTTTGGTTTTGTGTCCTTCCCTTGAGGTATTTCTCTAAAAGCTCTGTAGAGGTGAGGTCTTGATATATTGCCAGGATAGATTTCTGCTTCTCAGTGAGAACCTTCGCCAGGAACGGCTTCTTGACTCTGTGAGACTCTGGTTCCTCTTGCCTGGCTAGTGCTCTCTGGAAAAAAAACACCGTGTTTTCTCCCTTAGGACAGAAAGAATGCAATGGCTTCTCATCTGTGCTGACAGAATGCAGGTAGGAGGCCATGATAGTTTTACGCATTGTCTGAACGTCAGTATTCACACAATCACGTATTGCCTCCCATAATACTGTGTCAACTGTCACAGCATCTATCACAGCATGTCACAGCATCTGTCAACATATTAGCTCGTATGCTATTATTTATCATACAAAAGCATAGATATTGTGCAAAATACACAGCTTCTTTTGTTAGCAAATATATGTAACAACAGAAAACGTAATATGCAGTACGCAGTGCACATGACCCAGCCACAGTAGGGTGGGGGGTACTGTATTATATATGTTTTTTAGATAGTAAAAATCAAGATACAGCTTCCATACTCAGCCACGAGATAGCTTATGAGAAACACTTTTAGAGGAAATATTTTCAGAATTTCATATTTTTTTGTTTTTTTTTCGTGATTTTCTGATGGATGATCCCCTTAAATCGGCGACCCCCCTCTCCGTCCCCTCATGCAGAAAAGGAGAAGACAGGGAGAAATCCCTTTAGGCTGCATCAAATTTTTCTCACACATACTACCTCACCCCCCATCCCCCAACCCATTCCACTTCATGCATCACAACATCATCCATCCATCCATCTCATCCTAGGTCGCCCCATCATGTTCACTCCCTCCACATCTGCCTTCCATACCTTTTACCAGTCTTTCTTCACTCTTTCTTTCCCTGTGTCCAAACCATCCCAATACTCTTTCATCCACCCTATCTCCCAACTCCCTTACCACACCTGTTCTCCTCCCCTCATTTCTCACTCTATCCAGCCTAGTAACCCCCATCATACTTCTCAGACACCTCATCTCAAACACATTCAAACTCCTTCTCTCTTCCTCTCTTATGTTCCATGTTTCTGCCCCATACAGTGCTGTTGGCACAATCACTCCTTCATACAATCTCCTCTTATCCTCCATTCCCAGAAGACTGCAGATCGCTACAAGACCTAAACAAAATATGGAAATGGAGTCAGAAGTGTGAAGTGAACTTTAACATTAAGAAATGCAGTATAATGTAATGTGGAAAAATCAAAATAGAATATCGGGTCAATATAAAATTGGTACCAAGGAAGTCAAAAAAGTCGACTCAGAAAGGGACCTAGGAGTAATTATCTCAAGTGACTTGACACCTGATAAACATGTCAACAAACTAGTTGGAGAGACTTTTAACTTAAGATCAATGAAAGTGGCCTTTGAGTACATGGATAAAGAAATGGTAAAGAAAGTATTAATTTCACTGATAAGACCTAAATTGAAGTATGCTGTGACACTGTGGGCACCTAGTTGAAAAAAATAGAATTCAAAGAGCAGCGACAAAAATGGCACCTACACTCTCAAATTTGACACACAAACAAAGATTGGATCAATTACATCTATCAACACTGGAACAGAAAAGAAAAGAGTCAACTTGCTGACTACAGAATTATGAAAGGGATGGAAGTTCTTGATAGAGATTTGGAAGTAGGTAGAAACAACTTTGCCAACCGTGTAGTTAATGAATGGAATAAACTTCCTGCACAGGTAGTGCAATGTAGTTCAGTTCGAAGCTTTAAGACTTATTTAGATAAACACCTAAGCAAGATGCTGTAATGATTATAACTTATTTTATATTATTTGTTTTTGCTTTATCATTTGTCTGATTTTCATTTATTATTAGTTATATGTCAATTTATTATTATTTACTGTTTACCTGTTTTTGTTATTCAACTATACCTATGCATTTATTTATATATTTTGTTTGTTGCATACATTATTATAGTTTTTTTTTTTATAATTATTATTTTATGATTTTTTTTTTTTTCGCATCCGACCTAGATATGGACCAAAAGGTCTCCTGTCGGCATGCTCCGCCTTTGTAATGACTTATTAAAGTGGGACAAAAGAGAAACAAGAGGACACGAGAAGAAGCTAAAGAAAGACAGTTACAGAAGAGATTTGAAAAAGAATAGCTTCCCACACAGAGTGATTGATGTCTGGAACAAACTAAATGAGGAAACGATGTGCCAAAACTATACAAGATTTTAAGAAGTGGATGCGGGAAGATACAAAAGCGGGTCATTCGAGCATAGCTCTCGTCCCATAAAATACAACTAGGTTAATACACATTTTGCTTGGGTGTTTATCTGAAATGGGTGGGAGTGTTTTTATGCCTTTCCCTTTTTGGCTACCTCCCTTGGAAGGGGGAAAAAGCCTTGGTATATGTATGTATGTTTATCTAAGTGAATCTCAACACACCAAAGCAATATTCAATTGCCTTAGATGGAAGCTTCTTCTATTCATTAATGATGCAGTTAGCAAAATTATTTCTATCTTCTAGCTTAAGTTCCTGGCAGATTGTAGCCATCATTTTTTGTCCTGTCAGTATTTGGTGTAAACATATTTTAAATTTTGATGTTATCAATTTCCCTTAAATCTTTAAGGTCTGTATAAGTTCCCCTATTTTATTTCCTTAAGAAAAAATGAGCTCAAATATTCAAAGTAATCTTTGTATGCTTTGTTTTTGATATCCTATATGAGTTATGGCTTGCCACTGCACTCTTTTCAATGTCTTATTTAAAATATGGTAATTATACAAAAACAGAATATTACAAGTGTGGGAAGACCTTTACTTGGTTAACAACAGCTGGACTTTCAAAGTCAAAAGATTGTGCTACTAATCCCAGTATCCTATTTGTTTTCTCTTAAGCCCCAGTCACACCAAGCTTACAACCTGTTTCAGACCATCTTTGACTGAAAATAAAGTGATTGGTCGGCAACACAAAACCTATGCAAGGAACTGAAATGGAAAAAGATAATGTGGTTGATAAGATGAAAATCTATGTACTGGGGACTATTCAGTGTGTGTTGTAATAAATCTATCTATCGATCTATCTATTTATCATATTACTGACTACCAGCAACTTCCAAAGACTACCTGCAACTGGCTGTTGACTACCTGGTCGCCAGTAGTCGGAAACAGATCATAAGCTTGGTGTGACTGGACCCTTAGGTAAAAATACAATGCTTTGATGAGTTAAAGTTGCAGGTGATAATTACACCATGATGTTTTATTTTCCACTTTGGTTGGAGTTTTTCCAAATAACTTGGAATCATACATTGGAGCCATAAATTTTACCTTTATAACTTTACACTTACTTGGGTTGAATTTCATTAGTCATTCTTGAGATTGTTGCTCTAGTTTGTCTAAATTTTGAACATTCAGTTGATCTGAGTCATCTGCTATTCTGCACAGCTTGATACCATCAGTGAATTTGGAGACAGCAGATTTAAGTCCACCATCAATGTCATTAACATATAAACTATGAACAATAATGGCGCTGGAACAGAACTCTGTGGAACTCCACTCATAACATCTTTCCAGATAAAAGTTTACCATTCAGAACAACTTGCTGCTTATGATTGTTTCACCAGTTTCTAATACAGTTTTGCAAGTTCTCTTATTCAGTTAGTAGTTTCTCATGCAGAACAGTATCAAAAGCTTTTTCAAAGTCCAAATATATCAAACCTACACTATTCCTTTTTTCATAGTTTGAAATAACTACAATTTAAAATTCTAGAAGGTTAGTCATGCAACAGCATTTACATCTGAAGCCATGCTGGCTGTCATTTATTAGACAGTTGCTTTCTAAAAGATGTTCTATGACATCTTTTGTAATTGTTTCCATTTTCCTAAAATCAAGGTTAGGCTTATTGGTCTATAATTCTGTGGCTTCTACTTATCACCCTGTTTGAATATGGAGTTACATTGGCTAATTTCCATTCTCTCGTTATATCCCAAGTCATGATAGATTTTTTTTTTTTTCGAACAGGATAGGAAACTAATTTGTAATAACTTCAAAATTCTTGGATGCTAACCATCAGGCCCTGGTATTCTAAAAAATTGTGTATGTGCATGTGTGTATGTATTTACCTAATTGTAGCTTGTAGTATATAGGGTTGCAGCTGGACTAATGGGGTCATGTCTCTTTGCCTTCTCTTGTCAACATTTGTCTTGAATTAATTCATATTGTTGATCTGGTTTATTTATTTTTATCCAATTTGTTCCATACATCTACACATACATGTGGAAAGATATAATTTATAATATTTCTCAGCCAAATTTGTTTTCATGATCATTCACATTAACCTCTTCTTAATCTGTCATCCCATACAAGCAAATCCTCTGCTCATTTAATCTAAACATCATTAACGTGTCACTTCTCTCGTCATATATGGAAGTCCCAGCAACCTGTCTTCTTTAGATTTGAAATCATCTTGATTGCCACCCTGTGTATTCTATTTTCCTATTATCTTTCTTTATATGCCTTTTCCAAATATATATATGTACAGTCCATCCATCTCTTTCTTGCATACATGTCTATCACTCTCAAATCTCTTTGTAGGTTGGATATAGAGTACTTTCCTTTTCAAAATCCAAATTGGCTGTCTTAGATTTCTTTCTACTCTAAATACCTCACCCTTCTTATAAAATTGTTCACATATTTTGGCAATCATATTGGTATAGAACACTGATCTATAACTTGGTGGTACCTCCCTATTTTCTCCTTTGAATAGTGAAACTGCACTTGCAGATTTCCACTTCAATGGCACCTTTCACTCTTCCAGTGAGCATTCTATCAATTTATGTAAGTTATCCACTAAACATTTTCAACACTTAACATCCAATTTGAGATTCCATCTGGCCCAGAGGACATTTTCACCTCCCAATTCTTGGGTAACTTACATCCACTGTGATGTTATTTATTGCATCTTTATTTCATTCACTATTTTCTCCCTTGAAATCTTCCTTGTAATACTGACAAGTTTTCATTCATCGTTTCAGGTTGCACTCTTGCATCTTTAATATAATATTCCTTCACTGTTTTAGCTTGCCATTTACATATCTGAAGAACAATTTTGGCTGCTCCTTACATTTGTCAACTGCATCCTTCATTGATCTCATCTTATGCTTGAGTATTATCATTTTTTTTTTTTTAGTTCTTTTTGACTATCCTTCCTGTTTTGTTTTGTTTTGTTTTTTTACAATACATATCTTTTACTAAACCAATCCTTTTTTGTAGTATTGTACTTCTCTCCCACTCATCTTTGGCACATACATTTCCACTCTTGTAAATTTTCATCCAGGAGGTGCCAAGATAAGAGTGAGGGAAGAGGGTAGAGGGGAGTGGAGTATGTAGGGGATGGAATGGGTGGGAGTGGTTTCTATGCCTTTGTCTTTTGGCTACCTCCTGTATAAGGGGGAAAATGCCTTTGGTATGTATGTATGTAAATTTTCATGAAAATATTCCATTTCTTTAGTTGTTTTGAATTCATTTAATTTTTTTCTAATGTCAATGTTTGCATAAGCCACATTGTATCCTTTTCTTTCTGCCTTCCCCATTTCCAGTGTAAATTCAAGAACCACATGGTTACTCTTATCAATTAGGTAATTTTATTTTCCTTATTGCTATATTCAATAATACATTGCCCCAGAATTCTTCCCAAGGTCACCCACAAGTTATATTCTCACTTTTCATCATTGAGAATTCCTAGTTGCTCAGCATTCTCTATACTGTCACTCTATGCTCTTATTTTAGAAGTATGGATACCACTGCAATCTCTTTTTTCCATTACCTTCTTTTGTAATCCTTATATTCATTACCTTAGCCATTCCTTCTCCCATTTCCACTTCTTCCACCTTGTTGCTTCTTTCCACCATCATCATAACATTACCTCCCATTTTTCCTCTCCTGTCCCTCCTTCATATGTTGTGGTTTCCCTTACCATTCAGAACATTAATACTTCCATTAAGCTTCATTTCAATAAATCACATTATGTCTGGCCATTTCTCCTTTAGTCATTTATTTCCAATTTTGCTAATATTTTCCTCCCTTTCCACCACTGGATTTTTTTTCTAGAAACTACTTCATTTACATCTGATTTGTCACTCACGAAAAAAATAGACTTCTCTCGTACATTATTTTTTTTTCTCCCTAGCTTCTACCAATTGTTTTCTTCCTTTGTTGAATCCCTTCTTACTCAATCTTGAATTTGTCTATATTTACTAGTTTCCATGCCTTATTCAACAACTCCTTCACCATGTTTTGTGATTTTAATTCTATTTTCATTGGTCTTGTACCTCCAAGTACATATCTAGCCTACAAACTTCTATATGAATAACATCTTGAAAATTAATATCCATGTGAACAAGTTGCTTAAATACGGCAAAGGAAACATGGACTGGGAGTGGTGTTTATTCCTAATGTTTCACCTACCGACTGAAAAAGTCAGTAGATGAAATGTCAGGAATAAACAGTTCACTCCATGTTTCCTTTGGCATGTTTAAGCAGAATGATATCCTCTTTGCCCATTATTGCTCCATTTACTTAGCTTTCTTTTATTTCTCGTTCTTCTTACGGGCACATTTCTCTTACCATCCTACCATTATAATACATTTCCATAAGTACAATTGTGTTTAGATTGCCTGTCAACCACCAATTTATTACATCTGGAGTTAGTTTTGACCCATTTTAGTTTTATCTTCCAATTTATGAATATCTTGTATCACTTTCCTCTGATCTCATTTCAAATGTACCGCTTATATTAACCATTTAAACATGCTACCCATCCTAGATATTGCTTTATAAGAGTCGCTTCTTTTATTCCTCATAGATGGGTGGTACATATTCCTTCTAACAGCGGTGTCCATGAATGTTTTCTTCCATGTTTTTGTTGTTTTGTTCCACTTACATTTTGTGTCCTCCCATATTCTCTTCAACAATTCATTACCTCTTTTATGCTCTTTATGTATTCAATTCTCACTTCCATAATTCTCGTCCTCATTGGACAGGGTTAAAAGGTGTGGAGTGTATTGCAGATATTTGAGATAGAAGTCTGCTGAAGGTGTTCTACAATTATATTAGTGGAGCTTGTGTGAGGATCAGGAATGTAGCTAGGAGTTTAAGGTGAAGTTAGAACTGCAAAAGGATTATATAATGTTGCCATGGTTATTCAACTAGTTATGAATGGGGTAGTAAAGATAAATACAAGAGTGCTAAGTGGAGATTTGGAGTTGGTAAGTGAAAATTGAGGGGAATGGGAGGTAAGCCAGTTGTTGTTTGCAGATGACAATGTGAATGATGGTGGTGGGTTGGCCATGAATCTGAAGTATAAAGCTGGAGAAAGAATGGAGTGATAGAGGTCAATCCCATAGTAAAGGTCATGAAATTTCTAGAGGGAATGAATAGTTATATGAAATATGTATATGGGGATGAATACAAAGAAAAGGTTGTATTAGGAAGGGATTGTGCCCACAGCATTGTATGGAGAAGAAAGACCCGGAATATGAGAACCTAAATTTTTTTAAGAATGTTGGTATGCTTATAAAAAATAATTAAGCTAGACTGATTTTTTTTCTGTAACAAGTTAACATCGTAAAAATGACCTATGCCAACTTTTATGGAAATCCATTGAAAAAAAAAAAGAAACGACTAAATAAATGAAAAATTAAATCAATAATTTGATGTTTTATTTTTCTTATATCTCAGTAACTAATAGAAACTGATCTGTAGATTTTTGGGGGGAAACTAGAAGCTTTAATAAAGATTGTCTTGTTAACTTATTACTCTGTCTAAAAGTTACACCTTTGGTATGCATTATTTCAGTGTTTGGAAAGTGATCCAAGATGGGCATATTAATGGTATTGTTGTGTAATTTCATACAATTTTGTCTTTTGGGTCAATATAGTACTGATTTTGTTCATCTTGGCAGTTTTGGTGATCCATATGCAGGTGTAATGTGATGTGAGGGCTCTTGTGCAGCTACATGGGAAGGATTTTAATTTCTCAGTGAAGATGGTTGTTAGGGATGTTTTTGTGGTTAGAGTATGAAAAATCAATTGTTCCCTAAATTTTCAATGACTGGAAACTTGTTCCCCGAAAGTGGGTGGCAATGGTTACTGGGCCCTCCTGTAGATCTCTGTGAAAAAATATTGGACTGTTGTCTGTGAGGCAGTTTCTATATCATCAACTTATGTAGTATGAAGAAGTAAGCAGTCAATAGTTGTCGGCTTCCCTTGTATGAAAAGGTGAAGAAATTTTATAGGTGGGTTCAGAAACAGTGTCAGTTCTTTAGGGTTGTAAAGGGCACTGAAGGGTTTTAAAGATGCAGGGAGATCATTCTCTCTGTTCTCCATCTTGCAGGACCACCACATGTATGTACTCATCACTGGACCCCTCTGAGTCTGGTTCATATGATTAACCCACTAGAACATTAAGAAGCATGAAGACAGGAGAGAAAGCTGTGGTAATATCATCACATTGTACAATAAAAAAAAAAAAAAAAAAAAAAGGGGGGGAAATATCTTAGGCCTGGTCCCAAGACTGATGGTCTCTTGTGGCTACACACCTTTGGATTTGGAGATGGGCTTTGGAAACTGTTTCAGGATGATTATGAACCAATTCAGTATATCATTCAACTCTAATTATTGTTAACTGCAAATTCATTCGAAAAAAATCTATCATGACAATAACAGAAACCACTTCCTTTACAGTCTTTGTCAATTGTATTCCTTTTTTCCATTCTCTTGGTCACAGGTTGAATATGATCACCTATAGCACATGATAACTATAAAAAACATGTACCAGTGAAAATACAGTCAGTAAAAATATCAATCAATAAACTTGTTATTTACAAAAATGTTAGCTGTAAAGTACAATAAAACACTAACAGCAAAGATGAGAGGAATGATACTGTTGTAACAAAATGTTAAAAGTAGTAATCCATAGTGATAAAAAACTGAGGCAATGGGGTCAGGCTGAAATCATACACTAACATAAATGACAAGAACCTTAACAGGCATGTCTTCTGTGGACGGCCACCTCAGTTATAGCAGAACGTATGTGGAGAACCACCTCTGCCAAGATGACACACAAAGAACATACAACACACTTTACACAAGAACCAAACCATGTTTTTTTCATTTGTGAAAGGTTCATTTCTGTATTATTTATGGTACCACATTTTCTGATATATCTCAGGAATGTAGCCTTGACATGACCTAGCATACATAATTATTTCTCCATACACCCAGAATGCTCCAGCATTTCAGTCAACAAAAAAGTATCATGACCCTAGACATGCAAATGATACAAAGAATGAAGACAATAAAACCTTCTGGTTATATCTGAACACATCTGAAACTCCTCATTTTGCCAGATCCTGAACCCACAACACTTTTCTGATGACTGCGCATTTGAATTTCAAGCTTTATGAAAACCAGCAGGGCATGGGTACCACAACCTTGACTACTCAAGGACAGTCACGTGCTATAGCCTTCAAATACGTCATTACAATTCACGTCTTGAATATTTACAAAGTAATAACTTTCCCACACCCTTTATGAAAGTGGTGACCCATACAGCCACACATCCACTCACAGTAGGGGGCAGCAACAAAAGAAAAGAACTAGGACTGTCAATACAACAATATTCACTATAGTACAAGATCAACAGTGTGACACTATTAAAAGTAGCAAATAGATGATCCTAGCATTTCTGTCCTTGCAAGGAACTTTACAAGATCATCCTGGATGATATGTTCGTGATAAGTCCACTATGAACCCCTTTACTATGGAAAGTCTTTACGTGTTATATTCTGATCAATGCCCGACAATTTTATTATTTTGCAAAATGGCCTCACCCTTGAATAGTTTACAACTACTTCAATGAAAACTTTCGATCAGGCTAACTTAATATTTTTCATTATTATTATAATTTATTTTCTAGCTAAGGAGCAATTCCAAACTGAGAGTTAAGCACTCAGGTGATATGCTAAGGGGTAGATAACCTCCCATCTTAGGAAGGGAATATCACTTTCCATCAACTTGCATCACCTCATCACCAAATCTGAGCAATGTCAAATTATTTCTGTAATTAACTGCATTTCCATACAAGTTCTGTAGGTGCTCGCCTGAAAGGAACAGGTCAGCAGAAGTTTTCAAGCATTAAAGAATGAATTTTATAAGCACAGAACTGACCAAAACCTGAGGGTTAGTAATTCTATCCCTGATAACAGGGATTTAGGCTGACCATGCATTCCTTGTCACAGTACTTCGATAGGTTCTCTAGAAAAAAAAAAATCTTGATTTGCTTTTCATTCGGCAAAGGATAAGTTGGAGATCCCACCAACATCTGAAGACAGGGAACAAGGGAGAAAGGGAGACTAACTACCTCTCTTGTAAGGGAAACCCTTGTTATATAGATAGCCTTTCATTTGGTAAATGATAAGTTGAAGACCCCATCAACCTCTGCAGACAGGGGGAGAAGAGGAAAAAAGAAGAGAGGGAAAGAGGAAGCCCAGGAGTATGCTCTATTCTGCTGAACATCTTTACTTTGTCAAATATTTTGATGTTCATCATTAACACTATATATATCACATTTGAGTGGACACACAATGATACATGCATAAACTGACAACTCCATCCTATTTAGTCACCTTTTAGTACACCAGTATATTTCCTTATTTAGAGGACGCTCGTTCCTATTATCTTGTGTACTCATACCTACAATTTAGATACCAAAGTCTGAAATATATAAATCAGAGTGCTTTGAACAGGGCTTTTTTAATTTTGTGCACAACAGGATGGCTAAATCAGGGCAGTAAGTCAATGAGGAAGAACAAGTAATGGCAAGCTGACCACTGTGACAGGGAACAATGGTCAGCCTAATGGTATAGGCACCATTGCAACAGCAAAAGTGATCTAAACAATTCAGTGGATTCAAATATATCCACAAGAAGCAATTTATAAAACATTTAACAAATTTTTCAATCAACTGTTGCCTCGAGTTGCACTAAATGAAAAACCTATAGCCCTACAGTGACTGACAACAGTCCTCAGAACCTCTCTAGGAAGAACCTTCAGACTACTTTCTGTGTTGTCATAGTGTGAAACCTTTTTCCATGTCATGGCTTAAACTGTAGGGGAAATGGAACATTCACCACCTGTCAGCTCTTAATATATGAAAAAAGAGTAAGAAATGCAGCAAAAGTTCAGAGATCTTGAACCCAGCACTAAGCATCAGCCACTCAGTGGTGCACCTCCTGAAAGAGGTGAAAAGACTGATGGGCTCTGGTAATAGGCATCTTCACTGTCCATCCTGCAGGACCATCACATGTGGTATCCATCACTGGTCTCAACAAGTTCATCTCTATTGAACAAACAAGGTGACCAACAGAGTACCTACAAATGGTGAACCCTGCATGACGTCACCAATAATCATCTCCCTGCTGTCCATCTTCAAAAACCCATCAACATCCTCAACTCCATCTGATGACACAACCATGACGGGGTTTATATCCAGGCCAGTCCCAAGATGCCTCTCTACTAACTATACTTCACCTCTTTTTTTTTCCCACAATAAGAGCTGAAAACCAGTAATTGCTCTTATTATCTTACTAATACAAGTCAATGACAAAGACAGTCTTACACCACCAGAAGGATCTATGGGATGTCCCAAGAACAGTTGCCAACTACTGCAGGGTTGTGGGTTCCTAGTCAATGAAATCCATGGCAACAATTATTACCACTGTAAGTTAAAAAAAATCTGGATTCCACTGATTTTAACACACAAATGAAAAACTTAAAAACTTAACTACTCATTGTAAGAAAAAACTCATGCAAACAATAATTTAAATGAGACCAATTCGATCCACACTTGAAACAAGGTGGGTTATCATTGCTTAAGTAGGGATGCTTCTGAGGTAAAACAAAAGACACAAAATTTTTTCAAGCAAAACCATTACCAGGCCAAAGTAATATTTCTTCAGTTGCATTGGTTACTGGGCAATATAAAAGAAAGCACATTTCTCCTATGTTATGTACAACCCACTAGACCTTACATTTTTCAAGTCATATCAGTTACTATGCTGTAACACACTAAACATGTCCATCTGTAGTTTTGCCACAAGCCAAATGGTCTTCTGCCAGATTGCTTTTCCACTGTACTCCACAGCACCTTACTGAGTCATTACAAATCATGTTTTCTACACTGTATTTGCTAAAGGCCATAAAGTTCTTCCAACAGTAGTCAAGAAAAGTATTGTCCACTAGTCTGCCTTCGTCTTTCCAGGCGGAGGAAGATGCACTTTGGAGACTCTAGTTCCATTCTTTATGCTTTCCTGATAGGTCAGGAAGATTTTTGCATACTCGGGCTTCCTCATGGCATGGTCCTTGAAATCATCTGAAGAAAAGCAAAAGTATATCTGCTATAATTCAAAATACAAAGTTCAATGGAAACCCTTCAATAATTACAAATTTTATGAGGCATCATAAATCACACTAAAAAAAAATAATATTTCATATATATCTATCTAACACATGTTGGTGGCATAACCAAGTGTGCTGGTCTCACATTTGGTTAGTGGAGGGTTCAAAACCCACACTTCTTTTGATTCCCAGCAGTGATTTTCACCTGCCCCAATAGTCCCAGCACATAGAGAATAGCTGATAACATTGACCGCAGCTACATGCCTCCTGACCTATCTCTCAGTACAGAGAAGAATGACTAAAATGATACATACATACATATACCAAGGCTTTTTCTCCCTTACAAGGTAGCCAAAAAGAAAAAGGCATAAAATCATTTCCACCCATTCCATCCCTGAATACACTCCACACCCCTCCACCCTCCCTCTTATCTGAGCACCACCTGGATGACGGGTCATCCCTGCACCTTGTCCACCTTAGTAGCCACCTCAAATTACATGGAATGCTTACCATAAGTAATGTAGCCCTTATTATCTAGGTCAGTTTGCTTGAATATCCTGGATGCTTCTTCTGTGGTTATATCTAATGATGCTTTAAGAGCTTTCTCCAAATCACTATCAGTGATATGTCCTTTGCCACCACGATCAAACAATTTGAATGCCCATCGCAAAGTCTCTTCTGTGTTTGCAGGTTTGGCATACTGGCAGTACCCAACCAAGTATTCTCGGAAGTCTATTGTGTTTGAATTGTCCTGAAAATAAAATACAAACTTCAAGTTTCAGCATACAACAATTCTTTTCCTCATACATTACAAAAAAAATTGTCATACACATAACAATAGCCCTTTCCCCTTTGTAATGGGGCAGAGTCAAAGCATATACTCACTTCGTACACAAAACCCACTAAACACCCATCCTATCTCAAAACATGGGGGTTGAGGAGCCAACCATATCTCCTACTGCACCATTCAAATCAAAGGCAATGCAAGGAAGTTTTATTGATCACTAGTCAGGGGTTCATTATACCTGAGTGTTGTTTAGGGAAGGAATGTATGTGTGTGAAGTGGGGGCGAGTCTAAACTTGAGAAGTTTTCATTCATTACAGTTGGGTCTGGCAAGGGCAATGGAAGATATTGGTGTGAATTGGGGTACGATGGTTTTCTACTCTAGTTTGAGGCAAGGCTGTGTTTTTCAATGGGTATTATAGGTGGGAGATATTCACTTTGACTGTTTGGAGAGAGAATGGATGGCATTTTGGGGGGAGGTGGATCTCTGAGTACCTTATCCTTCACTGCCCCACAACCAAACACAAAAACTTTCTTCTTTTCTTCCACAATCACCAGACACCTGCCTCCAAAAGCATATCCATAATTATATCACAAACTGCTCCATCAACAGACTGAAAGACAAACTGCCGCATGCTCCACACCAATTACTCCCTTTGTTCCTCTCAATTAGAAACCTCCCAACTACACTCAACAAACTGATCCCTCTAAAACTACTACAATCACATTTATCCATTTTTCTTTTGTAAAACAGAACTATAATGGCACTCCTCCAGCACTTTCCTCTCCCTTTTTGTACTTTTGTACAGCGACTATGCCTCAATTACACTTTTCCTTCTTAAAACTGTTTTGTACCCCCTGAGGTAGGAGGAAGAAAGAATTCTGCCACAGAGTTATCCATGTGGGTAGTAACAGGTGGCTAAAGTGGGACAGAGTGATGGAACTATATATCCTGCTCACTGTAAAACTATCCTACAAGATGTCAAAGCACTAGCACTACTATTTTCATTAAAACTCTTGGCTGCCCTTAATAACTTTCTCCCAATCCCATACATCTGCAATACCTCACATAATGCCTTCATGTCTACCCTGTAATAAACCTCTGAATAGGATAGGGGGAAAAAAAAAAAAAAAAAAAAAAATCCTTAACTTTTACAAAACAATTCTCACACTTACCACTAAAATTTGATCCAATGCACCATCTACCTTTCCTAAACTCACACTGCTCCTCACCAATTATTCCCTCTGTACCTCTCCTAATCCTCTCAATTAAAACAACTCTCATACGCTTTTCCAACTATGCCCAGCAGTCCTCAGTTTCTCTCACAGATCTCTCCAAGAAGAAACTTCGGACCAATGTCTACACTGTATTAGTGCAGAACTGTTTCTATGTCATAGACTGAGGGAGAAGAGCAGTACCCTCTCATGTGTGACAAGGCGTAAGAAATACGGGTGAAAATTGTTGATAGATTTGGGCCCATCCTAGAGATTGAATGTCAGTCCCTCAAAGGATCACCTGACGGAGGTGACAGGAAATTGCATGGTCTTGCTAATGAGGAGCTCCACTGTTTGTCTTGCAGAACCTCTGCAAACAGCTACCTTCCATAGGTCCCAATACCATATAACTTCCACAAGATGTTGATTCCCCCAAAAGATAATAATGAAAGAGTCTAGCCATGCAATATCCCAAGCATACTCTCCAGTTTAACGTCACAAACTCCCTCCAATCGGAAGGTTAGGACGGTGCCTCTCACAGAGGACTTTGTAGCGTGGAATTTAATGAACCATGCACTTGGTTCAACTTCACCGATGGCAGGATTTGAACCGCCATCCCCTCGGCCTTCGCCACCAGTAACGACGCCCTAACCCGCTCAGCCAGCGAGCTTCCTGGTTCCCATGCCAGGAATCGAACCCGGGCCTCCTGGGTGAAAGCCAGGTATCCTAGCCACTAGACCCGAGCATAATTTAGATTTATGAATAAACAGTATAAATCTACATAAATACAATATACAATCAATATACTTAAAATGAAATTACAAACCTTATCATATAGTTTGAACAAGTCCACCAATGCAGGCTCCGATTCTGGAATCCCTAAGTACTTTGAAAAGTCACTAAGTGTGATCTGCCCATCACTTATGGCAATATCTGCGTATTGAGACATAAGTTCCTCCTCAACATTTTTCAGATTCAAACTGAAATAAATGGCAACAATTAGGAATACATCTAATCATATATATATTTTTGTGTGTGTGTGTGTTATTTGCATATTACTTGAGAGAGAGAGAGAAAGACAGAAGGCGAGAGTGAAAGGGAGAAGGAGGGCAAGATAGGGAGAAATCATATATGCCAATGGCCTTTCCCCTTTTATATGGAAGATGGCAAATTAAAAAAAATGCACACCCAATCACCTACTTATCCACCATTCCTATCCACTGCCAACACTAGGGTATTCATAGCCCTAGGCCACACCTACAATATACACCATGCCCCCTTTTCCCCACCCAGTAAGTTTTGATAAAGTACTTGCATAAAAATACATTAGATTTTAAGGAAATATTTTAAAGAAAAACTTCTGTCAAAGTTGTTATCTGTTTTAACCACTGCTATTTAATAATATTTCATGTTTCATTCCAGATTTTTGGGCCTGCCCTGCCCCTGGTCACACTGCCTGCGGAAATGCAGTGCATCAAGGCACAATCCTCTACAGGAAAGTCCCCCAGCCAAAGGCAGTCACTAAACAAACATCAGAAAAACTAAAGCATTTGAAGCCACTACTTCCACAATCAACCCATCATAAAGTGACTGAAACTCCCTCCAAGTTCTATGGTGTACCTGCCACCAAGCAACCAAACTCACTTTGTATTTTGAACAGTAACATGTACAGTACTGTTCCCTAAAGCTGTACTCTATATTGATAGACTGTCTTGTTATTTTACACAGGCTTTACCTATCCAACTATCTACTTGTGGTGCTTTAAATACCAGAAAAAATGAATAAATAAATAAAAATACATACATACATACATATACCAAGGCTTTTTCCCCCTTCCAAGGGAGGTAGCCAAAAAGGGAAAGGCATAAAAACACTCCCACCCATTTCATCCCTAAATACACTCCACACCCCTCCCACCCTTCCTCTCATCTGAGCACCTCCTGGATGACGGGTCATCCCTGCACCCTGCCCACCGCCCTGGGTCAGAAGCAGTGTCGCAAGACACAGTACATCCACAGCAAGGCCGCTTCATTTAATCGGCGACCCCCCCTCTCCGTCCCCCTTTGCATATAAGGAGAGGACGGGGAGAAATCCCTTCGGGCTGCGTCAAAATTTACTCACACATACTACCCCACCCCCCACCCCCCCCGCCCATTCCTCCTCATGCAGTCACAACATCATCCATATACAACCATTCTCCACTCACCTCTGTCTTCCGTCCTCTCCCTTCCTTCCTCAACAGACATTCCCCTCTTCCCCAAAGCCCCCTTCACCCCATCCATCCACCTCATCCTAGGACGTCCCCTCATGTTCACTCCCTCCACATCTGCCTTCCATACCTCTTTTACTAGTCTTTCTTCACTCATTCTTTCCATGTGTCCAAACCATCCTAATATTCTTTCATCAACCCTATCTCCCAAATCCTTTTTCACCCCTGTTCTCCTCCTCACCTCCTCATTTCTCACTCTATCTAGCCTAGTAACCCCCACCATACTTCTCAGACACCTCATCTCAAACACATTCAAACTCCTTCTCTCTTCTTCTCTTATGTTCCACGTTTCTGCCCCATACAATGCTGTTGGCACAATCACTCCTTCATACAGTCTCCTCTTCGCATCCATTCCCAAATGTCTATTTCTCATTACACTCTTTAAACCACCAAGGCATTTACTCGCTTCTCTCAATCTACATTCTACCTCCACCTTCACTCCACCTTTTCCTGCTACACTTGCACCCAAGTATCTAAAACTATCCACTTCCTCCAGTCGCTCTCCCTTAATGTTCACTTCCAGTCTACTGCCACTTTCACCCCTTGTACATCTCATCACCTTACTTTTACCCACATTTATCTTTAGCTTTCTTCTATCACATACTCTCCCAAACTCTGCCACCAGCTTCCTCAATCCCTCCTCTGACCCTGCCACAAGCGCAGTGTCGTCTGCAAACAACAGCTGGCTCACCTCCCACTTTTCTCCATTTTCTTTAACCATCTCCAATCCCTGACTCACTACCCTAGCATTCACCTCTCGCACCACCCCATCCATGTATAAGTTGAACAGCCAGGGCGACATAACACATCCTTGACGAAGTCCCACCTTTACTTCAAACCACTCACTCTCTCCATTTCCAATCCTAACACATGCTCTACTACTCACATAAAAACTCTTGACAGCTCCCAAAAGCTTTCCTCCTATCCCATAAATAAATTCCCCCCTTATAAGGGAGGTTGTCAGCCAAAGTTTGCACCCACTCTCCACCCATCAGTTTCCCATTTGTGGACAAAGGGCTACCCCTGCTCCACACCCACAGCTCGGGTCTGAAGTAAATCAACATGAAATAGCACCTTTGCAGCAGAATGCAACAGGTGAAGCCGTTTTACCATGACCACTTCATTTATAAATGATGACGATAATAATACATACATACATATACCAAGGCTTTTTTCCCCCTTACAAGGGAGGTGGCCAAAAAACAAAGGCATAAAAACCAATCCCACCCATTCCAACCCCAATACACTCCACTCCCCTTCACCCTCTACCCTCCCTCTTATCTTGGCACCTCCTGGATAATAATAATAATAAAAATAAATCAATAAAATTACCAAGCAAATGCTGTGAAATATAGTCTCAAAGGTTACATTCAGAAGGATGTGTATGCACTTGTCTGATAAGTGGGACGTGGATGAAGCGGTGATCAAGTGATATTGGGGCCAATGTGCAGTTGGGGTAATGTACATGGCCTGAAAATCTGCTGCTGCAGCTATGAAATGGTTATGCGCATATGAACAAGCATGAAGCTGGAATACTGATGCTGGTGTTGTGGACCCACTCTGCCTTAAACTAAAAGAACTGATATAAAGTGAAAATGTGGATCATGCAGAAATATATAACATAAGCAAAACTTTCTTTATCTGTACCACAACCACGTACATTTATTGACTCAATTACTATGATTCTGGTTAGGGTCCTCCTCCCAGACCTTTTTATGGAGAACAGGATCCCTAGTCACATCACTCCGTCCCATTTAGTCGCCTTTTATCAAACGCATAGGAAACACGGTGCCCTTCATCCACTCATCCACAAAGAGCTACGATAAAAGGGAAAGAAATGGATGTGGGATGGGTGGAGGGTGTATGTGTGCTTTGGTTGGCTACCTCCCCTATATGGGGGAAGAAGCCTTTTGGTATATTAGATATAGATAGAAGAAACACTTCTTTTTGACAGGCACTGACTGCAAATACTCAGATATAGAAGCATGAGGAAAGAACCATAGGAAAAAATCTGAAGGAATGATGGTCTGTACAGGTCAGTACAAATGCCAATGAAATGCAACACAAAGCTATAGCATGTGGTAAGGCATCCAAACTGTGGGCATTGAAAGACAATGTGCACAATTACCATGACCTGTACTTAAAGGCTGGTTGGCAGATACTTTTGGAGTATTAATTCCACCACCACTTCATCTCATACATACATACATACAAATACCAAGGCTTTTTCTCCCTTACAAGGGAGGTAGCCAAAAAGGAAAAGGCATAAAATGATTCCCACCCATTCCATCCCTGAATACACTCCACACCCCTCCACCCTCCCTCTCATCTTAGCACCTCCTGGATGACGGGTCATCCCTGCACCTTGTCCACTGCACTGGGTCAAAAGCAGTGTCGCAAGACACAGCACATCCACAGCAAGGCCGCTTCATTAAATCAGCGACCCCCCTCTCCGTCCCCCCATGCATAAAGGAGAAGACGGGGAGAAATCCCTTCGGGCTGCGTCAAAATTTGCTCACACATACAACCTCACCCCCATTCCACCTCATGCATCACATCATCATCCATATACAACCATTCTCCATTCACCCGTCTTCTGTCCTCTCCCGTCCTTCCTCAACAGACATTCCCCTCTTCCCCAACGCCCCCTTCACCCCATCCATCCACCTCATCCTAAGACGTCCCTTCATGTTCACTCCCTCCACATCTGCCTTCCATACCTCTTTTACTAGTCTTTCTTCACTCATTCTTTCCATCTGTCCATACCCTATCTCCCAACCCCCTTTCCATCTGCGTAGAGCTGATGGCCAGGGGTAGTTGCTGCTGATTGGCCCCCAACTCTTGGGGTTGGGGGGTGGTCCCACGACGTAGACGTTGCAGCTCCAGGACCTGGTTTGTCGACAACCCTGACACAGACAGAGGGCTTGATATACAGACTCAATTCGACTCATTGACTATCATGAACAACACGCATAATCATACACATATCCCATACCAAGCCCTCTACACTCCCTCCTCTCCTGATATCACCTTTTGCTCCCCCTGCCTAACCCCAACAACATCATGGAGAGTGGTCGGAGCCCTTGGTTCTGACCACCTTCCAATCATCATCACCACCAAAACAAGATGCACCCCAGCTGGCCACAGACACACTTACACCAATTACAAGAGAGCTAACTGGGAAGCCTTTAATGAAGAGACAGAACAACATTTTGAAACACTTAACAGTACACCAATCACAAACATAAACAATGCTGTGCACGCTTTTAATACAATCATACAAAACGCAGACAAGAGATACATCCCTAGAGGCAACAGAAAATCACACAACCCCAACTTCACACCAGAAATCCAAGGCCTCATCAGACAACGTGACACACTTAAACACGATACCCCCACACCTATCCCTCAAAACATAGCAGACCAAATACAAACACTAAACACTGTGATTGCCAATAAAATACATGAACAAAAAACACAAAATTGGCAAAACTTTATCAATACACTTGATCACAAAACAAACACCAGCAAATTGTACAAAACACTCAACAGCATCACACTATCCAACACTAACACTACACGCTCTCACGCAGCAATAATCACAACAACAGATAATCTACCCTCAAACAGACAACAAGCAAACGCACTCATACGTCATTTTGCACAGACGAGCCATCTTACATCTCACCCTGACGACCGACGCACCATTCGACGTAAGAAAGACTTTCCCACAGACTCAGACTATACACCCTTCATAGACAGTCAGACAAAACTCATAATGCATAGTCTCAAGCACTCATCTGCCTGTGGCCCTGATAACATAAGCAACATCCACCTAAAACACATTGGACCACAAGGTATACATGCACTCACAAACATTGCAAACTACAGCTATTCACACAACACTATACCTGACATCTGGAAACATGGTAAAATAATCACCATTCCAAAACCGAACAAAGACCCAACAATCCCAACATCGCACCGCCCAATCACACTTCTCTGCACCCCCTCTAAAGTCATTGAACGCCTAATACTTAAACTTGTCACACCATATATTCCCCTTGCTGACTCACAACACGGTTTTAGGCCACTACACTCCACAAACACTCTTCTGACAAACCTCACACAAAGAATTTTAGATGGCATCAATTCAGATAGGCCCCACCACAGAACACTTCTTATAACATTGGACATTAGTAAAGCTTTTGATGCTATCCCCCGCCACAACCTAACAAATAAAATATATAACACAGACATGCATAATAACACCAAAAGATGGCTGGCCAATTATCTGGCAGGCAGGAATGCTCATGTGTCATATAATGGCCAATCATCGCACATCAGAAACATTAAGAACGGAGTACCACAGGGCTCAGTTCTATCCCCCACATTATTTAATCTATACATGCATGACTTACCCACGCCAGACACCTCAGAAATACAAATCTCTTCCTACGCAGACGACATAACAATCACATGCACACATCGTAACACAGACAAAGCTGCAGAAATAATCCAGCCTTACCTTGACACACTCAACACATGGTTCATCACAAACAGACTCAAAATAGCTCCAACCAAATCTACAGCAACACTTCTCACCAACTGGACAAAAGAACACAAATACATACCTCATCTCTACATCAACAACACTCTAATACCACACACAAACACACCGAAAATTCTTGGTGTAACATACGATACATCCATGTCTTTCAAACAACACCTCACAAACATAAAAAACAAATGCACACCTAGACTTAGCGCACTTAAGTCAATCACTGGAACAACATTTGGACAAAACAAAGAAACCAATATAACAATATACAAACAATGCATACGCTCAGTGATGAATTATGCGAGTCCTGCATGGGCTCCTAATCTCAGTGAGACACACCACAACACCCTTCAAATCATACAAAACAAAGCCCTAAAAACAATTACAGGCTGCACAAATACATCACCTACAGACCATTTACACCATGAAACAAAAGTCCTCAAAGTCAAGGACCACCTCGACATGAGAGGCACACAAACACTTGCTGCAGCCACCACATACACATCACACCCGCTACACTACATAGCAGAACACCCACACACACCAAGAAACATTAAAACTACACCCAAAGACCTTTATTACACACAGATACTCTCTTCTCTTCCTCCACAACCACCAAATACCAGCCTCCGGAAACATATTCATAATCATATCACTCACCGCTCCATTAACACACTGAAAGACAACACACTGCTGCATGCCAGACCCCCTGATATCCACCCTTCTGAATCCTCTCTCCCACGTAAGGACAGAGTCCACTTGGCCAGACTGCGATGCGGTCACCACCCAGCACTTCTAAGCTACCAGAAGAGGCTGGACGACCGTGTTGTGAACAGCTGCCCAGGATGTAACACTTCACCCCATACCATACAACACATAATGGAAGACTGCATTATACACAATCATGCACGCAAACAACACAACATACACTCTATAAAGGATTTGTGGGAAAACCCAGTTTCGGCTGTGGCCTTCCTTGGGGAGACGGGACTGCTCGGACAGACAGTCTAGGGAACGACAACAACAACAACAACCCCCTTTCCACCCCTGTTCTCCTCCTCACCTCCTCATTTCTCACTCTATCCAGCCTAGTAACCCCTATCATACTTCTCAGACACCTCATCTCAAACACATTCAAACTCCTTTTCTCTTCCTCTTTTATGTTCCATGTTTCTGCCCCATACAGTTCTTAGACACACAATATCAAAAAAAGATCAGATATATCCACATCAATAAAAAGAAACGGCTGATAAACTTTTTATATGACAGGCAGTGCAGAATAACAAAATCAAAATTCTGAGACCATAAAACTAAAATGTTATCTCCCACCGAGCCATACTCTGACCTGTTATTCAATAAGTGATCTCCTACTGCCATAGCCAGAATATAACACCAAAGAGCTCACCTACATAGATTACCTAACAATAAAAACTCAGCACAGCAACTAAAAGATAGTGACTAAGAGCACCTAAGTTTATTGAGACAAAATAGAACAATGGTTTAGAAATAACAGAATGGAGACCTCCCCTCAGAAATCATCCATAATATTGCTCGCTCCTGACAACCATGAATCAAATAAATGTCCAAGTGTAAAACAATGTCCAAACTCTTCCATTGGAAAAGAAAAAAGGGTCACATGAAGAATTGTCACACCAGAACGCCCACATGAAGAATCGTCACCCCATGAGATCCCACCTGAAGATTTGTCACCCCAGTATGCCAAATATCAACAGTGGAATAAAGATAAGTTAGGTTAGGTTAGGTTGAATGAGGGTTATACTTATTGTTATCAACTTATACAACTGAAGAATCATAAACCCAGGATGACCCACATGAAGAATTGTCACTCTGTCAAAGTCTGGGGAAACGATTCTTCGAATCACATGAAGAATCATCACCCCAGACTTTGACAGGGTGACAATTCTTCATGTGGGCTATCCTAGGGTGACAATTCTTAATGTGGGTCATCCTGGGTTTACAATTCTTCAGTTGTATAAGTTGATGACAATAAGCATAACTCTCATTCAACCTAACCTAATCTTTATTCCACTGTTGATATTCAGCATACTGGGGTGACAGTTCTTCAGGTAGGATCTCATGGGGTGACAATTCTTCATGTGACCCAAAAAAGGTAACCAAACAAACAAAAAGTAAAGCATTGAGAACAATAACAGGGTGCACTAAAACAACTCCAATGGAACACACACACAGAAACCAAAATCCTACTGAAAGAACATCAAATTAAAAAGACAAGTACGAGGTTCCATGAAGAGCCTTCAACCCTACTTGTCCATCTTATTACATCACACATGCACAACCAACTGAACACAACAAAATAACTCCACTAACAGCATACTACTCAAATATCTACAGTAACCTTTCACCCATACTGCACAGCACATCCATACAATGAAACATTCACACTCAAATCACAAAGACTCACCACCCAACTCCCTCCTGCACTCAGGTCACCATCCAGCACACCAATTATAGGCTTGGCCACACAAAACCTGCCATGTATCCATCAGAGGACACAGTACATTTCTTTATTACAATGCACATCTTAGCCATACTCTTAACAACTTATGGGCCAATTCAGTAGCTAATACTGACTACCGGGAGCCATGGGTCTCCTGCAAGAGACCTGGAGCAATGTATTGGCTGATTGATAACATATATCTAAGGGCCACTTCCCCCTCATGAGTGGGGTAGTGGCCGAGTCAAACCAAACCCAGCCTATCCACCCCATATCCATACTAAACCTACATGTGACCTCCCACTTTACTTCACTCCTAACTCACCAACTCCAAACCCTAGCATACCACTCTTGCATTTACTTCCCTCACCACCCCTTCTATATACATACTGAATAACCATGGTGACATTATGCAGCCCTACCTTCATCTTAAACTACTCACTTCCCATTCCCTACCCTTCCACAAGCTCTACCACCCATAAGAAATTTTTGATTGCCTTCAACAGACTTTCCCTTATCTCATACATCCACAACATATTCCATAATGCCTCTGTCAACCTTGTCATATGCCTTCTTCTAATCCACGGAAGCCCAGATGACATTCTTACTTTTTGCCAAAAACTTCTCATTATCTTTCTACAACAATTTGATCTAGACATCCTCTTCCATTCCTAACCCCACACTGCTCTTCCTAATATTCTTTCTGTTCCCTTGATGATGCTAAATGTAAAAAAAATAAATAAAAGAAATAAAGTAATATTAAGCAAAGGTAAATCTGAAGTAATAAATCTGAATACTAAAACCAGAGAATAGGATACATATGTATCATCCAAGACAAGGGTACAGAATGATGAATACTAAGTCCTATTGCCAGTGACATCACTCCTCTACGAAAACTATTGAAAAAAGTGATAATATAGTCCTGGTGGGAGACTTTCATTGAAAGGTTATACAGTAGGAGAGATATGAAGCAGATGATAATGAAAGTTCTGGGGTAATATTTTATCAACTATTGTAATAGAAAAAACAATGATCCAGTGGGTAAAAGATATGAACTGATTAAGAGAAGACACTCCATCAAAACCAGACCTACTAAGGAACCTCATATTATTTAATCTTTGAAGTTCAAATGCCCCTGAGGAAAGAATGACCATGTAGCACTTTGATTCCAGTTGGCTAATATAGGAAAACACAAGTATAACAAGTGAAACCTTAAAATACTTTATCATCAAGACTTACCCAAGGCGATGACGTAATTTCTGAAACTCTATGAGGCCAGTTTGACATGGGAGATTCTTGAGCTTGGCTTTGTGCATCAGACGACAATCATCATATGTGTAGTCTGCTACTGGAATGCCAAGAGCACTAGAACCAAAAGAAATGTAGGTAAATATCACAGGACAGGGAACCTCAGACATTCATTTAAATTGACATAGAAACTGGTATATGCAATATATACATACCAAAAGGCACTTCTCTACTTATAGGGGAGTTGGACTAGTCAAAGCATAGCACCCTTGACATATCCCACACCCATTTGTTGTCTCTTCTATATAAGCATTGTGGATGAAAATTTGTCCCTGTCCACCCTGCCCACTGCTTGGGTTAGAGGCAATGCAGCAAGATACAGCGCCCCTACAGTAGGATTCAACAACTCAAGCATGTTTACACCCCACTGCCACAATCAAAACATTCTTCTCCTCTATACTCAACAACTCGTTGAAATACTCTACCCATCTTCCATTAATTGCCTTCACACTCCATTAGCCTATTTCATTCCATCTTAGCCCCTTGCCACACTGCGCGAGTTAATAGCAATGCAGCAAGGCACAGCATTTCCACAGCAAGACCTGGTTTATCCCCACCATTTCAGCACATGGTGATGTCCCTGCTCATTCTTTCATCTATTCACAATCTTCCTACATCCTTAAAATCACTGAAAAAAAGAGTAAAAGAACTCACTCTGCCATGACTTGTCGTACATTGTGTGCATAGAGCTTTGCATCATTTTTCTCTTCTTCTGATGGTGTATACACAGGCAAGTACTCAATTTCACAATTATTGTGGAACTGACACAAGGTTATCCAAAGCATCTTGAGTCTGCAAATATCAAATATTATCAATACACACACAAGATATTTATTCAAATATGCCCTCAATTCAATTCATTCATTTTCAAAAGGAAAATCACTTACAGTGAAATTTTTTTTGGTAATGGCAAAAGCCCAATAACACTAGACACATAAATCTTCAATAGTTTATGAATGTTTGAAGTTATTCCATCCATTATTGATGCAGCTGAGATGGATATCCACTGAGCCCCGAGGGACAACGCAGCCCACAGTGAGGTACAGGTAAGGCTGGATGTATGGTACAAAGTGCATGCGAATGTTTTTTTTTTTTCTTTTTTATGTTGGATTGACTGTGGTTATGAAGTCTAAAATCAGTGTAATAAGCTCAATCACACTGATTAGATGCTAGCACATACAGTACTACCTCTCATTAACAGACGTTAATTGGCTGTGTTTGCTGTGTTTTCAGCGTTTTTGGTGCTGTTGTTTAGTGCTGTGCAATCACTATGCCACCAAAAAACCACTCCAAATCAATGGATTATTCACATCAATGGACACTGTTACCCCCTTTTAGTCTGTTAATGAGAGGTAGTACTGTATATGCAACACTGATCTACCACACTTCTGGTGTCTGCCATTGCAGAGAGGCTGGAAAGCCAAGAAAATGCTTTTGCACTTTCCATGGATCAAACCCAGGCCTTCCGTATTCCAAGGCAGGAATATTACCCATTGCTCCATGCAAGCTATAACAAGAAAACTAAACTAAATTAAGGTTTAAAATCTGAGTGAGAGTTCAACTTACGCTCCTGGTCCATCCCATGTCCAAGTCAAGGAGTCCACTCTGTTATTGTAACGGATGACAACTGGCTGGATGGGCACACCAGGATAGAAGGCGCCAGGCTTAAATGTGATTAGGCACGAACGGTTGGTGCACGTGCCTTCAGGAAATATTACCACCTGCATCCAAATTACATCATGAAAATATATTCAGACGAAGATATCTTGAAAGACAGGTACAATATGAACTATCAATATATATCATATATACAAGGTCTTTTAATCTAAATATGTCTACACAGTCTCAATGTTGTGATTTTATTTGACCACAAAATCTTAACATTACCCAATTTCTTTTCATTCTCTTCTTTCAAAATGACGGCAGTCTGATGTTCAAAGATGTCTAATTATCATATGTTAGACAATATCTACTCTGTGGGTGTCACATCAAGGTCTGGTTTGAGTTTCCACATTTCTAATAATCTTCCTGTATTCACTGTGCTCAATCATCTACATAAAAGCATTGTACTCACATTTACAAAAAAATTTACCACCTACACCTTGAAACACATCTATACAAAAAACTTTTAACTTATTAGGACTACATGGATGAAGAAATGGTAAAGAAAATAGTAGTTACACTGATAAGACCAAAATTGGAATATGCTGCAACACTATGGACACCATTAAAAAAAAAAAAAAAAAAAAAAAAAAAATAGAATTCAAAGAGCAATGACAAAGATGGCACCAACACTCTCTAATTTGACATACAAAGATTGAATAAACTAAATCTACCAATCCTGGAACAAAGAAGAGAAAGAGGTGATTTGCACTTCCTCTCTTTTATCACCTCCACAATATCTTTCACCTTAACCATTGCAAGGCTGATTTTTTATCTTAAAACTAGTTTATTTCTCTCCACTCTGAAATTGAGTTTGGCTGTGCAACCTACCATTCTATGGTCACTACCTATGTTGACTTTATTTATGACTGTAACATTGTTAACGCTCTTGCTCTGATCTCCTAATATGAAGTCTACTTTGTTCTTTGTTGTTCCATTTGGACTTCTCCAGGTCCATTTGCGACCTTCATGCTTTTGGAAGAAAGTGTTCATTATCTCCATGTTGTAGTTCTCTGCAAAATTGACTAACATCTTGCCTCTGTCATTTCTTTCACCTACTCCAAAATTCCCAATGCACGACTCATCTCCCATCTTCTTCCCCACTTTAGCATTAAAGTCGCCTATTACCAACATGTATTTACTTTTTTCTTGATCCATTACCTGACTTAAATCATCAAAGGACTCAATTTCATCATCTGAACCCTGTGAACTTAATGTTATGCCTGATTCCCTAACCAGGCAGACAAGAGGGCTGAAACTAGGTGTCAAATAAAACTCTCAAGTTCCTATTTGTTGCAGATTTAAACTTGTGCAGACTTTCTGCTACATAAGTGTCCCCATCTGAGGAATTCTAGGAATGTACTATATTTATTTATGTTTGGTAAGAAGCATAGCTTGCATTGACTGCTGTGACATCTAAATGTCTGCAGACTTAGCAAATCCAATTTCAAGGCAAGCCATGAGCTCCTGGTGTGTACAAACACTTATGGGATCATGGCATGTAGCTATATGCTATTCAACATTCTCCCACACCTTGTGAGCTTTCCTTTCTATGGAAGCCATAGTCTAATCCTCTATATCCTACTTCCTGTATAAGTCACCCACAAACTTCATATGGGTTTCATGTCACTCCTTTGTAGACTAGTCAATTACTGCTAATTCTGGGCACAAACTTAAGCAATTTAACACAACTTTGCCCATTGACCAGAAAAATTATTGATAACATGTATAGGCACTAGGCAAGGGATAGCCACTATTCTGATGCTAGGGATCAGCATATTTTCAGTATTTTGATGTATTTCTGGCTATTAAACCATCCTATTGCTAATATTTTTCTTGGTCGACATCTTCATAAGCAACCCAAAAATGACCGTTTTCTGTCCACAAATGCTTAATTTCGGATTCTGGCTTTTGCACTAACTGTGCTGTCTGATTCTGTGAGTTGGTCTTTATGGCAGTTTTCTAGTGGCTAACTTAGCCAACATATCTTTTGGATAATGCAGATCTACAGCTGATTAAAGGACTTTCATTCATGACTAAAAATACTTACGTAATACTTAGAAAATTGATACACTGGAGGTACCACAGAGCATTTGTAGCTTAGCTATTATATTAAATGGTGAAACAACAATACCTGTGGCCAGTTCTGTTCACTGGTGGCTCTGCGCTTAATTTCCTGGATGGTGTTCTGTCGAGAGTTTGGATCCTCTCTCCATACATAAACTGGCTGGGTGTAATTTATATATTCTGTTGATGGTTGTAAGTATTAGTAAAAAAGTAAAGGCACATTCAGTTCGCTTCATAAAATCAAAGGTTTTTCACTATTTCAATATTTCATATTATCTCACAAAAGCATATTAAACGATGAAAGTAAAATACTTATAAATAATTACACTAAGTAGTTGAACAAATTAAAGGTGTTCACAATAAGCAGGAACAACTAACACTAAATAAATCAATAGTGCTCAGTTTGAATAACCTAACCCTAAACTGTTCATTCTAAACTTCACTGAGCATAACAGCTTCCTATCATATCACAAAGAACTTTTGATTTGGTACACATTACATAAAAGATTATTTGATGTGATATATAAACAAGAAGCTAAAGTAACTTGATTGGAAAATATTCTTTGCTCATGTTAGCTTTAAAACAAATACCATGTGGATACTCAACCAATTTTATTGAAAGCAATAACAGATGATTTGATCTGACTGACATGAAAAACCAGGACTGAATGAGATAATTTACATATCTACTTTAAGTTATTCAAGTGTCCAATAATGGATAATAACAAATATGGTCCTATGAGATGGATGTCAGAAGGAATTAGAGCCCTGCTGCTCATCTTCAAATCCATCAACACTTTCACCACCATCTAGGGATGCTTCCATGAGAAAGCTGATATTGTCTCTGGACTGGGCCCAAGATCTTTCTCTAAAAACTTCAACTATATTTCTTACAACTTTTCATACATGGAGAACTCTCCTCTTCTTACGACTTTCATCCAGTGACAAGGAAAGATTCCCACATTAGTACAACACTGACAACACTCCAAAGTTTCTTCCCACAGAGATCTCCAGAAAGGCTGGCGACAGAAACATCCTACACTGATTAAACGCAGACAACAGGCCAACATTTTTTCCCAGACAGTTCTGTTGGAAGGCATGGGGGCCAGTGTCAGCTACTGTAAGGTTATGGGTTTTCTGTCAATGAAACTTGTTATTACTATTGGTACAATTCAAAGGTTGCCAAGTTTAGATTATATTTAGTCCTGAGGCTTCCTCTCAGTTGAATGAAATCATCTGGCTCTTATCACAATAAAACCTTTGTAGAAGCTTCAATGTATTAATGGAATAACCACATGTGCCATTCTATTTTTGGTTGCCAGATCATTCCTTCAATGATTAAAGGGACTCACTAGATCCCCATGTAATATATATTCAAATTTCAAAGGAACTAAATGATGAGCTTGGGGAACAAAATTCAGACTACCTGCTATGTATGATACAAATGTCACAACCATCCAAAACATCCCCATCTGAACCTTAACTAAAAATTCTTGAAGGAAATATTGGAGCAAAGTTTTAGGTCATTAATCATATACAACTACCTTGCAATGAACTGTCATGATATAATAACAACACTGTACTGTATAAACAATCACTTTAATCCACATAAAAGCAAAATCTGAACCATGAATTGCAGAAACATGTTTTTTTGATATTTATGTACATTCCAAGGAAGTTATGTCACAGGCAAGAAAGGAAAACCTTCATTCTAAAAATGCCAATTAAGTATGTAGGCCAGTGCTTTTTAGTGTGGTATTTGTACAGCCTCCTTTGTATGAGTGAAATTTTTTTTGTTAATTTCGCTATTGCCAAGTTTGTATGCTTGAATTTTGACTACTGCCATGTCTGTAAATGTAACTAGTATTGGCATCTGTCTTCACAAGCTATTAGAAAATGCATTGAAATACAAATGGATCTACACTAAGTACATAAAATAAATGGCAAACCTTTTACATGGTAAAAATAGTCAAGAGAACACC
Organism: Oratosquilla oratoria; assembly: GCF_046742065.1. Classification (NCBI taxonomy): domain Eukaryota; kingdom Metazoa; phylum Arthropoda; class Malacostraca; order Stomatopoda; family Squillidae; genus Oratosquilla; species Oratosquilla oratoria. The sequence goes on from NC_134797.1 coordinate 29,034,113, forward strand.
AACGTAGCAACTAGTTCAGGGCATTTTAAGTTATCACAACAGGACACCAGTTGAACTCTGACCCATGATACTACACAGTATTGTAAGCTCTATGACAAAACACCATATGATTTCATAACTATCAAGTGTAATTGCATAGAAAGTTTTCCCATTTATATGTACTTATATTTTCTAATTCAATGGGGATGTTGTGATGTAAATGTCCAGATAACCATGACTACGAGAAAATAACAGACAGAAATGAAGGGGAACAATGACAGAAATGTCTGGCAACCTCATGGCTCTACAGTTTTAATGTTCAAAGCTACTTAGCAAAAATGTAACTTGTTTCTAGACATAACTAAAGCCTACAATAGTAATTATAGCTGGAAAGAACTCCCTCTTGAGAATGAAAAAAATTATATTTATTGACAAGGAATGCAATAACCTACTGCCAAACAAGGGAAGCTGTAGATTCTCTATGCGGTTGACTAGACATGGCACCTGGGACCAGAATATTATGAAGGCATCAAAGAAGCTGCTATGGGGTCCCGCCACAAGAATGGGAGCCTCGGCCTTGGAGGCCATGCGGCCCTTCTGTTTGACCCAATGGAACCCGAAGCACCTCATCATCATGCGACCCATAAAGCCCATGTACCACCGGATTTGCCTGTCGACAACACAGCACCAACACTGAGTACAAAATTATCAAGAGGTTCCCACAGGTCACCTTTAGTGTTTTACAAACACAACCAATACAGTGTGCAATGCAATCACAGGGTGACCAACACCCCCTCAAGTAACCTTTACACTTCAAAGGCTCCTTCCAATTACCACATAAAGTCTGGCCAAAACACCCATACAATAAAAAAATAAAATAAAAATTTTTACAAGTGGGGGAAAAGTATGAAACTACAGCCCACATATGCTGTAAGAGAAACACATAAAAAGACACAGACAGCCAAACAAACAATGACCACAATGCATGCATTTAGTTGCACATGGCAAAGTGGTTACAAAGCCCTGTAAGAGAATTTAACTAGAAGGAAGAAAGTAAATGCACTGACCAAGCAGTGCTATCATGCCATGTCATGAACATGGAAATGGTGGTCCTGATGGGAAACAAACTAAACAATATTTTTTTTCTTTTCTTTAAACAAATGGCTGTATCTGCATTTTGGTGACTGGAAATTCATATGAGAGACCACTTCAATCAAAATTTTAAATTTTATGAAAATTATGACAAAATCAGGAATATAAAATGTGCCACTGATGTTTTGATAACATAGGATTATGATAAAATATTAGGATAAAATTTTATGTGTTTCACATCAAATGGTATTTTTAAAAATAGCAACTATTGGGTGCAATATAATTGTAGTCTACAGTTTCCAACCTACATAGAACTTTACGAGATACCATAACTATTACTTTCAAATTTTACTGGTATCAAGAGGACATTTCAAAGATGCCTAGCTTTGTCCCAAAGGTAGAGGTCGAATTATCAGCTGAATTACAGGTGTAAGTAGCCTTGATGGTAGAAATGTACCAACAAGTCTAATCTTGTATATTTTGATTTGCCTACTGAGTGACTTATAAATCAGTTACATGAAAACAAAGGCACAAAGTCAAACAACATTAACTTCAGCACACTGTTCTCTCCTTCATCGACAAAATACTAACTAGGACAAATTTGCACCATGACTACATATGGCCTTGAGATGAATCTTTTTTTTTTTTTTTTTTAATTTATTAATCATCCATTTTCTTATCTTGCTACAAAAGCAAAGGCCTGGAACCTTACTTATGGATACCACCAGTGAAGGGGATGTAAAGGGCTGTTACAGATACCAGCTAAACTAATGTACTGTAGAATGGGTTAAATAAAGTTGATGAAATAAGAGTATTGTGCATCATTTATAGAAAGGAAGCAGGCATTTTGAAGCACAACTAAAAAGCAAAAATCAATGCACTACAGAGTTCAGACCTAATTTAGGGCAGCCATACATTCACATATCTAGAAAGTGAAATTCAAAGATAAAGATATGCAGTATCACAAATTAAAGAGGAAGTCTGAGCAAGGCAAGGCTTCACATCAAAGGCTCTTAGGATACAGTAGTTGTGTACCATAGCTACATTACTCACATGCCTCACAAAATACCTTCTTTCAGATCAGTACTTCCTAGCCATACTAAATATATATTCTATCTTTCATATCTTTTATTGGTCAATTCTTTAAAAACAAATCCAAAATATTCTTACTATTTCATTATGAATTATGTTTCATTGTTTTTAATGATTAGTATTTCTGACTTATATGATGTCTACATTTACTATTTTTATGTGTGGTTTTGGGTATAACTTTGGGTCCCCTGGTTGCTTCCCTTTTTAACCTGACCAAAGCTCAGCCTTAAACCCAAGTACTTCCATAGACATCCAAGCAATCAAGCAGCAAAGGCAAGCAAGCTCTAAGTACATAACAGAAGGAAGTGCCACATAAATAAATGACTTCATACAACAGAGTTTAAGACCTTCAACAATGTGACATACCTCAATGGCTTTGTCTTTCCCTACTGCCCAACAAACTTATTCATATGTAGAAACATCCCCATATAATGGATTAAACCTGTCTGCATTATAAAACCCTACCAACACTATGGGCCACACTTATAAATCTTTAGCCAGCCTTGGCCATCAGAAAGTAGGATTTCACCCATTTTTTTTTTCTAGTTCATTAGTAAGTAGGATTTTACCTAGTTTTCCTGGGTTTCTGGCTTATCTACAAAATCTACTGGTGATTTTTGTTATATCCAATGACATTAGTGAAGTTCTACTTTGTAACGGTAGAAAGCATTCCCCAGAGCTGGCGAAGAGTTTTTAAGTATGGCCATATAACTTAAACGCTTTCACCTGTGGGAGACATCACTGTACTGAAGGCTTTCCAACACAAATCCCGAACACACTGAGGAGGTGAGTGAAAAGCCAAGACCAAGCAGTTGGCAGCAGAAGACCTTAACCTCAGAACAAAACTCCAAATAAAATAAATAAGCACTGAAACCTTTCCTTACAAGGAACCATGCTCATTCAGTCAATAGTAACACAGAGATCACAAACATACAACACCAGCACCTGGCTACATTCTGGCAGAAATAAATAAATAGAGCAAGAGAGAGAGAGAGAGAGAGAGAGCGAGAGAGAGGGAGAAAGAGAGAGAGAGGAAGGGAGGAGGGAAGGGAGGGAGGAAGGGAGGGAGGAAGGAAGGGAGGGAGAGAGGGAGGAAGGGAGGGAGAGAGGGAGGAAGGGAGGGAGGAAGGAAGGGAGTGAAGGAGGGAGGAAGGAAGGGAGAGAAGGAGGGAGGGAGGGAGGAAGGGAGGGAGGGAGGAAGGGAGAGAGGGAGGAAGAGAGAGAGGGAGGAAGGGAGGAAGAGAGAGAGAGGGAGGAAGGGAGGAGGAGAGGGAGAGAGGGAGGGAGGGAGGGAGGAAGGGAGAGAGAGATGGAGGGAGGGAGGGAGTGAGTGAGAGAGAGAGAGGGGGGGGCAGGGGGAGAGGGGGGGCAGGGGGAGAGAGGGGGGGCAGGGGGAGAGGGGGGCAGGGGGAGAGGGGGGGCAGGGGGAGAGAGGGGGGGCAGGGGGAGAGGGGGGCAGGGGGAGAGAGGGGGGCAGGGAAGAGAGAGAGAGAGAGAGAGAGAGAGAGAGAGAGAGAGAGAGAGAGGGGGGGAGGAGAGAGAAAGATGGGGAGAGGTAGTGAGCTAGGGAAGGGAGAGAGGTAGAGAAGGGAGAGAGGGAAGAGAAGGGAAAGGGGGAAGAGAGGGAAAGGGCGAAGAGTGGGAGAGGGGGGAAAAGAGGGAGAGAGAGGAGTGAGTGGGGGAGCATAGGGAGAGAAGGAAGAGAGGGAAGAGAAGGGGAGAGGGAAAGGGAAAGGGAGAGGGGAGTGAGAGAGAGAGGGGGAGGGGGAGGGAGAGAGAGAAGGAGAGAGGGGGAGGGGGAGAGAGAGAGAGAAGGAGAGAGGGGGAGGGGGGAGAGAGAGAGAAGGAGAGAGGGGGAGGGGGGAGAGAGAGAAGGAGAGAGGGGGAGGGGGGAGAGAGAGAGGGAGAGAGGGGGAGGGGGGAGAGAGAGAAGGAGAGAGGGGGAGGGGGGAGAGAGAGAGGGAGAGAGGGGGAGGGGGGAGAGAGGGGGGGGGGGGAGAGAGGGGGTGGGGGAGAGGGGGAGGGGGAGGGGGAGAGAGAGGGGGAGGGAGAGAGGGGGAGGGGGAGAGAGGGGGAGGGGGAGAGAGAGGGGGAGGGGGGAGAGAGGGGGAGCGAGGGGGAGGGGGAGAGAAGGGGAGGGGGAGAGAAGGGGAGGGGGAGAGAGGGGGGGAACGAGATAAAGAGAGAAGGGGAAAGAGAGATGGAAAAAGGAGAATGGGGAAGGGAGGGAGGGAGGGAGAGAGAAGATAGGAGAGGGATGACAGAAGAAAGACAAGAGAGAGGGAGGGAGTGGAGGGAGAGGAGGAGGGGAGGGAGAGGGGTAGGAGGAGGGAGAGGGGCAGGAGGGGAGGGAGAGGGGGAGGAGGGGAGGGAGAGGGGGAGGAGGGGAGGGAGAGGGGGAGGGGGGGAGGAGCGGCGTTAGTGGGGGAAGGAGGGGGAGGGAGAGTGGATGGTCAGTGTACGTTGGGGGTGTGAGTTGGATGTGCTGGACGAGCGTTGGCGAGCGAGGCGATATGTCTGCAGTTGGATGCGTCGGTGCGGTCGTGTGGGAGACGAGTAGGGTAACGTCGGTGAGAGGGGAGAGAGTGAGGGAGCGAGGGGGAGGAGGGGGGAGGAGGGAGAGGGAGGGAGAGGGGCGGTGAGGGAGATAGGAGGGGAGGGGAGGGGAGCGAGGGAGCGGAGGGAGTGGGTGTGAGAGAGGGAGTGGGAGTGAGAGGTGGAAGGGAGAGGGGAGGGAGAGGAGAGAATGGGGAGGATCCGAGAGAGAGGAGGGGGAGGAAAATGAATGGCGAGGAAAGGGGAGAGGGAGAGGAGGGGAGAATGGGAGGAACGGAGAGAGGGGGAAGGAGACGTGAGAATGGGGAGGGGAAGGGAAGGAAGGAGAGGACGGAGGAGGGACGAGAGATAGAATGAGGAGAGGATGGGACGAGAGAGATTAGAGGAGGGAGAGAAGAGAGAGAGAGATGAGATGACGATGGGAGGAGAGAGAGAGAGAGAGGAGAGAGAAAGATAGGGAGGAGAGAGAAAGATAGGGAGGAGGGAGGGGAGGAGGGAGGGGAGGAGGGAGGGAAGGAGGGAGGGGAGGGAGAGAGAGAAAGAGAGAGAGAGAGAGAGAGAGGGAGGGGGGGAGAGGAGAGGGAGAGAGAGAGGGGGAGAGAGAGAGAGAGAGGGGGGGAGAGAGAAGAGAGAAAGAGGTATTGGGACATAGGGAGAAGATGGTGAGAGGGGGAGAGGAGGAGAGGGGAAGAAGAGAGAGGAAGAGAAGGGGTATGGGAGAAAGGTTGAGAGGGGTAAGAAGGAAGAGAGGGGGACAGGGGTGACAAAAGAGAGGAAAGTGGGGTGATGAAAGAGAGGGGGAGGGGGGTGACAAGAGAGAAAGAGAGGGGATGAAGAGGGAAGCATGGGAGACAAGGGTGGCAAAAGAGAGAGAGAGAGAGAGAGAGAGAGAGAGAGAGAGAGAGAGAGAGAGAGAGAGAGAGAGAGAGAGAGATGAGAGAAGAATGGGAGGGAGGGAGGGATTGAGAGAGGGGGGAGTGGGAGAGAGGGGGATGTGATGGGGGAAAAAGGGAGAGAGTGAAATGGGGAGGAGAGGGGAAGAAACAAGTGACAGGGGAAGAGGAGAAAAAAATAGCAGGTGGATTGGGAAAGTAACAACAGTTCAAAGAAATGACACGTAAGTATTCAGAAGTAACACTGCAAAAAATAAATACACAAATAGATAAATAAACGACTGAAACAAATAATAATGAAAATAATAAAAGCAATCATTACCCAGTAAAGGGCCTCAATTTGGAAGAGGACGTATTGTAGTCCATTGCTAAACATTCATTGGCTTTGCAATTGTATATGGGCTTTATGGGTGCATGTGGCAACAGCGAATTTCAGCATGGTATGCATTTCTTATCGTCCACTTAATAATAAACAGTGCCTAAGCCTAGCCGTGTGAAATCCGACAACATTCCTGCTTAATGAGAAACACCGAGCATATGAACAAATCTGGTATTCTACGACATCTACAAACTAACTCATGCTCTATTGTCTATGCTATGCCCTGCGAAGGCATGTTGATAGGAATTGGAGCCTATGCAACTAAGGAGACATAACACGCTCTCAAAGCCAAAAAAAATATATATATACAAAATAAAGAAATATAAAACAAAATGACACATGACTACCCTTGTCAGCCCTGCTGACAATTACTTTTGCTGGCATCAGGGAGAACGGAAGGATGGCAGGATACGTAGGAAGGTTTAAATGAGGCAGGGAAGAGGAGAGGGGGAGGTTAAGGGAAAGTAATAAAAGAAAAAAATTAGACAGCTGGAAATGATATCATTAACCCTCTCCTTCACTGGCAGTATAGTTGCAAAGGCAGTACAGCGGGCAATATATGAAATTAAAATATTCAAAACATTCAAGTATTCTAAACCTATCCAAAAATTCACCTCAATCAATATACAAAATATACATAAATTTCCAAATACATATGTGGAAGAATAAAATCTAGTCTGAAACAGTTGCATAAATTTATATAACCATCTTACTAAAATATGTTGAATAGGAAAAAAAAAAACTTAATGAAAAACTAAAACATATCACCAGGGATCAATGATAGGTACTGTGCTTGCATGTGGTAGTCCTGAAGGATGGATGTCAGAAAAGATCAGTTTCCTAATCTCGAGGTCCATCAAGAAGA
>NC_134797.1:29041468-29111468 GCF_046742065.1 Oratosquilla oratoria
GCCCTGTGGAACTGGCACCGTCTTCAAACTAGCACCAAGACCTTCCTCTCAACTATCTACCGCTTCCGTTATTCTTCCACTACTTTTTCATGTAAAAAGAATTGACAACCTATGACTGCTCCCTTCCTATATTACCTTTAGTAAAAAAAAAAATAGCACTGGCATTTGCAGAACACAGGCAGCAGTTTCTTTCTCACAAGATCAATGTGGGGGGACCAAAAACTGTTGCTGGTTGTGGGTTCTTGGTAAAGAATCAAGAGGCAACTATTGATTGACTGAATCAGTACTTACATAATTCATATATATATATATATATATATATATATATATATATATATATATATATATATATATATCTATATATATATATATATATATATATATAATATAATGATAAAAAATAACAAATAAAATAAATGTAAACATATAAAAAAAAATAACAATAACAATGATGATGATACCAGAGTCCTTCACACACACACGCATATACACTTAACCCTCAATTTAGCGGACAAAAAAGTGTGTCCAGTAGTAACTGAAATTCCAGATGAAGTCCGTAAAATGAAAATTTGTCTGATAGGTGTCCGGTAGTAACAGTCAAATACCGGACAAAGTCTGTAAAATTAAAATTTGTCCCAAGTCACAGCCGGGCAGCTCATGCACCAGCCATCCCAGTCAGCCCTGCCAGCCCCCAGCCTGGCATATCAGGTACAGTTGATGCACCAGTCAGTCCTGCCAGGCCCCAGTCTGGCACCATGGATACAGCTGATGAACAAACCAGCCCAGTGTGCCCTGTCAGCCCCCACCTTGGCACCATGGATACAACTGATGCACCAGCCAGCCCAGTCAGCCCTGCCAGCCCCCAGGCTGGCACCCTTGGCTGGCACCACTAATCCAATGGAGATCCTGTACTGTATATATGTAAATAGCAGCAACTAGATTTAAGGTAAGAAATGATTCACTTTCTTCTTTGTATGTAATGTACATCACTATAAACATGTGCTGTAGCTTTTTATTACATATGTGCACGCCAAAACCTAACAGACAATTTTCTACATAACGGACTCATGTCCGGTGTCCAGTATTGATAATGGACGGACCCAATTTTCAAATAACGGACAAGGGTCTGCACGCATTTGTCCATTAAATTGAGGGTTAAGTGTACCAAAAGGTATTTTCCCCATTATGAGAGGCGTGGTCAGAAATTCTATACACCATATGCATTATATTCACAATCATCAGTAAATAGTACTTCCACCAAGGGGGAAGAGCTCATAGATGTATATCATATTATACTATATATATATATATATATATATATATATATATATATATCAATCACTCAACCTTTTGCCTCAGTTTTTTCTTGGCTCCTGCTAATTATATGTGACCACAAGTTACCTAGCAATGGCCCCCTGGTTGGCCCATGGATCACTGAGAAGAAATTTGGTGCTCTTGTCTTATGTACATCAAGCAGAGTAATATTAGAGTTCCATGAATGCTATGGTCATAGTATCATATGGTGTCTGCTTCCAGGTCAATTCTGTATAAACAATGCATCAGAGCTGGGTAGTGACCTGACCTTCTGGGAGCTGGCACAACTCTAGTGTTTCTTAGGACTGTTTTCTCACACGAGTTTATGTCTGAAAGCACTTGTTTCTGAACGGAGTTCTTTGGGCTTGGGATGTCTGCATGCAAGTGCCTTGATGTGTTTAGGGATTATGGTTTTGGCCATAAAAATAAAGTCTGTCATCATGCTGAAGTGGCTAAGACCTCTCTTAACATCACCTGACATTTTTCACAATATTGGCTCTACACTTTGCAAATCTAACACTTACTAGTCCTTCCATACAATCCCTATGACCCCTAAGGGTCTTGCTAAAGGGGCAGGCAGGAGTGAGGAGACTGTCAATGACACTTCTCTAATTCTTAATATTTTAAAGGACCCATTAGTAAGGGGACCAATGACAGTCACCATAAAGTGACAATCTTGCAAGATGGACATCAGAGGGGATTATTTTCTTCCCACTTAGCTTCGAAACCTATGCACACCCTCACCTACATATCGAGGTTCAGCTCTAAAGGGCCAACTGTGCCTGAGATCTCTCTTCATCAACATAACTGTATCACATAAGGAGAGTTGACAAACATTAACTGATCCCCTCATTCCACTATATGCTGGTGACATAAAAATTGTCACACACTATTACTACAGACAAAATTTAAGGTCTATTCCCAGAAAGATCTAAGAGAAGATCTGAGGACTGATACTAGCCATTGTGGGGCTGAGCATTTTAAGTCAACAATACTCAAGGCAAGAATCATTCTTAACTTTCAATATGGAGACATCTTTCTTACATTTTGTCCTTATTTATGGGGATTATATTCAGTTGAGAATGAAGTTTGAAATGAAGAAGTCAAAACCAATGTTGTATTGGGGTATATTCACATCCAGGCATGCCATATGACCAAGCAAGCATACCTAGGAATATACAATTACGGTCAAGCCTTGTTCACTCTAATACTCATAACTTAAATCCTTTTATAGATTCAACAAATGTGCCAATAAGCAGATATGAGCAATTTTTTTTAAAATCATGTTCAACCACTTCTGCAGTCAAGCTGCCACCAAGTAACTAAGAAATCCTGCCCCACCACTTCTGCTATTAATCTGCAACTTTACAACCAAACTCTCATTGTTTATGATGTGAGCACATATATCACATATGTGTTATTGTTTCCTATAGTAGTTGCACTCACACTGTAGTACCTGTAGTGGTTACACTCACATTGTAGTACCGTCTTGTGATTTTGTCAGGACTTCCCTATCTACAAGGTGTCAAGATAAGAAGGGCACTAAATGGGTTTGAATATTTGGTTTGAATGTTTGTGTATGTAGTGGATGTGTGCCATGACTCTGCTAGCCCCAAATAGGATATATATGTACCCACACCACTAATTCTAGTTCCAGGGGAAGTCACAAACCACACAGGAATATTCACTATATCCTTGATCTTAAAGTAACACTATACAAGATATTTCCCTTTGCACAAGTCATAAATATTAAGATTTTAAATATAGTAAATCCTCTCTTATCTGGCATATACAGGGAATTTCAGACTGACTATCAAATGAAAATTCCCATGACCAATGGGCACATAGGTGGGCCATTTAACATTGTGAAACATACTATACAATAAATCATAGAAAAATAATACAGTAGCATAACACCTTTGCGCAATCATACAACATGCTCCATTTATGTTAAATGATCCACATACCACATCTTAAGTATAGTAAGGGAAATTCTTGATTAACCTGCAAGGTCATTTAGTTGGCAGTGAAATCCCTGTGGATACCATATAAACAACTCTACTATATTTTAAAATCTTAAAATATCAACCATAGTTATACAAAGGGAAATGTTTTACACTGATACATTGGTTTGCCATCTCCCTAGTGTACAAGTACAAAGGTGATACAATACTGTGATAAAAGAAATATAACACAACAGAACTGCGCAGTATTGTTTAAAGAGCCTTACTTACCACTTAGTAGGCATCCATGGACCTCAATCATGTGTAATCCTCACGTCCAGCCTCACCTACTCACTCATGACTCACCCAGCCATGCACTGTATTCCTCTGACAACACTCATTAATGAGTGAACACCAATGCAGTGCTGGTTAAAATACCTCCTCTGCTGGTTATTTGAAATCAGCCACAAACTGCCCATGTGCCAGTTATTTGTGGATGCCAATTCATTGATTACTGGATAAATGGGAGGTAACTATTCTGTACTGTAATTTGGTGTGCCTTAATACTTGTATGCATCAAAATGTGACTCTTTATTCAGATTCACGCACCCATGTAGGTCTAACAACTGTAGAAATTGAACTGAGTTACCCCACAATTAGTCTGAGTTACCAAGACCTGACCGTATATATATTTTTGTATTTCAGTGCTGATAATGTGTGCTTCTATACATGTGGGCAATATCATGCACTGGGCCCAAGATTCATCTCAACTTCAAATGTATTTCTTACACCTTTTTACAAATGGATGACAAGAGACAAGAAACAACTGCTCCCCTCCTTCTTCCACTTCCAGATAGTGACAAGAAATATTTCCACATCAATAGAACACACACATCAGTCCTATGTTTCTTCCCAGAGATTTGTGGTATGGCCTGAGGGCCACTGCCAGCAACTGTGGCGATGCAAGTTTTTTTTTCCAAAACTCAAGGCTTCAACTATTATCATTATAAAAAGTGTTACTTGATTCTTTTCTTTGGGATCACATACTGTAAGTCCCTAAAATATTGAGTGCATGAAACTTATGTAGTCCATACTTGCATGGATTATACAGGTATACAGTACTGAGCATTCCAACTTCAATATAATCAAGACACTTGCCAACTACAGCACAGACTGGCTTGACTGACCCATTTTCAATTAATTTCCAAACTTTATACCATGATCTACCATATGTTAACAGTGCTATAGATGGGGTGCATGAAGACGAATTAAATAGCTTTTCAGGAGCCAGAATTGGTTAAAAAGTACTATTTACAACAAGAACAGTTACCTGAGATAAGCTTTTACCTCTGATTCTGACAGTACCACAGAGATTAGTTAAAGAGCCTGGCGAAGAGTTACACAATTTGAAATTCAGTTAGTACATGCAATATGCTTGAAATTTAATCCCTTTTGCAATGATGGTATTCTCTTCCAATTTCCTTCTGGCTGAAACTACAAGATTCTATTCAGCTGGGGGCCACATAAAATAGGGTTTCAATTGACCAAGACTCCATTTTGAACCAAGGGTACGTCTTCAACTTAGTGAAATTTAATTTCAATGCTATGAACAGTGCCTGTTTTAATTAAAAGTAGCGTAAATGAAATTACATCAGAACTGCAAGTCCTATCAACCCCATTGCTATTGTGATCCCACCCTGAGATGAAAACAAATTCCCTGGTGCTTGTTAGCAAAAAATATACTTTCACGAGTTAATCAACATTAAAATGCTGTTAGCCCTCTAAGGCATGTTGCTCACATAAAAAATTATGTCCTCACTAAACCAAGATAATCTTGTTCAGTACAAATTCTATACTTTTGTGAATTATTGAACAATTATATTGGTTATGACTCAATGAAAATAAAACAAAATCAATAAGATAGAAAATAAACATAAAACAGAGGTAAAAACTATTTCATTCAACACTTCCAACCCATCCAGGACCACAAACCATGTGGTGGTCCTGCAAGATGGATAGTGAAGCTGTCCATTTTTCAAAACCCAGCAACCCACCTCATTTCCATCAGGAGGTGCAGCCATGAGGGGCTGACACTTGGTCCCCTGACTGAACCCACGTCTTTCTATTAACTTCACTTGTATTTCTAACATCTTTTCACATTTAGAGAGCTCACACCCCATAACTACTCCCCTTCTACCAATTTCCTATGGTGACAAAGAAACAGTCCTACACCTATATAACACGTACAACAATCCAATGCTTCTTCCAAAAGAGACCTGTAGATAGACCCGAGGACCATTACAAGCCACTGTGTGTTTCCCACTTTGTGAAACTTGAGGAAATCATTATCATGAACCCATCCACATATAAACAAAACATACTCTGACCATTGACAAACAGTTTCATTTCTATAAGAGTGGTTCTGATACTGATAATATTCAACATTATTATTATCATCATCACGGCCACTTCACAAGCACACCAATCCTCCTTATGAACATTGCACCATGGGATTCAATACTCTTTTGGCAACTCTCCTGACCCTAAAGTGTGCATTACATATCATATAATACATTATATACTGTATATCATATCACCTTACATGCTATATACTGCCTTGGGTGATGGATGTACTGACCCCCACTCATCCTCACAAAAATGTCAGGGTAGTGAACCCAGTATTCCAACAAGTTCTCACATGAGAAGCTGAAGACGAGTGAAAGGAAGTGGAAGAGGAAAAGGAAGAGGAAGTGGAAGAGGAAGAGGAGTGGAAGAGGACATGGAAGTGGAAGAAGAAAAGGAAGTGAAAATCGAAGTGAATGCTGTGGGGGAGGAAGAAGAAAAAAAGGAACAAGAGGATGAGGCATGATGGCAAATTGAAGTGAAAGAAGAACGAGAAGAATAAAAAGATGAAGACAAAGAGGAAGAAAATGAACAATAGGAAAGGAAAGGAGAGAGAGAGAGAGAGAGAGAGAGAGAGAGAGAGAGAGAGAGAGAGAGAGAGAGAGAGAGAGAGAGAGAGAGGGTTAAAAAGGAGGTCGTGGAAGAAAGAAGGAAGGAGGGGATGACACGAGAGGAGGGAAGGAGAGAAAGACATGAGAGGAAGGAACGAGGGGGGAGAAAGAGGGGAAAGAGGAGATGGAAAGTGAGGATGAAGGGATGAAGGGAGGAAAGAAGAGGAGGGCGGGAGGGGGGAAAGTTAAAAAGGATGAGGAAGTCAGGATGAAAGAAAGGAAGACTGGAAGGCGGAAGGAAGGGGGAAGGAAGAAGAGAGAAGGATACAGGAGCGGGGGAGGGCGGAGGAGGAAGGAAGGAATGACGAAAGGGAGGGAAGGAGAGAAGAGAGGAAGGGGCAGGAGTAGGAAGAGGGGGGAGGATGAGAGTGTAGGATGGAGTAAGGGAAGGATGGGGGAGGGAAGGAAGGATGGAGGGAAAGAGGGAAGGAGAGGGATGGATGGATGGATGGATGGAGGGAGGGTAGATATGAGACTAATAACAATCAAGACGTTACGGACACAGACAAAAGAGCGTTTAGCCTTAGCAATTATAACCAATCACAATACGAGTAATAGTAATAGTAATTGTAATAGCAGCAGCAGCAGCAGCAAAGCGGCCTGGGCACAAGAAGCGTACTTCCAAAGAAGGGGACTCCCTCGACCTCGCCCTTTGCGACAACGCTAGGGGCCCCGGCCACGACCACGGCCAGGGCGTCGAAGTAGGTGGAGTGGGGGGCCATGGCAATGACGGGTGCTTGGCGGGGCGTCGCAGGCTGCCCCTTGACCTTCACCCAATGGAATCCCCCCGCCGTGAACACCCAGCGCACCCATTGGGCCACCGAATTCTTCACCCATCTAGGAAATACACGTAAACGTTAGTCTGGAGGAGGTGGCTTCGAAGTCGCAGCAGGCTCCTGCCGCCTCCGTTGTCACCGCTGCGTCTCCTTCTGGTGGTTCCTGTTTGAGGAGAGAGAGAACAAGGGGGGCATGCGTAGGGGGGGGGGGCGAAAGGACGCCAGCAGCACCCACCGGATCCCGATGGACTTGGCCTGGTTACGAGTTTGAGTATGAAACGTTCACCACCATAATGTAAACGTTTCGAAGGACTCGAAGAAAATGTTTCTCCTGCATGCCAGCAACATAATTCTTGAAATAAGACGGGGGGATATGGGGGGGGGGGGTTCGTCTACAAAAGCTGAGGGATCCATTTGGTTGACATGGGACATGGACGAGCTCAACGAAACACGCACATGCACACACTTACACGCAGACAAACACACCAAATATAAGCAAAAACCTTGTTTCTTCATAATCCTCAGATGGCTGAAGTATATCAAGAAACGGCTAAATTTTAGAAAATTGTAAGAACATGTCGATTAGAACTTCTCGAATTGCATTTAAAGCCAAGTTGGAGAATCGACAAAGGTACGGAACCTTTTACCTGTAAAAATAAAGTCGAAACTTCTTGAACATATTTTCTATATCGTGTATAGCTATTGTGTAAACACGCACGTACACGCGTATACACAATGAATTTTCGTAGGCATGATAATATGATTAGCGAGTAAAAGACGAACAGTCCTAACATACACAAAACTTTGTGTTTGGTCATTTGTCTATATAACGACACTAATCAAAATGTCAACACATCTTGCAAGATGGCGCCTCTGACGTCACAGGAAGCGTCGTACGACATCAACGGCCATAGCCCGATCATGGCGTCATCAGTTATTATCATGGACAATATATGGACTCCATAGCAATCTCCCCTTAAACTGTCAATAATATTATATAATAAGGATTATTACTTCCTAAGATAGTGTTGTGGGAGGAACGGCGCATCCTTTTTGTCTCATCACAGTGGCAACCCGGTTTTGTGAGATTGTGCATACGAATAGGAGAGGCAGCTGATGCGATTCTTGGCAAGTCACTGTCGACTGCCTTGCAATGCAACTCTTCCACAATGAGAGACTGACAATAAAAGCGTGTGTATGATAGAATCAAGATTCTTTCACACACACACATACATACACACTCACTGGCAGCCAAAAGCCGTCGACATTTACCGAGAAAAAATATTTACCTAAACATGTTTCAAAATCTAATTGTCTATTTCTATGCGTATTTATGTGTTGTATCTATTCCCTTGTCTTTTATTTCCTCCCTTTTAGCCGTAGCGGTTTCCTCTCCTCTGTAAGAAAGCATTTCCTGAGTGCAATGTACCCAGAACCTTGGGAACGTGGGCGTGAAGAACAAGAATGTGGGCTTGCAACCTACCGAGAGCCTACCGGAGATCTACCAGCATGGGCGTCTGCAGATAATTATTATTCGTTTTATTTTATTTTATTTTGCATATGGGGAAGGCAAAACGGTGCACGTACACTATTTATCTGATGCCTACACGTACAATTCAGTTTTACATCCTTTTTATCACAATATGGAAAACACAACTTTCGTTTTGTAATTTTTTTTTTTAATATTTTGTACCATAAACGAAAAAAATCAACATTACCAATGAACATCGCAGTTATTATTCAAGAAATACTATACTGGAGAAAAAAATCAAGATATTGACTATCTTGGGTTAATCCTACTAAATCCAGATGCTTGGAATTTGTGAAGCTTCTTAATACACAATTTTCAGATCCAGCGTATTAAAAGAAATAAAATGCCCTGCCGCCTCAGCCACTCAGGTAATAAAAAGGTATTTAGGAGGACTCAGTGTGATGTTTTTCCACTGAGCACTGCGGAAATCATCCTTAGTGTAATATAGGAAGTGGACTTCACATTCTTGGGGGTATGATACTTTACGATATTACTCGTACTCAGTCACACGAAGTCACAAAACACGTTTTGGGAGTACACTGGTATATAAGCACTTGGAACACCAGTTTTGTTAAAAAAAAAAAATGGTCAAACACCCAACACATACCAATTCAAACAAAATGGCGCCTTTCCAATTTAGCTTTCGCTCTGTAATTGGCTGTAATCGGTCACGTGAATCAAACCAATGATGCTGGCTAGAGCGAGTTTATTTACTTTTAAGTCTCCGAAGACGTTGCACGCGAACGCTCGCAAACTTCGTAGAAAATGAATATGCATGAGATAATGGCGGTGGCAAGACGTCTTAGTAGGTAACATACGTTTTCTATTCTTATTTATGAACTTCATTTTAATTTCTTCTCTTTTCCCATTGGTTTGGTGGTTCCTAAACTCGCTTCTTCAGGTGCGATAATTTATTACTTGACGAAAAGCAACATAAATAAATAAAGTCGAAGGCAAACATTGCACATTGAACGAGAAACTTGACGGAGCTAAACGAGTTTGGATTACTGTTTGAAGAAACTTGGCAGAGATTCATCAATGACCCTCAGGCGAATGGAGTCGGCTAGCGAGTTCAATGAGCAACTTAAAGCATCATTGCACCGAATGGATTTGCAGACTTACTCGTAAGTAAAGTTTATCATGACGTCAGAGGTGTGTATCGATAATCTGTCAGCATTTCACTCCACTGATGCTCAAATTGTTAGTATTGGAATGACAAATATCCCTAGAATTAATTGCCCAGTTTAACAGTTATAACCGCAGATTGTTGGCAATAATACATTTAACTGTCATATATTTTTAAGTTTTGTTTAATACAACTGAAACGAACGAGCAAAAATGTGTGTGTAGGGGGATGGGTGGGATGAAGGCATGCACTCACTGGCCACACCGCAGAAAGGCCAACGGTCTCTGTTCTGTGATCTGGATGTGTATTGTTTTATACGGACAAGTTGCGAGGCACTGAAGCAAGGTCATGCAAACGTTTGAGTATTTCTTTTCCCCGGTGCATGTGTGGTATGATACGAGTTTCATAGTTCTGTTTCGCATATAGAAACGCTGCGTGTAAGGAACCCCCCCCCACCATAATATTGCTAACAAATTGAACAAGAAAATCTAAGATAGTATTTTGTGTTCAACAGCATTTCATACGCATGGTAGATGGGCTGAAAAATAGAGTATATAAATCTATTTGCCACGTGGCCTCTCGTGGCGTCAAGTCAGCATACATAATGAATTTCCCGCGTTCATTGCGTGCCTGTTATGTTCAATCCATTGTTTTTCTTCTAGACAGCGAGGCTTCCTTCCCAGTTAAGTAAAACTAACCTGACGACAAAATATATGTTCAAGTAAAAAACAATGATCCGACGGCAGGCACAAACAAAGGGGAGAAGGACACCCAATAAGGAAGAGATGAAACAAGATAAACGGTAAACTCTCCCGACATGTTTTTTCCACCGCAACAGAATCGTTTGACGACGGCCTGAATATAAGGAAAGTGACCACACGTTACGGAAGGAATTAATACACGTCACCACCTACACATAACATGTGAACATACGTGTCACATATACGTCACAGGGAACAATCTCCTATCACCTGTTGAACGTTCGTGTCAGATGTGCCGATACACTGCACGTCACGGCGGGAAAGGAATCGCGAGCATTTCACGTAAATATTGCATCGACCAACAAGGGTATGCTATTCGCGTTCAAGTGTTCCAGGTAAAAACACAAATAAATCAATTAACTAATAAAATATTAAGTAAACAAAAAAGAAAAATCAAACCGAATTCACTCACTATGGGTCTTGGGATTTTATCAATCTGTGTTTAGTATATACCTAGTTGCAATATACAGATTAACTATTCTACATTTTCTTTTCTTCGACAGTTCTTCAGTTCTTATTACAACCATAGCTGTCACATTGGCCTACGTGTTTAAGGGGAACCAGACGGACTGATAAAAAATATTAATTAAAAAAAGTTTTTATATATCGACTTGATGTTTTTACAATATAACCAAATTATCATTTCCATATTCCATGAGTATTTGAACGATGTATGTCCGTCTCTTCATCCGTCCGTCCGTATGATGTCATTGATGACGTCAAATGTTTTCCGATCTTAATACTTTACCTAGACTAACCTGCTTTTGCATGTAAAATCTCAAATACCATACCAACAGCGTGTAATTTCGCTTTTCCCTAAAATATTAATAGATCAAGATATACATAGGTCTGTTGGAGAACTAGAACGACGCACTCTCCTTTCTACCTACATCTACCGGCTCTCACCCACAAGACGAGTACGCGCATACGTATGCATATGCATTGCGCCACCAACGTAGTCAAGATCTGACGCACACCAAGGTGTCAAGCGTCGCGGTCAAATCTATTGTCCTGAGACTCCAAATTATCAGGGTCATGACCTCGGACGCGCACAGCTGTCACCAAACCCTTGGTTCCTCTTAACGAAGATGTTGCCAATTCGACAATAAATTTCCACAAGGTTATTAGTCTCACCAATCCGCATTCGGACACGTATAAATGGTACAAAGTGATGTAACATCATTTCTTGTTGCCTCTGTATGTAAATTAAATAATTTCGGGGTCCAGTCTCGCTGGAAACAGCGACCATGTACATGTTTTTTCCTTGTCGGCAACCTTGCCTGATTGATGTATATAATGAACCGTTTCTCTTTGGAGAGCGGGAGATATTCACTCGAATAAAGACAAGAAACAAGGCTTGTTTTCCACGCCTCCAGAGAAGCCACTCCACTCGAACGCTACCATATGTTGTGAACAACACCATACAGCATGTCATAAAATACATGACTTTGTGACGTCGCACCTATATCGGTTTTTTTTTCGATAAAATTCTCTTTAGCGATATCATCTATCATTTTAATCATTTATCAAAACTTACACGAGAAAGGCACAACATGCTAGCATGGTAAGTTTGAAGAAAATTTGATTATTTTTCGAAATTTGCCAAATATTTGAAAACGAAAAACCTGTTTTGAGTAATCGCGCTTTCAAATTTTTCAGTAAAGCCGCGTACATACTTGTTGCATTTCCACGTATCGTACCATTTTTGCGTACCACCTAGTGATACGATACGGTGCAACAGGGTATTGAAACAAATTGTTGCGTATCCATATACAGCAGGCGGATAGGCAACAAGTAGGTACAATACCCTGTTGCACCGTATAGTATCACTAGGTGGTACGCAAAGATGATACGATACGTGGAAATGCAACAAGTGTGGACGCGGCTTAAGATGTCTGAACTTTTTCGTACAACATACTTTGGTTTCGTATGTTATGACTGGAATTATTTTCCAATATAACATTCTAAAAAGTTCTAGATATAAATTATACTTAAAGTCTTTGATTATAATATTTAAAATAGAAATAATACTTTTTCACTTTAGTATCTGTTGAATGTTGCAATGGTGAGCCTTTTTTTTCTCTCTCCTTCTTTTCTGTGACTTTATCAGCTTTTATGGGTAAAAGCCTCATTGCTGGGGTGCCGTCACAGTGTCAAATCATAAGGGTTATTTTTTAGCCAGCAATGGGCACCTTCCTGTATCACCAAACAAGTGAGTGCCACCCATTGCAAAAGGTTCATTTCATCAAAGAGCACAAAATTTTGCCCGACTCTGTATGACAACTAAGAGAAAAAGATGACAAATGCCACTAGATTTTCACACACAAAACAAAGGGAAATGTTGAGAAAAATGACACGCAGAAAAAAGCTGTATTTCGCCACATGTTGGGTTCATTCTTGCAGGTGGCTATTACGCCCATTATCCCTTTAATCCAATGGCTAAAATTAACTTTCCTACGTATTTTTGCATAGTGTTGGTATATGAATCCATGCAAAATGAAATTTTCAATTAAAATAACTGGCTTTCCAAAGCGTCAAATCCCGTTTAAGACAGCCGGTGTAAATGACACTGGTGCCAGTGGTCTGGTCCCCCTAAGAAAACACATGGAGATATTACACAAAAAATAAACATTATCAGTATATTAGACTGCGAGGTCAGTCCATTATGTCGCCCACACCTACTTACAACAAGCCCACTGCCACTTCCAGTAGTTTGTTTCTATCAACTTTCACAAATACCTTAGCCACTTCATTTTTTATCAACTAGTACAAATAATAACCTTAGCCATTTGATCAAATACTAATATATGGTTCTTGTGGGTGGGAAAGTACGTCTTTAACCAATCAGCGACAAATACTTAACCAATAATTCCCTTAGCCAATCAGCGACAACTCCTGGAACGGAGGGCGGAGCTTACACTGGCGGCAACAATCGACTTCATTTTGCAAACGGTTACAGTTTGACCTGTTGCCACCGATATAAAAACAGGTGAAACTTCTTAAAAAAAAAAAAGTTTACAAAAAGTGGAAGAATAAAATGAAAACTTGGAACACAAAAGAATTGGGTTTTTAGATTATGTTTTTACGCGTCTTTCTGTGCACGCGTTTTTATGACTGAGAGCTTGTGATTCAACACGGTCTTGGATCACGTGTTGGTCTTGTGATCCACAGCTAATACTCCCCGGATGTGAGTGTATGTATGTGTGTGTGAGATTCAACATGGTCTTAGATCACGTGTTGGACTCGTGATCGACATCTACTTCCCTCTCGGAAGAGAGCTCAGGGCTTATTTATGACCGATCTATGGGTAATGCTGTGACCTTACACACACACCCAACTCCCCGCCCATGAGAGTTGGAGTAACGACTCACAGCGCAGCGATAGTGAAAGTATCTCAGCCCTGGGTGGAATTCGAACCCGGATTGCTGTGGCGGCGGCCCGGAACTCTAACCACTGCGCCATCGAGTCGTGTGTGTGTGTGTGTGTGTGTGCGTGTGTGTGTGTGTGTGGTTTGATTAACCATGGTCTTAGATCACGTGTTAGACTCGTGATCGACAGCTATTTCCCTCCAGGAAGAGAGCTCAGAGCTCTATGGGTAATGCTGTGACCTTACACCCACACACACACACACAACTCTCCGCCCATGAGAGTTGAAGTAACGACTCGCAGCGCAGCGATAGTGAAATTATTTCAGCCCTGGGCGGAATTCGAGCCGGGACTGCTGTGGCGGCGGCCCGGAACTCTAACCACTGCGCCATCAAGTCGTGTATGTGTGTGTCAGAGAGAGAGAGAGAGAGAGAGAGAGAGAGAGAGAGAGAGAGAGAGAGAGAGAGAGAGAGAGAGAGATAGGCAGAGAGAGACAAGAGACCAAGAGAAAGAAAGAGACAGCCTGCCGTCCGGACATGCACCGCTGAATAAGAGATGTGACGTCACGGCCGGACAAGACGGGGCAAACACGCGGACGTAAACACGGCAAGGTCAGGAGAGAAAAATGTGACAAAGAATAATAAAGGACGGTAGGATGGGGGAGGAGGTGGGATGGGGGAGAAGAGGGTGAAGGAGAAGGAAGATGAGGTTGCTTTTATTATCAATTCCTTTCCTCATCCTTTCTTCCTATCATCCCACTTTGCTACCTCTTTTCCCTTTCTTAATAGCTTCCTTTCTTCCCCTCATTCCTTCCTTTATATCTTTCTCCCTTCTTCGTTCCCGGCTTTTCTTCTTAATTTATCCTTTTCTATTTTCCATTTTTGCTCTCTTTCTTACCTGGTTACTCAATTTCTTCCTGCCTTCCTCTTCCTTCCTTCCTTAATTCCTTTCTTTACTCTTTTTTCTTTCTCCTTTACTTGTTCCCTATCCACCTTAATTGCTTCCTTCCTCCCTCTCTTCCTTCCTTTCTTCCCTGCTTGGTCAGAGAAGCCATGACACCTGGGCCACGCCACCCCCACCCCCACCCCAACGGCCTCTTGTCTGGCTTCCCCGCAACGCCAAAGGTTTCCTCCTGGCCTCCAACAAACCCCTCTTCGATCCTCTCCCACCCTCACTTCACTCCTCCTCTTCCTCCGCCTCCTCGACTCCTATGGTTCTTTGTTCACTCACTCTCTCTCTCTCTCTCTTTCTCTCTCCCTCCCACACGCTCTTATCCAATCAGCTCATTGTTTTTGTCACTTAATACGATCTCCACCTCCGTTTCCACATCAACTTCCACCACCATCGCTACAACTTAACCAGTATTCACAATGTAGAGTGCATCTATAGTAGTCTCCCTTTTATTATATTCGTGTTTTCATACCCCTTCTCTCCATTCACATTACTCCATTTCATTTTCCCACCTTAACACCACATCCGCCTTCTCTTAATTCCTTGACTATCTCTTTCCTTTTCTATATCTACATTTTCTTTCCCGGTCACGCCCCGTCTTCCTCTCCATCTCATTCAATTCCTCTCCCCACCTCTTCCTTTTCCTCCTCCCCAACTCCAACGAACATAGCAAGCCCTTTCCATTATTACTTTTACTCTACAGCCGGGTTCACGCAGAACCTCGTGCAGTGCTGCATGAGGCAGATGGCGGTGCTGAGCGCAGCCCCGAGGGCCCACACAGTCTGTCAACACTGACAGTGTGACGGCGCTGGCAGAGAGTGTGGACACTCGGCGCTGCACGCAACACTGCCAACTGCCTCATGCAGCGCTGCACGAGGATCAGCGAGCACCCGGTCTAAAAATAGTACCCCCACTCTCTCACTCATCCCTACGTACTCCCTAAAACTATAAGCGTTAATCCCATTCCTGCACTGGAAGTCACTACTCCCTCCAAACCGACGACGTACTCCATACATTTTGTTCTGGGTAACGCCACGATATACATGCATACGGGCGGCCATTGCCAATTTCTATCCAAACTCTTCTATCTAGTCTCGTCAATTCCTCAACAACTCGATCACTCTTCCCACTCGTACATCCATCAACCAGTTCACACACTCCCATTAAACTCCGAGCTCCCGTGTATTAGCCCATACAACGCCAGAATCACCTTGAAAAAGAAAGAAAAAAATCCCAGAAAGTAACAAGTAACCCTGCAACCCAAGGCGGACGCCAATTCTGGGAGATTTCAGTGTTATATATGCTGAGCATTGAAGCTAAACTGACCCTTGATCATATTTAACGGGATTAGAGAAACCTACGCGGCTCCCCTATACACACTGAAAGCATTTACTTGTCAAGCATAGAACTTACCGTACCTTTCCCTCTCCCTATTCCCTCATTTCCGATACCTGACAGTTCTGTCACTGCCTTTCTCTTTCTCTCCCGCTTTCGACGTTCCATCGGGCTCTACCTCCTATTCTTTTTCTCTTGATTATAAGCGATTTATCTTACGCACCTATACCGACGCTTACATCGACTGTTGTTCCACTACGTTGTACACCCGATGTCCCTTTCAATCTCAGTTCCTTTATTCTTGAAGGACTGCAGGATACCTCCATATTTCACACCTTTTTATTATACGAGACTGACGCATGGCACAAAAAGAAAAGTCGACACCTGTAATATTCCACTCGGCTATCCCCGTTTTCTTTGGTGGAACACGTTTTCCATCCAATACACCGAACAGCATGCCCATCACTTGCAAACTTCAATGATGGAAAACAACTCGACTATTTCTGTAACAGCTGCAATCGAATTATGTGCCCTACATCGTATTAAGAAAAAAAAAGATCAACTAAGCTGCTGATTTCGTGCACAGGACTTGCGTGCTTGTAAGAAGTATGGAATGCATCTGGTGACTCTCACCTTTTGACCAATCGTCAACAACATGAAGTCCAAAGCTTCAGACAAAACCCAGCCCACCCATGGCCGCCACGATACATCCCTATCTCTTCTTTATCGTTATCATCACGACCCCCGTTCTTCTCAACTTGGTGGGAACCTGCAAGTGATGGTCCTGAGAGACGGACTTCCTTGAGAATCATCTCATCACAAGTCTTCAAATACTGTAAACATCTTCACCTCCAACTGCTGGTGCAGCCCCGAGGGGCTGACACTCTGTCTCCGGACCGCGTTGACTCCAAAGTCTGAAACAACGTCACCATTCCTCACCCAATTTCCATTTCTCCCCCAAGGTCCATATGCATCACAACTAATGCTTGTGCAAAGGACACGCGGGCCCACGATCCCTCACAGCTAACTCTGCTTCTTTGTTTCGAAACAACATCGCCGGTGTTCAACGTTTCTTGTTCATTTACCACATCCGGCATGGAGGGCCACATGCAGCAGGCAAGAAGATTAAAAAAAAATCCTGTCTCTATACGGGGAGATGTGGAAGGGGAAAGGGATGCGGGAAGAGGAAGGAAGAGGAAGAAGGAAGAGGAAGAAGGAAGAGGAAGAAGGAAGAGGAAGAAGGGAAAGCAGGGAAAGGGAGAAAGTAAAATGAGAGGGGAGAGGGAAAGGGAGAGGGGAAGGGGGAAAGGGAGACGGAGAAAGGAGAGGGGAAAGGGGGGTTGGGGAAAGAAAAGGAGGATGGGGAAGGGAGAGGGAGAAGGGAAAGGATGAGGGGAAAGGAGAGGAGGAAGAGGAAGGGGTGAGGGCGAACAGAAGAGGGGGAGGGGGAGGGGGAAGGAGAGGGGGAGGGGGAAGGGAAGAGGGAGGTGGAGAGGGAGGAAGGGGGAAGGGGAGACGGAGAAAGGAGAGGGGAAGAAAAGGAGGATGGGGGAGGGGAGAGGGAGAAGGGAGAAGGGGAAGGAGGAGGGGAAAGGAGAGGAGGAAGAGGAAGGGGTGAGGGGAAAAGAAGAGGGGGAGGGGGAAGGGGAGGGGAGGGGGAAGGGAGAGTGGAGAGGGGGAAGGGGAGGGGAGAGTGGAGAGGGGGAGGGGGAATGAAGAGGGTAAGTGGAGGGGGTCCATGGAGTGGGACGGGTTAGCTGCCCGATAAGGTGCGGCCTCTCCTCAAGGGTATCGGTCGTGTTTAGTAACATCTCTTCGATAAAGAGCCCTTGGAGGAACGGGGTGGAGTGGGAGGGGACGCAGCCTCACTTGGCACCCGTTATCTGGCGAGGTCGTCTATCGAACAAAGCCTAGTTCAATGATTTGCGATATGGTGCGTGGGAGGGGTGGGAAGGCAATTATATATATATATATATATATATATATATATATATATATATATATATATATATATATATATATATATATATATATATATATATTTTTTTTTTTTTTTTTTTTTTTTTTTTTTAAAGTATCACTCCCACGGGCTTTGTTTGATCCCGTGTGGTGGTGTTTGTTTAAGACACACCATGGGTTCAAGGAGTGAGCTGGGAGGGAGGATGATGGGACAGGGGGTAAGACAAATGGGAGAGAGGATAGAGGAGAGAAATAAGAAAACAGGAGAGTGGAGAGAGGGGAAAGGAGAGAGGATAGAGGAGAGAATTAAGAAAACAGGAGAGTGGAGAGAGGGGAAAGGAGAGAGGATAGAGGAGAGAAATAAGAAAACAGGAGAGTGGAGAGAGGATAGAGGAGAGAAATAAGAAAACAGGAGAGTGGAGAGAGGATAGAGGAGAGAAATAAGAAAACAGGAGAGTGGAGAGAGGATAGAGGGAGAAATAAGAAAAGAGGAGAGTGGAGAGAGGGGAAAGGAGAGAGGATAGAGGAGAGAAATAAGAAAACAGGATAGTGGATAGAGGAGAAAGGACGGAGGACGTAAGCAAGGAAGAAAGCAAAAGGGGAGAGGGAAAGAGGGAAGTAGGGAAGGAGGGAAGGAGGGAAGGAGGGAAGGAGGGAAGTAAGGAATGAAGGAAGGAACATACATACATAAGAACATAAGAAATAAAGGAGACTGCAAAAGACCATAAGGCCTACATTAGGCAGGCAGGAAGGAGGGAAGGAAGGAAGGAAGGAAGGAAGGAGGGAAGGAGGGAAGGAGGGAAGAACAGCGAAACCCACAATGTAAACCGCTCTTCACGTGCAGTTCTCAAAGAAAATGGGCTGAATACGTTCGACCGCCTACGTGAGAGAACGCGAGCAAAAGGAACTGTGCCCACCTTTCGTAGATCTGGAGAAGGCATACGACAGGATAGACAGGAAATATTGGGAAACTGAAAACATATGGGATTTCGAAAGTATACAACCAATGAATAATAAAAAATGGAAAACAAAAGAGAAACATAAATATATAACCAAGTAAATAGATAAATAAATGATCAAATGAACAATTCCTTTCAAGACCCAAAGAACACTTGTCTTCCACCACCTCAACTTCTTCCCACGCGTTCACTTCTCCCTGCCATACATATAACATCTCAAGGAACAGCCTTGCAAATCGTTTCATTCGGCTATGGGGCTCCTCTCCCATCAAAAACCCCAAACCCAGGGATAAGTCCCTCAATGAAAAAAAAAGGTAAACGGATGTACACGGTACCGTAGCGAAGGACAAAGTTGAACAAAATCATCTTTTGTTTCATCACCGTGGATCTGATTCCGTCATTGCATAGGAGGAGGAGGGGGGGAGAAGGGAGGAGGAAGACGAGGAAGAGAAGGATGAGGAGGGCGAAGAGGAAGAAGGGGAGGAAGAAGAGGAAGAGAAGGGGAGGAGGAAGACGAGGAAGAGAAGGAAGAAGAGGAAGACGAGGAAGAGAAGGAAGAGGAGAAAGGAGAAAGGAGAAAGAGGAAGGGGAGGGGAAGAGGAAGAGGAAGGGGAGAGGAAGAGGAAGAGGAGGAAGAGGAGGAAGAGAAGGGAGGAAGAAGGGGAAGAGGAAGAAAGGGAAGAGGAAGACGAGGTGGAAGAAGAGGAAGATAAGGAGGAAGAGTAGGAGAGAGAGGGAGAAGAAGAGAAGGGGGAAGAGGAGGAAGAGAATGGGGAGGGAAGAGGAAGATGGGGAAGAAGAAAAGAGGAAGGTAAGGAGGAAGAGTAGAAAGATGAGGAAGTGCAAGGAGGAGGAGGAGGAGGAGGAGGAGGAGGAGGAGGAGGGGGAGGAGGAGGAGGAGATTTGTCATCTTTATACGAGAAAAAAAAAATACTTGAACTTAAAAAAAAAAGTAAAAATTGGATATGGCTCCTCGTCCAAATACCGAGTACCAGCCCCTCAAGGCTGCACCTCAGGAAGGAGGCAGGGATCTTGATGGACTGTGAAGAGGGGCGATGGGGGACATGATTCTCTCCAACTCCTATCATCTTGCTTTCATTGTGCACATCCGGGACAACATGGCGTTTCTGTCCACTGTAATTTCATTTGATGTTCAATTTACTCTCCGTCTAGCATTTTTCAAAAGAAACTAGTTTATACATGGAATCCCTATAACAAGTGCAACTCTATCATCGCCCGTTTCCCTTGTACTTTATTTTGCTATCTCTCCAGGCATTATTATTACTGTTGTTATCATTATTATTGCTGTTATCTTAATATTACAATTATTATTATCACCTTTATTACCATTACTTTTATCATAGTTGCTATCTAATTTCTTACAACAAATATCATTATCATATCTTACTATTTTCCGAGGTTTGGGCTGTAAAAAAAAAACTGCGAGAAAAAGCCCCCCCCCCTACCCAACAAGTGGTCAACATCCGAAATGTTTGCATCAACTCTGAGCGCGTGCGAGTGTTTGCCAACACTACCAAACAGGTGTACAGACAGACAGTGAGGTCTTCCCGTGCCCCGTCTTGGTCGACATACACTCACCATGCAATTATACCTCCTAAGAAGGAGGGTCGGTCCGAAGACTGAAAAAAAAAAACACTTCAAGGTGATCCACTGGCAACAAGCACCCTTCACATGAACGTCCGCGACGCTGCCGCCGCAATGGTCTGGCAGAAGGCACACCTTCCCTTTCCGCCTCGCTCATTCCTTCCCTTCTTGCAACACCACATTCCTCCTGTAAGCTCCCCACCCGCCCAACCATTCGACTTTTTTTTAAACCTCAATCGTCTTCTGGGTAACAATCATCTCTACATGCACGCACGCACGAAAGTGCTCTCTTTCTCTCTCTTCTCACTTCTTTTTTCTAATCCTTTAGCTTTTATCTATCCCTTATCTTTTACAGTCTCCTATACCCTACCTACGTGCGCGCACACGCACACACATAGGCAAACACTATTCATACGTATGTCGAATCTTTGAAAAGATATACACTCCATCTCCCATCCCCCCCGAGAGGTTTGGCGCGTGCCCAACGGTTTGCGTGCGTGCGTGCGTGCATGCGTGTGCGTCCCGTATGCCTACTTTGGTCTTCACCTCTTAGTTACCGAGTCGATTTTTTTCTTTGGACACGAACATGAGTAAACTCGCTTAAAAATGTCAGAAAAAAATATGAATAAATAAATAAAAATATACAAACTTACCAAAGTGAATTAACGATAATGCTAACAATAAAAACATATTTCAGTAAAAACAATTTACTATCAATTACAATAACTATATTACAAATACACAAATTTATCAAAGTGAAGTAACGATAATGCTAACAATAAAAACAGAATTTCAATCAATCTACTATCAATGATAATAACAATAATAACAACTGCATTACAAAGCGCCTGAAGGTACGTAGGGAGCCGAGCCGGCCCCAAGCGACTTCACTCGACTGAGGGAATTCCAGCCACCACCCCTACCCCTACGCTTCCCACTGACAGCGGGGCTAAAATCAATTTCGATTAACCTTTTCAATGAGCCTCACTTTTGTCGTTTATTCTAGCTGCCGTGAGGCGAATTTATTTAAGGAAAACATCTTCACCCCTGGGGGGGTCCGCCTAATCATTATTATCTTGTTTTTATCAGTTTTTGTTGCCATGGTACCGTCAAAACAAGTCACGTGATTCGCAGCTGCCACATGAACAGTTCTTGTCTATCTAAGCCTTTCCTGTTTGTTTTTTCCTGTAGCACATTTTTCCTGTATAGCACATTGCCTGACCGGCCCATAGAAACCAAACCACACACACACACATACCAAACCCCTACTTAACCGCCCACACAGACACAAAAACACACATTCCTTCGCCGATCCCCCAACTTCTCGACTTTGTTGACACAACGCACCAAGCACAAACTCCTCCCGTATAGTCTGAAAACACAAACACACACACACACACAAGACAGTTATAGAAGAGACCTGAAAATGAACAGCTTTCCCCATAGGGTAATAGACGTTTGGAATAAGTTAGATGAGAAAATGGTGTGCAAAAACAATACACGAATTTAAAAACGGTTCTAGATAAAACGAGATATGAAGACGGGGCACTACGAGCATAGTTCCCCTTCCCGTAAAATACAACAAGGTAAATACGCCTGGAGGCCCAAAATGGCTGACACTCTCAGCGTACTGGGCCGAAGATTTCTATCAACTATCGGCTATCGACTATTTTCTCCCTTCTCACATGAGAGCTGACAGCTGTCGACTGCTCACCACCTCCTCCTCCTCCTCCTACTACTACTACTAGATATGAGCCGGCGACACAAAAAGTGCCACACTTCAAAATAGACAACAGTCTAAAGATACGAGAGAAATCTATGGAAGGATCCGATGACTGTTGACAACATTTGTGGATTCCCAGTAAAACCCAAGTCAACAATTATTATCATTATTGTTATCATTATCTTAATTCTAATCAAACACACAATTTGAAGCCAAGTATAATAATTAGAGTAAGAGGCAGGACGACAGAACAAGCGCTGCTCATTTCCTGAACATTACAATGAGGTAAATACAATTATGTACACACAGTTCATATTATATATATATATATATATATATATATATATATATATATATACACGCACACCCACACACAACTCCCCGCCCACGAGAGTTGGAGTAACACCCCTCAGCGCTGCGATAATATCAGTATCGCAGCGCTGAGGGGTGTTACTCCAACTCTCGTGGGCGGGGAGTTGGGGGTGTGTGTGTGTGCAAGGTCATAGCATTACCCATAGATCGGACCTACGAGCTCTGAGCTCTCTTCCAGGAGGGAAATAGCTGTCGATCACGAGTCCAACACGTGATCCAAAGACCAAGACCAAGTGAATACATATATATATATATGTGTGTGATCGTTGCGCGTGACGCAGAGTGCCGGCCAATATGACGTCGCGGCCCGCGGGAGGAACGACCAGGTCGCGAATGTAGAGGAAAGGGGAGACCTCCTTGACAACAAGAGCGGATCGGTTGCCGTAATTCCATTTAGCATAACGGGTCTTGGCGCCCCAGTGTGGCACGTCCGAAATAGCTCCCCAAGAGCCTTAGCCACCGCGCCGCCTCGTTGTGTCGTGTCCACTGTCGGCTCTTCGAAAGCGTCTACCGCGTGTACGCCGTAAGCTCTGGTAACACCGACATAAACCGTTACAGCTTTTCTTGAATCTTAGCTCACTTTTGGTAATTAACGTTCAACCTAGGGGGTGGCTGACTTGCGACACAAGGACCAATAACACTTCAGAGCTATAATTAACTCATATTATCAGATTGCCACATCTCAATGTTACCAAGGCAACAACTTCAGAAAAACACAAACACTCCTTTACACAAATCCACGTAGGCACAAACGCATCTACACACGCACACATGTAGCACAAACGCATCTACACACGCGCACATGTATATATTCACACACATACACGCACGCACACACACATAAACATATTTATATACACGCGCACTCACGCATGCACACACATTCCAATGAAATTTATTATGACAATTCAAATGCATTCCGTTTTACAAGCTGTTGTCGTCGTCGTCGTCAACAGGGGTGGTGTTGGTGGTATTGGCAGCGACAAGGGTGAAATTTTACTGGCAAAACATTAGAAGAAAAATGAGGAGGGAGGAAGAAAAATTATAAACGAAAAGAACTGACGATGATGGTAGCGATGGTGACAGCGGCACGGGTATGAATTTACAAGCGAAAACGTTACAAAAACAAGATGAGACGAAGAAAATGGAGAAGGAAGAAAACTGACGGGGAAAGGTTGGGTGGGGAGGGGGAAGAATGTACCAATCAACTGCGCACGGCATACATTTCTCCAGCCATGAGGATTATCTGCCAAGCTTCCTTGGAGACCCCCGACCCATCTTAACTTCTACTCTATCCGATTCACCTCCGTCGCAATTTAAGGTCAAACGATTTTATTAAAACTTTCACAACACAGCAACAATACCTCCCAACACCGCGCCTGCTATCTAGCATTATAATTTCAGACTATTTTTCCTTGATTCTCTTCAACTATCTAGCACTTAGCATACTTTATTTCAAGAGCTTTCTAGCACATTTTTAATCATTTCAAGCCCTCTCAAGTATTTCTGATCTATCAAGACAATTTATCAAACAAGTTGCAGTGATAAGCCATCGCGTCGGGACACTTTTTATTTGATAACGAACTTCGGATAAAATACAAAGTAAAAATAATATTATAAACAACCTCGAGTCTCCCAAACACTTCTAATCCTTACGTCACTACAGCCAATCCTATACTGCCACGGTTTCTATTACATATCGATGGCAGCCATGAAATATCCAACCGTTTTATCCAACTGTTTTAATATCATCCTAATAAGGTCTGTTTTCCAGAGAAATTATATTAATACTGTCGATATACTTAAAGCAGTAGAGATCTGAGAAAGAGTGATGAGGTGAAAGCAACAAACTAGGGAGGGCTGAGGTAATCGACGGGAAATGTTACCTTTTTCGCAAGCCCCCAATTATGCCTCTCCCCTTCGTTCTTTCGCGAACATCCGAAACTGTCCCATAATGCATCAGAACAAACATATGTATCTTTTCGTTGCCAGGCACACCATGCATTTCTATACTTTACTTTTCTCATGGTATTTTTTAAATTAATGTACCAACAACAATTATATATCTGCATAATTCTGAAATATCGTGGGTCTGTGGCACCGCCATAAAACGCCCGAAGAAAAAGTTAGACACCTGGGGTCACGCGTGCACATCTGTTCGTATCTACTACGAGGTCTCCTTTCTGAGGACAATGGATCAATTTTTGCCATTTCAAAGTTTATGCCCAGAATCCAGACAATTCAATTCAGCTAAGTGCAACCTCTGCCCCAATACAACTTCAACGACTATGCAAACGGTTTCCCAAGATCTTTCGGCTTGTCATGTTTCACTTATTATGATTCTTTAAAGTGAAATCTGGCAACTCGCCCATGATACCTACGTTGCCAGAAATCACCACAGGAATGACATACGATTTTTGAAATACAACAGCTTCTCTCTCTTTCTTTTCTTTGTCTTTTTTTCTAACTCTGCAATAGACGGTAGGCGACCGGAACAAGGTGTATGACGAACGTGAAAACGACAAGACATACGACGCGAACGGCAGAATGCTGGGACGACGGTCAGGGGAATCCGTGAATCTAACACCCCCCCCCACCTCTCCCTGTTCCCCTAACACAGCTCCACACCTCCCACACTTGAGCCGCTAAGTCGCCACACAAACCGGCGTGAATAGTGACACGGCTTCCGTGATGGAGATTTCATCAAAAGAAGGGAAGGGTAAGACCGAGATGACCTCAAAGTTCGACAAAGAAGCCTATAAAAGGGTCGCTGTAGACTTTGCTGGTTGCATTTGAGGTGTAGGGTAGGAGGCATAAAATAACATCACAAATCATGCGATCAGCCACAGCCGCTGCCACAACTGAAGGCTTCGTCATTACCGACATCACAACGGTCACCGTCGTCGTTGCCATCGCCGTCGTCACCACTGCCACCGTAGCGAACGGACGATGGCTCACGCGCAATGCACACACCCAATGACCTGCTGAGACAACGGTTGAGCTATAGAAACTAAGCAACTCGCACACACAGGCCTCTGCCGTTGCTGGCACTGTCCCCAGCTCGACCGAGGGCCAGTAATGCCCTCACGCTCGCCCATGTGCCAAGGTCACCCATAGGAACAGGTCTTTCGACAGCCGAGGAAAAAAAACGCACTCTAATTTTAAATCAAGGCACAATTCCTCGAACTTTTTCCTCTCGAGTCTCTTCACTGATGACTTATGTTCTATCTGCCGTCAGGCTATTTCATACCGCAGGAAAAGTTAAACACTCAGTATTATTCCTCATCTTTCATTCGATTCCTTTTCTACTTCTTTAGTTACTTTTACTACAGCTATCGTTTCCCTCTGGTTTCCTAGTTTGTGTCTGTTACGCCTCCCTTGTGTGTTATACTTCTCTTCCACCGCTATCTTTTTATCACACTACTCGTTTCTCTTCCCCTATCCTCAGTTTCCTTGTTACACATTTTAGTTCTCTACTTTCCAAGAATTTACAAATCCCCTCTACCATGCTCAGTCTAAGCTTCCTTGATTTTTAACCCACTTTTGTATGTTTTTGTCACATTCCTTTTTTAGCATTCATTATCAACTGAATAAAGAATAAGGCTTTATTTTCTAACTGTTGTCATACCTGTTTTGCTACCCTCCATAAATTTCTCCTGTACTACTACTACTACTACAACTATTTGGCATTATATTGCCTGTGAGGATAAAAGAATTTGTTATCAGGAACAACATATGCAATTTTTTCTTTGTTCAATTTATGTTCACATCAGTATCTGTACTTTGCTTCTATCACTGCATGGTCTGATATTGCTCTCCCTTTCACCAGTTCCATTCCTTACTTGACATGATGTATATCCCCTATTAAAACACTATTACAATCTCACCAAAGATAGGCAGAATCCTTTCTCTACTTTAATCTACATAATCAACTTTTACTCTCTCAACTCCCACATTGCCTATACAACTTATTTCACTTTCCCAGTCTTTCCACATCTTCACTTAACTTTCCCAGGAATATCTAGTAATATATATATATATATATATATGTGTGTGTGTGTGTGTATGTACAACACTGAATGGGTCCCAGTGATTAGAGATACATTTTAACAACCACAATGCACTTTAATTCTAAGCCATCAACATCAAGAGACCTGATGGAGGCAGACATGCAGAAACTGAAATGTGGTAACACACACACACACACACACATATATATATATATATATATATATATATATATATATATATATATATATATATATATTCATCATATGTCTGTGGATAAAATAAGCACAAGGACAATCAAATTAATGACTTCTCTATTTCATTTGCCATTTACCAGTGAGTGCAGTTTTCAATTTCATGATAGTCAAGTAAAAGTTTGATCATTCTCCTTTTTTATTCAGCAATAATATAAAATGCCCAACATTTAGAGCACTATGGTGTTCCTCTCAAGCTGAGAGACTTAAAACCTGAAAAGAATGTACATATATACATACATTCATACATCCATATATACATACATAGACATCAAGTATGGATTTAAACTTTGATGATAAATGGTCAACTACTGAGGTAAGAAACTAGCAGTAAAATAAGTAATCCAGAACACTTTCTCCATACATATAAAGTGCACATCTGAAAAATGGAAATGAGAGAGGACTATATCAGTAACATATCTTATGCAACACTTGATTTTAATGAATCAGGAAGTCCCCCTGAAAAATAAACTTGAACAAATAAAAACAACTACACAATTGTGGGATTAAGCAAACGCACAATTAGTTAGTGAAGGTATACATGACTGTAAAATTGCATTACTGGTCTTCTACAAATAGCACACTACTTAGTATGTTGCAAAGTTATGTAACAGCGAGAAAGTAAGCACATCAATGCAAGACATTCTCTCTACAAATCATACTGTCATCTTACATTAAACTAAAAGCTTGTAAAGTAATAGATTAGACAGGATCAAAACTTTCCTGTGAACAAAAATTAAATTATCATAAAAAAATGTAACCAATTCATATATCAAATGAAAATATTATGTAAGTAATCCATTCTATTAACTACTAATATCAAACACCAGCTAAAAAGTTTGGGCCTCAATCCAGTTCCCCAGTTGCATAGAATAAAATGGGAATCAGAGAGGCACCTTCTGCCCAGAATATTCACCAAAAGATAATAAAATAATATTAAGACAGTCTTAACATCATTTCATTATCTTAATAAGACTGCCAAATTAAAATTTAGACAACAGCATTCCACTATGATAGATCATATATAAACATCAAAAACAAAAACACAAGCCATTCAGTCTAATAAAAATGACCAGGATACTCAAATCACTATCCCCACT
Source organism: Oratosquilla oratoria (assembly GCF_046742065.1). Classification (NCBI taxonomy): domain Eukaryota; kingdom Metazoa; phylum Arthropoda; class Malacostraca; order Stomatopoda; family Squillidae; genus Oratosquilla; species Oratosquilla oratoria. The sequence goes on from NC_134797.1 coordinate 29,069,566, forward strand.
TGTTTGAATGTTCACATAATGTCCAGTAGCTAATGAAATCCCTTATCAGTAATCTATCTGCCATACATGAAATAAAGAGGCAGCACCAACCTATTACATTAGGTTAATACACAGAAGCAACCCTTGAAAAAATCATTCTAACTGGAAAATCTAAACCAAACTATGAAAGTACAGTATAGCAATAAACAAATGAATACATAAAAAGTAGATATGTGACTATAATCCCTCCCTAAAAAATTGATCAAATTCTCACAACATACCTTCGCCAACCACTCATAGGCTTCTCCCGCAGCTCTTCCTTGGTCACGCCATAAAGTCCCGCTGAGGCAAACAGGTAGGCAAACAACATACATAGTATGATGCCTAACACACGTATTGGCACCACCAATACAGACATGAACACCAGCTGCAAAGTAAGGAAAACAAAATTACTGATAATAAATGCAAACACACACACTAGATAAATAGACAAATACTGTACTACTAAAAGACATTAACAATATTTATTGCCTGAAGTTTCACTGGCTGGAAACCTGCATTTCTACAGTCACTGGCAAAACATCTTCCCATAACTCACTGGGAAGAAACTGGACTGCTGTCTGTGTCATATAAGTGTGGGGCAGTTCCTATGTAACCCCACTCACACAACTCTCTCCAGAAAGACACATTGGGCTGTTGCCTGTGCTGCTTATTCCAGTAAGATTATTAGAAGAGCAGCTGCTACCTCTTCTAGTGAAAATGTGGTAGAAATGCAAATGAAGTTAGACATTTTTTTAACAGCCAGGTCCTTGTCCAATGTGCCAAAAGTGGGTTAAAGGGAGAGACAAAGAAGAGCAAAGACAGACTCAGTGGTGCAGTTGATAGAGTACTGGACTGCCAGTACAGTGGTGCCGGCAGTATCTGGTTCGAATCCTGCCCAGGGCCGAAATTATTTTGGTATTGCTGCACTTCGGGTCGTTACTCCTACTCTCGTGGGCGGGGAGTTGGGTGTGTGTAAGGTCATAGATCGGCCATACGAGCTCTGAGCTCTCTTCCTGGAGGGAAATAGCTGTCGATCACGAGTCCAACACGTGATCCAAGGACTAAGGACCAAGGACCAACGTGAAATGAATACGAGGGGGGGAGGGAGGGAGGGGGGAGAGAGAGGGAGAGAGATAGAGAGAGAGAGAGAGAGAGAGAGAGAGAGAGAGAGAGAGAGAGAGAGAGAGAGAGCACGGGGAGGGGGAGGGAAAGAGAGAGAGCACGGGGAGGGGGAGGGAAAGAGAGAGCGGGGAGGGAGAGGGAAAGAGAGAGAGGGGAGGGAGAGGGAAAGAGAGAGAGGGGAGGGAGAGGGAAAGAGAGAGAGAGAGGGGAGGGAGAGGGAAAGAGAGAGAGGGGAGGGAGAGGGAAAGAGAGAGGGGTGAGGGGAAGAGAGAGAGAGGAGAGGGAAAGAGAGAGGGGAGAGGGAAAGAGAGAGGGGAGAGGGAAAGAAAGAGACGGAGAAAGAGAGTGAGTGAGTGAGTAAGTGAGAGAGGGAGAGGGAGAGGGAGAGAGAGAGAGAGAGAGGAGAGCACACTACACATACACACTAACTAGATTTGGAAAAGATATTAATAGAGGGAAAGTGACAGAGACCAGAGTGCATGTTCTTGCCTGTATGCCTCAACACCTGAGTTGATGTTAACCTTGAGATTGCCAGGGTGTGTGAGGTATGTTGAAAACCAACAATGGTATTCTACAAATGACTAAAAGAAACTGCACAATAATTACAAACAAATGAAATACGAGTTTCAAGAAATCTCTCTGTAACTGTGGATGAGAGATCTGAACTGTGGATATAAAATGATCTCCCTTTTATAAAACACCCCATACTTAGTTGAAAATTTCTATCATCCCTCCCACTAAAGACACATACCCACAGCAGAAAAAAATTACTGGTATTATCAAAGAACACCTATAAAAAATCAAATTATGGTTATTGTGCTCCATGGTGTCCCCTTAGCCAAATAAAATGTCCTGGTATGACCCACTAATGATATCTGTTGACAATGTTATTGTGGCTGACCCCCTACTGACATGCAATAATATCCCCAAAACTGAAAGAAATAAAATAATGTTAGCCACAAAAATACATACAATGTTGCTATGATGAAAAGCCCCTTTCCATATATGGGGACATTTTTATTGTTTCATCCAGTTTATTCCAGACATCTATCACTGTATGGAAAGCATTTTTTTTCCAGGTCTCTTCTATAACTGTCCTTTTTTTAATTTCTTTTTATGTCCCCTTGTATTTCTCTCATCCCAATTTAGTAAGTTCTCTCTATCAAGGACTTCCACACTCTTCATGATTCTATAGATGGTTAACAAGTCATCTCTTTCTCTTCTTTGTTCCAGAGTTGGTAATTTCAATTATGATAATCTCTCCTCATGACAGTTTTGAAAGTGTTGGGGCCATCTTCATAGTTGCTCTCTGGATTCTTTCAATTTTCTTTATATTCTTTTTGGTACTGGGTGACCATAGTGTCACAGCACACTCCAGTCTAGGCCTTATCAGTGTGACTAGTATTTTCTTTACCATTTCTTCATCCAAGTAGGTAAAAGCCACCTTTATTGATCTTATGGAGTTTGTATTTATCTGATTATAGTATATAGGAAAGGAGCAACACTCGTTGGGTCCCATCTCCTATTCTCTATTTTTTTTTATCAAACCTAGACTCAGATTCATGTACAGTTCCATCTTAGTCTATATCCTTGAATTCCAATTATCATATTTACATCTGAACTCATGTACTGTGTGAGCTTGGGCTATATCACTTACTAAGATATTCCAAATATCTATCCATTTATGTACATGTATATGGAAAATTGTATTTCTTCACGTCCTTTACACGTGATATTTCTTAATTTACTCCCACATCCTCTTAAAGCCCTCCCATCTTTAATCAGAAGACCACTTCTATCAATGCAATCTACCACCATTATTGACCTGAATACTGTAATCATATCACCTCTTTCTCTTCCATCTTTCAAAGTTGGCAGACCCAGCGCTTTTAGTCTCTCCTCATGTGTTTTATCTGCCAGGCTGGGGAACAATTTGGTTGATGTCATTTGTATTCTCTTGAATTTGCTTCTATCCTTCATTCTGCGTGGGAACCATACAACTGATGCATATTCCAGTTTTGGATGGAGCAGGGTCTAGACGAGTTTTATCATCATCTCTTCATCCATGCAGTGAAATGCCACTTTGATCTTCTGCAGTAATCTGCACATCTCTTCCACAATCCTGCTGATATGTCTGTCAAGTGACAGGTTGTCTTTTATCAACACTCCCAAGACTTTCTCCTCTTTTGCTTTTGTAATGGGTTTACTTCCCAAGGAATAGTTTAAGGAAGGTATTTTGCTACTATTACCCATTTCCAGTACCTTATATTTTTTTGGTATTTAACTTCATTTCCCATTCCTGGCTACATACATGTTCTTCCTTGATTAACTTATGGGCCATTCCAATGACTGTTGCCAATTATCTGGGAGTCATGGGTCTCCTACAAGACATCTGGGACAACAGTTGTTGTTTTTTTTTTGTTTGACTGATCAATTCCTTGCTACTCAGGAACCCAGTCTGTAGTTCAGTGGTTTTTCCTTTCTATAAGAATTGCTATTTCCAATTCTGTGGCACTTTCCTTTCATTTAATGAATACACTAACTTGAGATTGATTTTCAAGTTTTTCCAAACAAAAATAATGTGTACAATGAGTCAAACATGGGGAAAAAATAGGGGATGAATGGTGGAACAAAATACCAGATTACAAGACGTCCACAACAAACAAGATGATATAAGACACTAAAAATACTGAATTAATTTGTTACATGGCAAAACACTAGAACTAGTAACCTGAACATGAAATTACATTGTGAAAAATACAAAAACACTACCCATAAATCAAAGATAGAAAAGCTGGTAGAAAAGTCAATTGAACTAGAACAAGGAGAGTATACTGAACAACATGCAGTAGAATTATAACAAAGACAAATCAAATAACAAGCACCCAGGAAAAGATGCAGGTAATGTTAATGGACACAAGAGAAATCTTAGAAGAGGATATGCAACTTGGACAGAGGGAGCAAAATTTGTAATCAACTTCAAATAAGAACATAAGAATGAAGGAGACTGCAGGAGACCATAAGGCCTATACTAGGCAGCTCCGTATCCATCACCACCTGTCATCCCCATCCATAAAGTTGCCTAATCAAATGTGGAGGAACAGTGTTAAAAAACAAGAATGAAAAAGACAAAGAAATCAAGGAGAGTTGCAGCATATATACTCTAAATTCAACATCAACTAGCAAAAAAATAAGTTGAGAGCCCACAATGTGTATGGATGTGAGGCATCAAAAAGAAAGCTTTGAAAATACAGCATTAAGAAAAATAACAGGTACAGTGAATGACAGTGAAGATGCAATCTGAAGGAGACAATACAACCAAGAAATAAGAGAACTAGCACAGCACAGAAAAAATCAAGAGGAAGTCAAGGTCAGGAGACTGTGATGGGTAGGACATGTGCAAGAATGGAAGATGAAAGAAAACCAAAAATGTTATTAGACAAAAAGATAAGAGGAAGGAGACCATTGAGAAATCTATGATACTGATGGAACGACCAAGTGTATGCAGATCAATGATATATACAACTGCATGATAATAGCTGGATTTATTAACCCATTAAACTCCGATGACAAGATGTCTTGTCATTTGGTCAAATAAAACAAAAAATCATAAAACACCAAAATGTTTGATCAAACACCAGAAAAATATGACGTCAGTAGTCCTCGCTGCGAGCGAAGCGAGGAGGACTGACGTCATATTTTTCTGGTGTTTGATCAAACATTTTGGTGTTTTATGATTTTTTGTTTTATTTGACCAAATGACAAGACATCTTGTCATCGGAGTTTAATGGGTTAAGTCAAAAGATCAGTCACCAATCCCAGTATCCTATTCACTTTCTGCAAGGCAGAGAGACAATGCTTAAATATTCAAAATCATTACTGATGAATACACCAAAATCTTTTTTAATGTTCTCAACTAGTCAAGTTTTTCCAAATAATTTGTTCCCATGATTAATATTATTCTTAAGTATTGCTATCCATAACATTACACTTATTTGGGATAAATTACATTAACCACTTTAGAGACTATTGGTCTAATATGTCTAAATGTCCTTAAATATCCGGCAAATTTAAATTACCATTTCCTATGATACAGTGAGACCACCCAAAAACCACTCCAAAACGCCGAAAACACAGCTAATTAACATCCATTAATGAGAGGTCTCACTGTATATAACTTAGTATCATCAGCAAATTGGGAGACAGGAAATTAAAGTTCACAATGTAGAGACAGTAACATAATGGAAAAATGGACCCCTACAAGTACACAAAAACCCTGCATGATAACACTGTAAACCCAGAAGTTAAATAGGAAAAACTACTATACCATACTATGATTACAATGAGTTGGTAGGATTTTCAGTTAATGTACTAGTCTCTCAACATGGGCATTTCTGAACTATACCTGCTGATATCATTCTTATCATCTGTAGTCTTACATAATCCTGACCCACAAATGATAGTGGCCTCTACTGTGAGTGGGGATTTCTGAATTGAAACTGCTGATTAAGTTCTTAGTATCAGCGGCCTTGCTGATTTAGAAATTCCAGCTACTTGACACACCTCAACATCACACTACCATGAGTGAGCAAGTTACAAAGGATTACAAAGGCGGAGCATGCCAACAGGAGACCTTTTGGTCTATATCTAGGTCGGATGCAACAAAAACCCAAATAATAATAAATAAATAAAAACTATAATAATGTAAGTATCAAATAAAGTACATAAATGCATAGGCACAGTCTAACAACAAATAAACAGGTAAATAGTAAATAATAATAAATTGACATATAGCTAATAATAAATGAGAATCAAACAGACAAATGATAACAAAACAAAAACAAATAATACAAAATAAATAATAATCATTACAGCATCTTGCTTAGGTGTTTATCTAAATGATTTTTAAAGCTTCAAACTGGGCTACATTGCACTGCCTCTGCAGGAAGTTTATTCCATTCATTAACTACACAGTTGGCGAAATTGTTTCTACCCACTTCCAAATCGAATCTATTTCGGGACAGCTTGAGACCATTGTTTCTTGTCTGATTCTCATTCAGTGTGAAAATTTTTGATGTTGTCAATTCCCCTTAGAATTTTAATGACCTGTATCAAGTCACCTCTGAGTCAACGCTTTTTTAGGGAAAACAGATTCATGTTTTAGTCGATTGTTATATGATTTATTTTTTACATTTGGAATCACGTTTTGTGTCTCACCGTTGTACTTTTTCCAATCTGCCAATGTCTCTAATAAATATTTTCCCCAAAAACTAGTATTGTGTGTCTGAAGACTTGACTTGGCTATGACTTCAAGTGCTAACTGTTAGACAATTGGCAATACAATTCCCTAATTAGTAACAACATGAATTCTTTCTTACTTGATCTTTAAACTTTGATTTCAAATACAGGTAGCTTCTTAACCTGAATGTGATAGTTACCACAACATATCAAATGTATAATCATGTACATTTACACTACCACTTACCATAACTTACCTCCTAGATGAATATATTAGTGATGGTATTAACTGATTCCACAGCAAATTTTCTTGAATAGTACTATATCTAGGGAATTATTGACACTGTCACCCCTAATTGCCTACCATGTCCCTCAACTGTAATACAGCATCCAGAGCAACCTAATACTAAAAAAAGGTAGGATGCAACGAGTTATGATAATTCACGTATAACTCAATTGGGTAAGTATGCTTCAATAGGTCCTGTTCATTTCTAAGTCCTAAGTTTTCAGCTATACCAATCTTACACCAAGTCTTATCACAATTAGCTACTCACTATTAAACATTCTATTATTCAGTCACATACCATGTAAACAATAATGGGCTCGCCAGTCAGAACATCCCACTTGGCCTCCTGTCAAAACGTCCCACTTGGGTATACCAAAACGCCCCATGCCAAGTCAAGGCATTTGATGGTGTCATTGATCGAATGGAACTTGGAGGAATTGTCAGTATAATTCCATGATTGGAACAATCATTTATATCCATCAACTGGTAAATTCACCGAAAATGGAGAGTAGGACCCTAAAGTGAAGAGCGAGGGTACTTTTTTAATTTGTTAGAGCAGGTGCTCCTGGGCACACAACTAGACCTGACACACTAGCCATGCACACCTGCCTATGACAGTGTGACCCTGCTTGACCTGACCTAACCTAATCAAGTGCAATTATGTAATTATGCACCACAGGTGACTACTCATGCAGTATATATATCAGCGACTTCTTCCGCTCTTGTCAGGAATCTGACAAGAGCAGAAGAAATCATGCTGCATCGTCTCCGGCTGGGTTATTGCATCAGAGAGTAGCTACAGGAGGATTTTGTCACCCAAGAGTGCATCCACTGCGGCCATCCCGCCCACCACCCACTCGCCCACTACCTACTTCACTGTCCTGCCGCCACCAGCTTGAGACAGACCGTCCCGCAGCCCTAGGAGGCCCAACCGGACATCAACGAAGAAACAAAAGTGGCGGAATTCCTCTGAAAAGCGCAAGGACACCTGGGCACGCTGCTGAGGGTGGTGCGAGTAACTCCGCCACCCCAATAGACCATGCTAAAAAACGACGCCCCTGGGCAGCGCTAAAATAGCCACCCAGACCAGCGGCGGGCTCCACCATAGCCCGCAATAAAAATAAAACCTAACCATAAGTAAAACCAGTTAAACTATACCCTAATGAACAGCAATTAATAAGTTTGTGGTTCACAATAGTATTGGATCACATGTTAGACTTATGATCAATAGTTATTACCCTCCTGGATGAGGGCTCAAGAGCTCATATGCCCAATCTATGGGTAGGGCTTTAACTTTAAGCACACATACACACCCAAATCCCTGTCTATGAGAGTTGGAGTGCCGGCTCGCAGCGCAGTGATACTGAAATTATTTCAGCCCTGGGCAGGAACTTAGGCAAATGATTCAGCATTAAAATGATTAAATTACAGCTAAGAACACCCTAGTCTAATTAGACAAACTACAGCAATGGCTCAGAAATAATAGTATGGAAGCCTCACCTCAGAAATCATCAGTAACATTTCTCACTGCAGACAATCATGGAAGAAGTAAGAAGAAGAAATAAGAACCCAAAATGAAAGACCTCACTGTGAAGATCAACACAAATATTCCTACTAAAACTCATCACAACCACGGGCATCAGACAACATAAAGAAAATCTAACATCTTCAAAGAATTCATAAGAACCATCCTTGACTAAGCTTCCACATATTCCCCATAATCAGTAAAACAAACTATAAAAAACAAAGCACTGAAAGTACTAGAACACATGCACACAGAAACTAAAAACCTCCCCATTCATTATTACATGAAAATGATTGGTACACAGTTCTATGTTCCAAATCACATAATACCTCCACACAAAAACAATTTCACATTTAGATTACTAAACAAGCTCTTCAAGATACAACCAATAATTCCTCTCAAGAAATGAGTCACATTTCTATTCAGGTCACCATCCAGATTAAAACAGTATCAACACACAATAGCCCTAGCCACAGAATCAACTTGCCTTACCACCACAAAAATAACACTGAATTTTTCATCCTACAATCCTGAGCCAACCAAATAGTACTTCTTCCTTGAATTACTTATGAGCCCACCTGTTGTCCAAAGACAATTATCTGAGAAACATGGGTCTTTTGAAAGAGCGACCTCGTGCAACAGTTTGATTGATTCACCCAATCCACTCAATTTTTCCTGATTGCTCTGCTACCACCAATTTGTACATCATTCAAGGATATCTATTTCCATTTACTCACAGTCAATCAATTGTTGTCTCAAATTTCACTAAATGGAAAACCAGCAGCCCCACAGTGGTTCCTTGGAACCTCCCACAGATCTCTCTGGGAAGAAACTTTGGACTGTTGTCTGTGTTGTATCAATGTGGGACAGTTTCTGTCACTGGCTCAAAGTGGTAGAAAGGACAGCAATTGCAGGTTGTCAGCTCTCATTGTGTGAAAATGTGTAAGAAATATGATTGAAGCTGATAAAGAGAGATCTTGGGTCCAATCCAGAGACAGAGCCAGCCCCTAAGGCCTGCATCTCCTGATGGAGGTATGGGGGTTGACAGGTTTTAAAAATATGCAGCTTTGCTGTCAATCTTGCAGGACCACAAAATGCAGATACCCGTCAATAGCCCCTATTCTCACATGACTATCATCACCTTAGGTTCATCAGATGCTCAACTTATGCAATAGATTGAGTACCAGAAAAAAATTAACTTAAAATAATAACAATAATACATAAGTCAGTTAATCTGAAGAAGTGCACATCTAAATGATATACCGTAGCAATAGAAAATTAAATATTAATTTTGTAAATTACGTCAATACAAGTTCCTTCATATTTCCCCGCCATTTGTTTATAGGTGAGCAATATATGCTTTTCTTGGCTGAAATAAATAACATAAAAAACTTTGCTAAAAGCAATACACTACCGAATGAAGCTGCAATGAAATCCTCAAGACACCATGTTTGTTTTGATAGATGCAGAAATTTAAGTATAATAAATTGTTCTAACCTAACCTACGTAACCTTCTACGGGGTATGCATGACCTACAGGTCTTCAGAGTTGTCGTCACCAGGAATGGCACCATATTTTTTTCTTTTATTTCTGCCAAGATTGACGTATTTCAACCTACAAAATTAATATCTAATATATTGCTTAGGTGAGCACAAGGTAGCCATCGCCATGGTCAAACTGATATTAACAGGCCTGGACAGAAAATACAAACATGGCATCTCGAAGCTCTTGTTGCAGCTCTGTTCCAGTATACACCTTTAGCAATTTTTTTTTTGTTATTGATTTCTGCCAAGAAAAACAGATATTACATTGATGTACTTTAATTTACCAAATTAATATCTAATTTTCTATTGCTATATTATGTACATGTGCACTTCTTTTATAATTCCAATATCTTAGCAAAATTGAATTTACATATACTCCATTAAAATTCAAGCAAGATTGATCATTATTACTATTATCATTACAATTAGCTATAATACTATAATGATGTAATACTGTACCAGAAGCCATTGATAGCAGCAGAATTTGAGTCTGCAGCTACTTGAAGAGCATATTACACAAAAGCACACTATGCACAACATAAATGTGGTATATCAAATATCATAAGGTGGACTTCTGTGGCACAAGATATAAACACTGGTAAGGAAGTAGAAAACTGAATATTCCAACATGATAAGCCTAGACTAAGCCAAAAATAGTCAACTTCAACATCATAAATCCTTGTAGGTCTATACCTACCAGGAATTAGACAATAAGTGACACTGTATTACAGTAAATGATCTAATGGTTACAATAGAATAACTAGTACACCAGCCAATGATTGAAAACTAAAGTCTCCAGATTTGTGGGCTACTGAGATACAATAGCACAGCAATATGAGCTATAATAATAACCAGTGCCCACAGTTTCATTGACTGGAAACTTGCTTCCACACTGCAACTGGCAATGGCCCTCTGGTTCTTTCTATAGATATCTCTGGAAAGGAACTTTGGAATGCTGTCTGTGTTGTATTACTGTATTTATCCACCTGACTGGATTTACATATACACAAAAGGTGCAATGTTCATGGGGCCCTGTCTACTACTCTCCAACTCACCATGCAGAGCCCCAAATTCATGTACAGTTCCAACTTGGTTTATATCCTTAATGTCCAACTGTCAAATTTAGATTTGAATTCATGTATTATTTCAGCTTGAGCTACATCACCTTGTAAGTTATTCCAAGTATTTTTGCATCTATATGGAAAACTGAACCTCTTCACATCCTTTAAACTATGTCATCTTTTTTATGGGAGTAGGGCAGGAACAGTAATAATATCATCAATTGGGAGCATACAACAGGGAGTGTGCTGCTTTACTCGCATGCACTCGTCAATCCTCACAGTCCCTGAGCAAGTTCCCATGCAGCTACCCTTCCCTCAACAGGTTCTATCAACTTCCCCAAGTCATGAATGTTGTAGGCAACTACTTCATCTCTTCCAGTGAGGGTTGTCTCTTGTCAAGACAATCCTACAAGTGGAATCAATATCAGTGAAATGTGCCATATGCCCATATAGATGGAGTTGACATTCACAAATTATGCTGGTAACCAGCCTAGATTAAGCCTCATGATCTCTGGTCTGATACAAGGTCACTCCAGCAATACACCCCGACTCTATAAAGGCACTTGATATCAAAGACACGGACACCTCTTCAAGACAGCATTCAACGTCCATATCTCACAACCATACAGCAAGACAAGGAACACAAGTGACTTGAAGATTTGGATCTTAATCCTCCTGCATAATTATTACCAATGCCATATACTTTGGTTGAGTTTGTCTATAACATCATAGGCAATGCCAATACCTCATAGTACTTCCTGACATAACCTATCACTGTTTTGCAGTACACTACCATGGTATGTGAAACTTTTCAATACCTCAATGCCTTTGCCACCTGTATGGACAGACTGATGTGTCACACAATAAGTCAACAAACAACTGGATCTTGAACAATTGTTATGACAAGGTGGAGAAATAAGGTACATTTGAAGTTGACGGAAGACCTTGGTTCCAGCTTAGAGACAGAGCATTAGCCCTTTAGGGATCAACACTCCAACACCAGTCTTGTATGATTGCCATTTTATTTTTAGTTACCAGACTATTCCACTACAACAAAATTCAAGACAAATGCAAACAAGGATATTTAGCATGAAACTTACATTGTCTAATAGCTCCTAATCTAACCATTCCATATAAAAAATAGATCTTTCAATTGTAAAAAAGAAAAATTTAAAAATCCATTTGCAAGTTACTGAAACAAAACCCTGTCAACTAAAATGCCCCAAAAAAGTGATCATCTTTACCAAAACTACAAGAGTATTTATATGAATGTTATGCATTTAATAAGATGAGAGTAGAAGCACTGAGATGAAAATATCACAATCATTGAATAAATAAATTTCAATTTGCATCACCACTGGCATGGCAATATGAATATCACGTAAATCATATTCAATATTTGACAATGATTGTATCATATGGTAACCCAACCAAACCTAACCAGTCCTAAAGATACTAGTTATAGCAACTTACTTTATACAAAGGTAAGCTTGACAATATATGTAGATCTCAAAATAGTGTAAAATTCTAGCATACATACAAGCGGCTAATAACAAGGAATAAATAACCCTCTAAATCTTCATATTTACACATCTTGTTTTTTATCATAACAACCCCTTATTATAACATCTCTACATATTCTGTTCTGGCTGACCTTATACAATTTGAATTTCATTAAGCTGTGATGCCTTTGCAATTTTTTACCTGGGTAACTAGGTGAGATAACTTCATTTAGCTTTGGCTTCTGTGGTACTTGATGAGCAAAGAAACCCCTGCACAAGGCCACAACCCTCCGAGCAACTGAACTGAAGCTGTTCAAACTCACCTTGAACTTGTCATACGTTGAGCTGATGTCCACTCGATGCACAAATGGGTTGAGTAGCTGAGGCGTCTCCTGGATGAGGGGAGCCTTGTCATCCTCCCCCCGCCTTTCCGTCATGTTGCACATCACACGGGGTACTGCACAGGGTCCTGCTCGACACTTTGGTATGCGCAGTTCACGACGATCCTTAACAGGTCATATACATAGGACAACACCTCCTCCCCCTCTGCCTATCGTACACAGGCCTCAGGGATCCTGAAGGGTCAAGAAACTCCGCGGCCACAGAACACCATTTAATATTCTTACTCGAGCTTTTCAGTACACCAATAAAAGTCGACTTCCAACATAAACGCCTCCTATTCTTTAGATACGTGATGACGACTACTTATAGACCAGCTTCAGACATCATTTCCGCTATATATCGTGTGTATAACCTTGAAATCAATTGTAGCTCAAGTTTCGTTGCTACTCACAACAGGCTACCCCGAGTACTGACTATAGTACTAGTGGACTGTCCCATTTTCTTTGTTGGGCTTTATAGTGAATAAACTAACTGTCGTAGATTTCTTAAACTAAAGGTTTGTACATACTTAATACTCTTTTCATAAATTGTATCATGTGCCATAAATTTTCAATATTATAGTTGTTCTTAATTAAGAAGTTAATACGAGACATGATGGGAATATAATGTGATTTCCTGTCAGTTGTGAATTTGATATATCGATCATACAAACTAATGTGTAGCAATATGTTATTACAAATCACTCTGTGATTCGATAAATTATCACATATTTGATTGTGATTAGTTATGTTAACACTACTGCCAAATTATCTTTTGGTGTAACAGAATGATCAATTCAGACCAAGTTTGATAGTTATCGTACGTCCAAGTGTCTGCAAATCGTACGATTATCAATAGGTGCCAGAAAAAAACATCTCGCTTTATAAAACATAATAAAAATCTAACTATAGACAATAATTGTTCTATATCTTTGGTATGATTCAACCTAGTGATGAAATTAGGTAATTTAAGCCGCTTATGCAATGTATTATATAAATAGTCTCGTATGCCAATGTTTGTAAATACTCTCTCACGCACATACGAACAAACTAAAAATATAAATTTCAATCCCTGGATTCCGTCGGCCCCAAGCAAGAGGTAAGAAAAAAAAAAATAACGAATGACGTGAAAACCCTCTTCCTTATGAATACCTGACAACGGGTGTCGTTCCCGTATTTAATTTCAGGATATCTGTACTAAGCATCTCTACCACTTACGTTGAGTTAAACAAAACGAAACATTGCACCCAGTTCCTTGTGTGAGAGCATGTTTGTGGATAACAGATAAAACAATTACAGTGGATTTGAAGAATCATAAAAAGATATGCCACCGTTAAACCAAACAATTGTAAAACAGAGATAAGTATTTGTTTACTAAAGGGACTCAAACTTAGTCACAAAATGGCACATATATAGGAAACATCTTACTGGTTCGACCGCATGAGAATGAAATATTTATTTTTTATGCATCTTACCTATTTTAATCTAGGGCGACAATCTTTTAAACTTAAAAGCTGAACTTGCAAAATTAACACCACATCCGGGTTGATACCGCTAAACCAAATAGTCGTTCATAATTCAAATTCTCCAAGGAGAATATATGTACAATGTAACAATGCACCCCTTCGCTAACTCAAAGAGGTAATAAAATAGGACACTGATAGACTATTTTCAGATAAATGTTTAGAGCCCAGACGAATGCCAGCTGGACATTAATTTCGAGTTTGATGCTAATATCCATGTAACCCACAAAAAAAAAAGTCGATTACTTCAATAATAAGTCTCTATGAAATATATTTTTTAAAGAAAGAAAATATATTCCACTCATGTATATTATATTGACTAACCAGGTATAGCGTATTAAAGAATGTTATTTTCATTCCAAGAATTATTTTTTCACTATCAAAACATAAACCGGGCGGCATATTTCTTAGATTTTTGTTTTAGCCAATACGTGACAAAACTATGAATAAGTGGGGGGAAACTCGGCAGTCATATATTTTAATTGTTGGCACCAATTTATTTAATAAGAATCAGAAATTGTCACTTGCGGCCATCTGCTTCACGAAGGTCTGTCCCAGTTTCTTCAGTTAGTTCACAACTGTACCACGTCACTCCTCCAAGCTTCCCGTCTCGCGGCGTCCAGTCAGTAGCATTCACGCTCCAACTTCCATCATAATTTATGGCTGCCTAGATCCATTTCCGTTTCTTTATCAACTCCGCTATCGCTTACTTTAGCCTGTTTTCGTATCCAAAATGCCCTCATCCTGTGTTTCACCGTTAACCCTAACACATGAGTCTCTATTTCTGTGTACTCAATAACTTTGTCTCTACCATCGTCAGCGTCGTGTGTGTATTTACCTAGTTGTACCTAGTTGTATTTTACGGGAAGGGGAGCTATGCTCGTGGTGTCCCGTCTTCATATCTCATTTTATCTAAACTATTTCTAAATTCATGTGTGTATTTACCTAGTTGTACCTAGTTGTATTTTACGGGAAGGGGAGCTATGCTCGTGGGGTCCCGTCTTCATATCTCATTTTATCTAAACTATTTTTAAATTCATGTATTGTTTTTGCACACACCACTTTCTCATCTAACTTGTTCCAACTGTCTATTACTCTGTGAGGAAAGCTGTTCTTTTTCAAATCTCTTCTACAGCTGTCTTTTTTTATTTTCTTTCCGTGTCCTCTTGTATTTCTGTCATCCCATTTTATCAGATTCTCTCTATCAGTAATTTCTATGCCTTTCATGATTCTGTAAATAGCTATCAAATCTCCTCTCTCTCTTCTTTGCTCTAGTGTCTGTAGTTCAAGTTTTTCTAGTCTCTCTTCATATGATAGTTTTGAGTGTTGGTGCCAGTTTTGTAATTGCTCTTTGTATTCTTTCAAGTTTTTTTTATACATTTTTTTGTACTTGGTGACCATATCGTTGCTGCATATTCCAATCTTGGTCTTATCAGGGTGATTAGGATTTTCTTCACCATTTCTTCATCCAGGTATGTAAATGCAACTTTGATCGTTCTTATTAGATTATAAGTCTCTCCGAAAATGTGCGTGGTCTTTGGATCACGTGTTGGACTCGTGATTGACAGCTATTACCAAACCCGGTGAGAGGTCAGAGTTCATGTATGATCGATCTATGGGTAATACTGTGACCTGACACACACACACACCTAACTCCCCTCCCACGAGAGTTGGAGTGTGTGTGTGTGTGCGCGCATGTATATGTAGGTATTCATTCACTTGGTCTTTGGATCACGTGTTGGACTCGTGATCGACAGCTATTTCCCTCCTGGAAGAGAGCTCAGAGCTCGTAGGTCCGATCTATGGGTAATGCTATGAAGGCGTGTGCATATATATGTATATGTGCATGTGTGTGCGCGCGCGCGTGTGTAGGTATGTGTGTGTGTTGTGTATGCGTGTGTTCGTGTGTGGTTGTGTGTATGCGTGCGTATGTGCGCGTGTGTGTGATTCACCATGGTCTTTGGATCACGTGTTGGACTCGCGATCGACAGTTATTTCCTTCCCGGATGAGAGCTCAGACCTCATATATGACCGATATATGGGAAATGTTATGACCTTACACGCACACACACATAACTCACCACCCACGAGAGTTGGAGTAACGACTCGTAGCGCAGCGATACTGAAATTATTTCAGCCGAGGGTGGGATTCGAACTCGGAACCCTGTAGTAGCGATTGCGAACGCTACCAATACGCCATCGAGAGATTGTGTATTTGTGTGATTCACCATGGTGTTGGATCACGTGTTGGATTCGTAATCGACATATGTTTCCCTCCCGGAAGAGAGCTCAGAGCTCATATTATATGACCGATCTATGGGTAATGGGGTCAACTTACACGCACATACACCCCAACTCCCCGCCCACGAGAATTGGAATAACGATTCGCAGCACAGCGATACTGAAATTATTTCTGACCTGGGCGGGATTCGAATCCGGTCTTCCCTTGAGGCGGGCGGGAACTCTACCAAATGCGCCATCGAACATGAATGTTTAAGATTGTGCGTCCGGTTAAAGTTGTTACTCTTGCAAGGATTATTCTTTTTATTTATTTTTTATTTTTTTGGTTAGTTAACTCCTGAAAAAATGAATACTCATCTGGATGTCGTCTCGTCATATTTACCCGTCACACACGACACGAAACAGTTTCCAACGTTTGGGAAGTAAATATTGGCTAGCAACATTCCGTCAAAGTACATTAATTATCAAAACTGCTACGATCTCAGCGGGGAATCAAACGAGTGTAAATAAAACAACGAAAATATTTTCCATGCTCATGATCTAGTTAGACATTATGCTGAAAGACATTGGCATGCATCCTTTCGACAAAATGTGTAAATTTTTCAAAGTTGTTACGATCACTACAGGAAATTAAACGTTTTTGAAGAAAACGTGCACATAATTAATTTGTCAGTGATCGTGATCTGTTTAGATATTACGTTGAATAAAAATTCAAATAATTTTCAGCTATTTCAGTATTCTAACATCCCCTTTTAGCCTCATGAAATTGTCTGAATGTTAGTTAGCACGCATTCTGAGATAGCTAATTGAGCATTTTCCGAGCTGATCGAGATCTTCACTTAATCTGTTTGTCTTACCTTATTTGCATTGCTTCTTATTCTTTCCAAAATTCAAAATGTTTACTACTTAATATTGTATAATTCTATTATAACTATAATGCTAGAATATTTTGACGCAGCACGAAAAAAAAAAAAAATTCTCCACGTCTTTTTTTCGGCATGAAGGACGAAGAGGGAGAGGTCGTCGATTAAGTGAAGCGGCCTTGGTGTGGATGTGCTGTCTTGCTGCACTGCTTCTGATCTAGAGAGATGACCCGTCATCCATGAGGAGCTAAGATGGGAGGGAGGAAAGGGCGATGGATGGGAGTGGAATAAGTGGGAGTGGGTTCTTGCATTTCGACTTGGCTACACCCCTTGTAAGGGGGTATATAGATATATATATATAGGTATATAGATAGATATATAGGTATATAGATATAGTATATAGGTATATTGATAGTATATAGATATATATATAGGTATATAGATAGATATATAGGTATATAGATATAGTATATAGGTATATTGATAGTATATAGATAGATAGATGATTATAACAGTTATATAATTATATAATCATATTATAATTATATAAAGTGATTGATATAGTAATGCTTAGTACATTAATTTTAGATTCGTTTGAGTTTTACACATAGTACTTGTAGATATTTAAGTCTATCTTTGGCTTTATTCATACATACTCTTAGTCTATTACACAGAGGATACCTTGCCGGATTTATGAGCAGGTGGTCATGAGTTCAATTCCCGGGACCTGCTGAGAGCTTCTTACTTTGGTTCCCAACAGTCCTGAACACGTGGGGAGGCGACCCAAACATCGGCTTGCCACAACCGACAGGACTTGCCCTTCCAGGGGTTTGGTGAGAGTATAACACAATGCTTTTTTATCTTTTCATTTTAGAGAAACTAAGTATCTTATCCTGCTTTAGTTTCTTCACTATCATCACACACCTCGTGGTGCAGTGGTTATAGTTCTCGCCTGCCACTACGGCGGTCCGGGTTCGAATCCTTCCCAGTACTGAAATAATTTCAGTATCGCTGCGCTGCGGGTTGTTACTCCAACTCTCGTGGGCGGGGAGTTGGGTGTGTGTGTGCGTGTAAGGTCACAGCATTACCCATAGATCGGTCATACGAGCTCTGAGCTCTCATCCGGGAGGTTAATAACTGTCGATCACGAGTCCATCACGTGATCCAGGACCATGGTGAATCATCATCAGCAGCAACAGCATCGATTGGGAGTATACGTTGCTTCACCTACACCTTGTAACTAATTCCTACGGTCTTTCCGAGCGAGCTTCCATGTAGACGCCCTTCCCATTCCAAACAACTCAAGGCAAGTTCGATAAATTTGTCCTAGCCATGAAGCCTATGGACATCTCCTTCTCGGCTGTTCATCAATTCTACACATGAAATGTTTCGAGCCTTAAATCTATTTTACACATCCTCAGGTGAATCAATTTACTCATACTTTCACACCTGACTGGATTTTTTCTATAATTCTATATTGCTCACTGGTACGTTCGGCATCAACTCCTCCTTGTAGTTATAATGAATTTGTTTTGATTCTTGGCGTCCTTTGATACCTGAAACTTGTCCATGGTGTCTTGAAGAACACTAGTAACTATTACCGCGAGTCTCAGACTGGGAACCCACAGCCCCACAGCGACTGGCAACGGCTTCTATGTACATACATATACAAAGGGACTTTTCCCCCCTTACAAGGGAGGTAGCCAAAGTTAAAGGCATAAATCCACTTTCACCCATTCCACCCCCCAGATACTCCACTCTCCATGCGGTGTCCAGGAGGGATATATATTGTCTGGAGGTATTTTGTCCAGGGGTATTGTGTCCGGGAGAGATTATGTCCCGGATCCCTCTCATGCACCATACCTCCCTTTCCCTTCTCGTGGCTCCTCCTGGAGTTTCTATGTAACTAAACAAAAATAACTGGGAAGAGGAGAGAAGCCCCATCTTCGTCACTGGCTTTGGTGGAACAGTCATTTCTCCTTTTGTGGAAAAAACAGAGGAAGGATAGTAAAACATGATGGCAAGCCTGGGCTCGGTCAGACCGAGTGTCAGCCTCTCGAGGCTGCACATCCAGATGAAGGTGAAGGGTATGTTGGAGTGTGGAGAAGAGTGTGTGTGTGTGTGTGTGTGTGTGTGTAATTCACACCATGGTCTTGGATCACGTGTTGGATTCGCGATCGACAGCTACTACCCTCCTGAATGAGAGCTCAGAGCTCATGTATGACCGATCTATGGGTAATGCTGTGACCTCTCTCTCTCTCTCTCTCTCACACACACACACGCAACTCCCCGCCCACGAGAGTTGGAGTAACGGCTCACAGCGCAGCGATACCGAAATTATTTCGGACCGCTGCGCTGCGAGCCGTTACTCCAACTCTCGTGGGCGGGGAGTTGTGTGTGTGTGTGTGTGTGTGTGTGTGTGTGTGTGTGTGTGATTCATCACGGTCTGTCTAGGATCATGCAGCTGGGTTTTCGTGGTCTAGAGCTCGTACTACCCTCCCGCATGAGAGTCGAGCTTGTACATACAACGATTTGTGGGCGATGCCATGACCTCACAAAGGAGACAGTAACGACTTACAGTGTTAGTACAGTTTCCAATTCATGATTTCTAACCTCCCGTTTGAGAAAACAAGATGACAGTCATCAAACACCAACAAGCCATGGGCATGCGAGCGTGTGCGCGAGTGAACGTCCAGTCATACAATCGACTTACGTAAACGGTCACGTGATACATCGTACGATGGGTTTTTATCTGTCTCCACAAGTTCACATCGCCCACATCCCCACCAGGAAGGTTACTCTGCCGGCCAGCTGGGCCGAGAGAAGGCTTAGCGTCAATCAACCTCTTTCTATCAATCTCAAGGACACATGAGATGAGATCTGGACACGTCAGCAACAGATGCTAAGCTCCAACTCCCAGAAGACTGTTCAAAACATTCATTCATTCTTTCATTCATGTCTTCGTGTGATCATTATTCGTTTGTTTCTACGTACTTATATGTTGGCTTTTTTATTTAGTTAATTATGTGTCTAGTTGTTTATGTTTTTATTTGTTTGTTTATTCGCTTATCCGTTTAGTCGCTCATTCACGTTATTATTTCTTTACGTTTGTATTATATATATATATATATATATATATATATATATATATACATATATATATATATATATAAATTGATCTATTATTAGTAGATATAGTTGTATGTACCTATAGTGATCTGTTTTTTGTCTGATTATATATTTATTTCATTGTTTATGTTTTCACGTGTTTATGTAAGACTTGATCAATAAGTTGATCTATTTACATATACTCATCCGATGGTATCCCTATCTATTCATCTATTTATGTACTTATTAATTCAACCTACAATTTTTCTGCATATGTAGATGTTTAGTTATCAAAGTTATCAACTGATCTGTTTGCTTATTCGTTCGTGTTCATTAAAGTTATTAATCTGTTTGATTCCGATTCTCAAAGGAGTTTGCAGAAATTGTTGATTGTGGTTTGCAAGGAATATTGGAACAGAAAACTGAAAATCTATTTATCTAATACTTACGTTATTCAAGAGTGAAAGTCGGATTTATCTTTAGCTGAACGGAAAGTGAATCGAAGAAGAGGAGAGTGGTAAATATTTGGGAACTGTGATATACACAAAAATGGAAGAATGGAGCAAGAGAGTGATAATAGAACAAGGGAGGGGGAGAAGGATGACGACGAGTTGAGAATTGTACAGAGAAATGCAAGAATGTAATAACTGAAATGATTCTATGAATGCATTCATGTATGTAATATGTATAGACATATGTACCCATGTATGGATTACAAAGGATTACAAAGGCGGAGCATGCCGACAGGAGACCTTTTGGTCGGATGCGAAAAAAAAATCATAATAATAAAATAATAAATAAAAACTATAATAATGTAAATAACAAATAAAATACATAAATAAATGCATAGGTATAGTTAAATAATAAACAAACAGGTAAATAGTAAATAATAATAAATTGACATATAACTAATAATAAATGAAAATCAGACAAATGATAACAAAACAAAAACAAATAATAAAAAATAAATCATAATCATTACAGCATCTTGCTTAGGATTACGTATATATACAAGTATTACAACTAACACCACAGTCGGACGAAAGAAAGAGTTGCCTAAGCGAAACTATATGTTTCGATTGCTAACTGCAATCCTCTTCAGTGGTACATGGAGAGGATTAGCAATCGAAACATAGTTTCGCTTACGCGACTCTTTCTTTCGTCCGACTGTGGTGTTAGTTATGGTTTACAAATGTGTTACTACATTTTTCACCAGTATTAGTGGTGTCCGGACATAATCCCTCCTGGACACAATCCCCCCCGGACAATATCCCTCCTGGACAGAATCCCCCAAGAATCCACCCTGGACAGAATCCCTCCTAGAGTATATGTTTATGTATTTTGATATATTAATGTATTTATATATTAATGTATTTTAATATATATTCTCATATAATATTTGACTCTATATGTGAGTACATGTTTATTTATGTAAATATGTAAATATATGAAAAGAATCTTAGGGTCTTCGGACCGCTCACGCTTGTTACTATGGAGACACTTGTCCTTCGCAAAACAATGCAAGGAAACTTTATGTTGTTGAATTTTGGCTTAAGTTTGAGGAGTAGAGAAGAATTAGGGCGAGGAAATATAAATTAGTTACATGAATATATTGATTACTCACATGAACAAAGGGATGAAATTTTGATAAATAGATAGACATTGTTTGTTTGTGTCTAAATATATTTCATAATTGTGGTGTTACATAATTTGTGTACAAGAACCTTTAAAAGTCACATGAAAGGGGCATACAAACATCCATCCATCCATCCATCCGCCCATCCACCCATCCATTCAGGGGGCTGTGACGGAGTAAGATACACGGTGAGTCTGGACGTCATTAACGAGGTCAAGAGTCGGGTCACGGAGGGTAATATGCGTAACTTGGGTCAGGTCACTTACGAGCTCGAGGTCAGCAATTTGGATGGAATGTACAGTAACCTAACGGATTTAATTCTAAACTCACAAAACAATTTTATTCCCCTCAAGTCAATATGGAAGAATAGTAATACTCCCAAATGAATGACGGACAAGCTGAAATATGAGATCAGAATGAAAAGAGGACTTCATGCAAGAATAAAAAACGGGGAAACACACCTTAGATACGGCAAGACTCGTTAAAAAGAACACGCGCACAGTGAAACGTAACTATGAAATTAAGGTTGTCAGACAAGCTAGATACAACCCAAAGGGCTTCTTTCATCTCTACAGAACAAAAAATAAGGAAAGGATAGATCAAATTAAAAACAACGAAAATGTCATGATAGTATAGGAGGAAAAAATGAGTGAGGTGTTTAACAAATATTTTCTCTCTGAAGTGGGTAGAAACAACTTCGCCAACCGTGTAGTTAATGAATGGAATAAACTTCCTACAGAGGCAGTGCAATGTAGTTCAGTTCGAATCTTTAAGAATCGTTTAGATAAACACCTAAGCAAGATGCTGTAATGACTATTATTTATTTCATATTATTTGTTTATTTGGTCTGTTAACAATTGTCTGTTTGATTTTCATTTATTATTAGTTATATGTCAATTTATTATCATTTACTATTTACCTGTTTATTTATCATCTAACTATACCTATGCATTTATTTATGTATTCTATTTATTATTTACATGATTATAGTTTTTATTTATTCATTTACTATTATTATTATTATTATTATTATTTTCGCATTCGACCTGGATATGGACCAAAAGTGTCGGGACATAATCCCACCGGACAATATCCCTCCTGGACAGAATCCCCCCCAAGACAATACCCCCCCTGGACAGAATCCCTCCTAAAGTATATATTTATTTATTTTAATATATTACTGTATTTGAATATATATTCTCATATAATTTTTGACTGTGTATGTGAGTATATGTTTATTTGTATATTCTAATATACGAGTATATAATATTTTCATATATGTTTGTAAGGTGTAGTAGTGAAGCACTTTTTTTTTATAAATGATTTATTCAAACAAGTATATAAATGTATTCTTTAGCACCTCGGTAAGGTAAGGTAGTATGTTAATTGCTTTGTATGTGATGATATATAATGGGAGAGCTGCTAATCTGAATAATGTGGGGGGATTTTGTCCAGCCCGCTCACTTTTGTGGAGGGATTCTGTCCAGGAGGGATATTGTCCGGAGGTATTTTGTCCGGGGGGATTGTGTCCGGGAGGGATTATGTCCCGGATCCGGACCAAAAGGTCTCATGTCGGCATGCTCCGCCTTTGTAATCCTTTGTTTACTAAGGAGAGACTACATAAGGTACCTGGCTGCGATCTGATTTTCAGTGGGGATGAAGAAAGTAGACTATCACATATCAGTATAAGGTAGAAGTAGACAAACAGATTGAAAGACTTAAAGCTACAAAATCCCCGGGTCCAGACGAAAATTTTCCGTGTGTGCTTAAAGAGTGTAGATTTGAAATCTGTGACCAGTTAACAGAAATAGACACTTGTTTTGAGCCTATTGCTTGGGGGCAGGCAAACGTTGTTACGGTTTTCAAATAGGGAGAGAGAGATAAACAGTCTATATGCAACTACAGGACAATCAGTTTGACATCAGTTATAGGTGAAATGCTTGAATCTCACCGACATTGTATTGTCTTGATTTTTCTAACAGCTTTCCTTTCGTGTCTCATCCATTTTCCTCTTTACATGCATGTTGGATGACAAATTATATATAACCAAGACTTCAAGGTCATTCTATTCCTCTGCTTTTGTATATACATTTTTTTATTCCCCAATGTATAACTCCGCGAGGTTTTCACCTTCCATTTTCCAAATTTTTTATTTTCCACTCTTGGCTCTAATCATAAATCTTGTCTTGTTTTTTATCTGATAGGCATTCTGATCAGAACATTAATGCATACCTGCCTGTTCTTATCCGTTTCATTTTCCTCAAATATGATGGTTTCGTCGACCTTTCTTTTCACACAAACTACTTAAAATCTCTTATAGGGTGTAACGTTTTTGTTACTGAGAGATATCATGGAAAATGAATGAAATAACCTGACGGAAGTTGTGATGAAAACAAAAAATCCAGTACGGAAGGTCCTATCGACATGGCGACCTGCCTTGGACTGAATTAAATTGTCTGGCATCAGCCATATCAGAATTTGTTGAGGATATATCATTATGAAGAGGAGGTTGGTATATTACATATAAATATGGGTGCATTGTGAAATAAAATTGTATCAACAAAAAGCATAGTCACCCCTTCACTTTTTTATTTTCTATGAAGCTCAGCGTGAGTGACTGTGGCCGAGGAAGTTACTACAGTACTGTACAGGTGCTGTTCGCAGATAGAAATACAGTTGTGGTAAAAAATGTCTACCCACATTAGTTTAGTATTATGTAAATACAACGTCTACTCTTATATACATCACATATTTTTCTTTAAAAGATGTACCATATACTGTCAAGTGAAAAACGTATAGGAAAACAATAATACACTTTAATGTTTGCATAGCGATATATGTAGGTTATTCTCTAACTTTTGGACAACTGTAGTACAGTACTTAAGCCCGTAAGAAAAAGTCTACCTCTCGCCCCTACAGTGTATTTGTTCGCACACACACCACAACACTACTACAACTGCTATTATTACTCTTGCTATGGTTATGACTATTTCTGTTGCAATTATTACCATTACTGTTGCCACTACTTTTACTATCACTATTACCATTGTTACTATAACTTCTATCACTACTATTTACCTTACGATTATTCTTACAACTGCAATTACTATTCTAATATTATTGCCCTTACAGCCTTTGCTACTATTACTATTCTTATTAATTTTCTATTCGTGCTACTCTTAATTACTGCATTATTACTACCAAGGTCTAAATATACAGGTCAAACCGTTTACATTCTTCTGCGCAGCTTCTGACGTCATTTGGCTGAGTCCATTTTCTCTTTGTGATACACTGAAGAAAACTGTGAAACGCCAAGGAAGACAGGAACTATAATATTTGATATATATATATATTATATATTCATATATATAGACAGGAACTATAATGTTTTATATATATATTTATATATATTTTATATAATATTTGTCAGAATATAACTAATTGCGTGGAGCAGTGCGAGCGAAGGCGACGTCATTTTCGAACGACGGACCAGCTTTAACTGACAGCTACAGGACCCGCTAACCCCACTTTGAACAGCCAGGTGACGTTCACGGGCCCGCTGCGCCAACTCCCTCGAAATTCGGTCGGAAGTGGTTAGACCTTATATTCTTAGATCTTGATTACTACTATTCTGTCTACAAGTACTATCATTACTTTTATTACTCTTAGTACTCTTCCTAGGTTCCTTATCTCTCCTACGTTAGCCTCCTCTTAGTAGAATTTTGTCCTCAGCCGAGTAAAATCATCTGGCTTTAGTCAAAACAAAATCTCAAACATAATTCCTCATAACAAGGGAATCACCTATGAGAAAGTCAGACTTATATTATGGCAACATCGGTTGATGTACTGTAGGTGTTGCCATCAAGTGAGTCTGAATTTTCTCGGGTCCAGAACTGTGTGATGGAGGTATGCTGAGGGTGTCTTCCTTCCTTATATCCTTGCCTTCCTGTTGGATTTGGAATCTGTATTCTATTGTGTATGACATGTACACAACAATAACCTTCTAAAATTGAGAGCAGTTAATTCAGGGGAGCTTTTGTCTGGTAACATTACGGTGCATCGTGTGGTGATCTGGGATATTTTGCGGGACCATGGGATTCCAGCCAGGATTATTAACTTGATGCCAGGCTTATAATCTGGGACGGAGAGTGCTGGGAATTATAAACGTGTGCCCAGCTAATCTCCTATTGATTCAGGAGTAAGGCAAGGGTATGTCCTTGCTCCAACACTTTCCAACAACCTTTGTGGAATGGGCATTGGGCAGCTGTCGATCAATATTGTTGCAGAACATACATTGGCAACACAAAGGTCACTGACCTTGTCTTGCTTATGATGCTGTCCTTCTTTCGGAGTCGCCAGAGGTCCTGGCTGCAGCCCATGAGGGAAACGGGACCATTTGGTCTCCAGGTCTCCCGTACCAAGACCAATGTGCAGAGGTTTGGAGACTTACTGGACGACAGTTCAGATTGTCCATGCATTTAGTGAGGAGATTAAAGTCTTGGAAAGCTTCACATATCTTGATGGTGTAGAACATAACAGTGGTATGTCATCTCAAGAAGTATTTCCAAAGATTGGCACTGCCCATGGTGTTATGGACATAATCAGAGTATTGTCAATATTTACACATGAGGATTAAGATCCGAATGTTCAAGTCACTTGTGCTTCCTGTCTTGCTGTATGGTAGCGAGGTGGACATTGAATGCTGATTTGAAGAACATCTCAATATATATATATACACATATATATGCACACACACACACACACACATACATATATGCACACACGCACACACACATATATATGCACACACACACACATATATATGCACACACACACACACGCAGACACACACACACACATATATGCACACACACACATATATATGCACACACACACACATATATATATATAATATATATACACATATATATACATATATATGCATATATATATGCATATTATATATACATACATATATATATACATATATATGCATATATATGCATATATATGCATATTATATATATATATGCATATATATATATACTTGCATATATGCATATATACACACATATATATGCATATATATACACACATATATATATATATATATATATATATATATATTCAGTTTCAACTATCTTCTTAGTTGTTTTTTCCATTCTTCTTATCTGTTTCTTATAGTCCAGGGGTAGATTAAACACAAGTCTACCGAGATCCATGGTATATTGACACTAATTATATAAATACAATCGCAAGCTTTCGGTTGTTACATACAACCATCTTCAGGCAGATAAAATGACAGGAAAAGGTCCATGTCAATTATGCTAAGGAGTTACAAAATGACAAGGCTTTATGGTTCCAGTGAGGTGGAATTAGGAGAGGTTCAGGTCAATCATAATGACTGCGGGGGTGGGAAGCTGGACGGTGAGGTGGAATTGGGAGAGGTTTTTTGTCAGATTATAATGACTGGGGGGGGGAACTGGACAAGATGTCCGTTGATGTTATATGTCATATTGTCAAGGGAAATTTTGTCCTGGTGTGACGGATTCTTTGTTTAAGAGTAAGGTGCCTAATGTGTTTGTTTGTATGTTGATGATTGGTGTGTGTTGTGAAATGTAGACTTTCTCCAGGATGTGTAGTTTTTTGTGATTGTTACAGTGTTTGAGTATTTTGGTATTGTTAACTAGGTCTTGTCTTGTTGGATTTCTGTTGTGATATTGAGTCATATGTTTCCGTATGCTACCATCGCGGGCATGCATTGTGAGCCTTCGGCTAAGTGAAGTAGTGGTAACACCAATATAATTCATGTTAGGCAGAAGTTTGCAACCTTCTTCGGAGCAGGAGTATTGGTAAACCATATTCGCTTGCTTTAGGGTGTTGATATCTTATGACATGATATTCTTCATGAACAGGCTAGAGACGGTTGTGTTTTTGTAGTATACAATTATGGCTAATTTTTCTTGTGGGTTGATACATGTGACATTCCTTGTGATGATTTATTTAAAGACCCGTTCGTCAGTTTTATATGCGGGTGTCATTTGATTCTTAAAGAAAATTTTGTGTATAGTCTGTGTGGGTTTTTGTTCTTGCTGAGTTTGGGTACGTGTCAGAAAGAGGTTGATTTCTTTGTCTATGATAGTGTTTGAGTAATTGTTGTTGATGAGTATCTGTTTCAGTCTCAAGAGTTCTGTGTGAAGTAAGTCCCAAGAAGAACAGTTACGAAAGGCACGTCTTAAATATGCTCGAATGACGCTCAGCTTATACCTATCGGGGCATTCACTGTCGGCATTCATGCATCGTCCAATGTCTGTGTCCTTCCTGTACACTTTAGTTTCATGTCGGTCATTTTGGGAATTGACAAGGACGTCGAGGAAGGGGATTTTGTGATGTAGGTTAAGCTCATATGTGAAGTTCAGGACTGAGGAAGATTCCATGGCTTGTTGGAGATCTCTTAGGTGGGATTTGTTCCTAATTTCCACGAAAATGTCGTCAACATATCTGCAGTACAGGTGTGGTCTTATGTCAGGGTTTTGAAGTACTGAGTTTTCCAGGTTGCACATGTAAAATTCTGCAAAGGTACAACCTAACGGTGAACCCATTGCAACGCCTTCTATTTGGTAAAAGAGATGTCCTGTTGGGCTCTTAAAAGGGGCTTCGGTCGTGCAAGCAATGAGTAACTGCTTCAAGATATTCTCAGGAATTTTAGGAGGGGGCAGTTGGGGGTGGTGGTAAACATTATCCATAATGATGTTTATCGTGGGAAGGATTGGAACGTGGGAAAATAAGGACTGTACATCGAGCGATGCCATGATTCCTTGGGGCTTTGTACTGTGAAGGATGTCTAAAAACTCATCGATAGATCTTAACGAGTATTTCTTGGGTATATAGAGTGTAATGAAGTCATTAATTTGCTTGGCCTGTGAGATGATGGGTCGGAGAGGGGCGTCAAGTTTATGCGTCTTCACATTACCGTAGATGTAGCCTAAAGAGTATTCACTGATGATAGGAGGGATATGTAGATAATCTATTGCTGCGTTGTTGGCTGCCATTAGTTTGTTGATCTTTACTTGAGTTTACTGGTGGGGTCACTGGAGATCTTCTTGATTTTGTGGTGTCGGAAAGTAAGAGGTTAAGATTGAAAAGGTAGTCTTCGTTGTTCAGTAATACGTATATTGTGGACTTATCGGCTCGTCGAACGATGATGTCTGGGTTGTTGCGCAAGTCAATGGCTGCTTGTTGAGTTCCGGTGAAAGGAGGGAACTACCTTTGTGGCTACGTCTTTTCGTAGTCTCCGCTAACAGTTGAGGTCTTAGGTCTGAAGAAACTGAAAGTTTTCCTTCTGTCTCAAGGGTAAGAAGAGACTGGAGAAAGAGCTCTGTTTCCGCAACCTTATCCACTCTGTCGAACTTAGGTTGCAGGTGACATTTGAGACCTAGGTTGAGGAGTTCTTTTTGGGCTTCTGTTAGAGAAAAATTGGAAAGGTTGAGAAACCCTTCTGAGGGTTGGGGAAGGACGAGGGGGCCTCCATATAGGTGGCTCAGCTTCTTGATGGTCTTACTTCTCTGAATGTGAGTGCAGCGTTGTTGGATGTTGTTTAATGTGGTCGTAATTTCTTGTTGCACTTCAGGAGCTAGAACAAAGCCTTCAAATTGTTCTTTCAGTTGATTAAGTTGGTGCTGCTGGTTTCTTAGGAGTTCAGATTTTTGGTTGATTTGCCGTTGGATCAGTTGCTTCCTGTATTCCACGGTTAGGGTGTCGTTTCTAGCTGCCGGGTCATGAGGGTTGATATTAGTATATTTTGGCAGTAAATTTTCTTGTAGACATGTCTTGTTAAAGACCAATGCTAATTCAGTTTCAACTATCTTCTTAGTTGTTTTTTCCATTCTTCTTATATGTTTCTTATAGTCCAGGGGTAGATTAAACACAAGTCTACCGAGATCCATGGTATATTGACACTAATTATATAAATACAATCGCAAGCTTTCGGTTGTTACATACAACCATCTTCAGGCAGATAAAATGACAGGAAAAGGTCCATGTCAATTATGCTAAGGAGTTACAAAATGACAAGGCTTTATGGTTCCAGTGAGGTGGAATTAGGAGAGGTTCAGGTCAATCATAATGACTGCGGGGGTGGGAAGCTGGACGGTGAGGTGGAATTGGGAGAGGTTCAAGTGGGATTATAAAGACTGGGGGGGGGGGGGACTGGACAAGATGTCCGTTGATGTTATATGTCATATTGTCAAGGGAAATTTTGTCCTGGTGTGACGGATTCTTTGTTTAAGAGTAAGGTGCCTAATGTGTTTGTTTGTATGTTGATGATTGGTGTGTGTTGTGAAATGTAGACTTTCTCCAGGATGTGTAGTTTTTTGTGATTGTTACAGTGTTTGAGTATTTTGGTATTGTTAACTAGGTCTTGTCTTGTTGGATTTCTGTTGTGATATTGAGTCATATGTTTCCGTATGCTACCATCGCGGGCATGCATTGTGAGCCTTCGGCTAAGTGAAGTAGTGGTAACACCAATATAATTCATGTTAGGCAGAAGTTTGCAACCTTCTTCGGAGCAGGAGTATTGGTAAACCACATTCACTTGCTTTAGGGTGTTGTTATCTTTTGTCTGGTTATTCTTCATGAACAGGCTAGAGACGGTTGTGTTTTTGTAGTATACAATTATGGCTAATTTTTCTTGTGGGTTGATACATGTGACATTCCTTGTGATGATTTCTTTTAAGACCCGTTCGTCAGTTTTATATATATATACATATATACACACATATATACGCATGCAAAAGATCACAATACCACGTGATTCAAAAGATTGCTGATAACCACAGGGAAAAAACGGAAAAGAAAACTAGAATTCCCAAGCGCTTTCGTGATATTTCACATCTTCAGGGGATTACAACAAAGAAAATTGTCACATAGGTATATAAGAGGTAATACAATAAACTGGGAAAGGAACGGATATAACACATGGAGAAAATGTCACAAACATTGAACACTTACAATTAAATCATTTTTGTAATGATTTAATTTGATTACAAATTTTGTCAATGATAAAATTATCTAATTTAAACATACCATAGCTAATATTAATATTAGATCTTTCAGAATCTTTTATCATGCAACTTTCAATGATATTTCTTTTGGCAAATGAATCACAATTTATGATAGAAGAGGCATTGGTCCAATCGATACGATGATCGAAATCTCTCATATGGATAAACAGCGCACTAGACTCTTGTGCTGTTTTTACACTGTACTTGTGTTGCTTGACCCTAGTTGCGAGTTCTTTGCCTGTTTGTCCAAGATAATACCTTTCACAATCTCTGCAAGGGATCTTGTATATGCAACCAACTGAGTCATTAGGTGAATTTTTTATTATTAACTTTTTAAAAGTATTTGGATTATTAAACACAACTTTAATATTCCATGTTTTAAGAATATGGGGAACTTGAGCAAGATTGTTACTAAAAGCTAAAATCAAAATATTCTGAAAGGCGAAGGGGGGGATGATTGAAAACAAAAAAAAGATTTTTTTAGCTAAAGCGAGAGCGCGGTCTAAAAATCTTTTGGGGTATTTTAATCCAAGACCAACATTAACAATGTACTCAAATTCCCCATCAATAAAATCAGGGCTGCAAATACGAAGAGCACGTAAAAACATAGAAGAAAAGACAGAATATTTTACTTTATCCTGGTGAGACGAGTAATAGTGAATATAAGAAAACATTTGTCGGCTTCCTATAAACACTGAACTTAGAATTATTACCATTCCTATGAACAAGGCAATCCAAAAAGGGCAGCTTACCATTTTTTTCTAGTTCAACAGTGAAATTAATAGAGGGAACTAAATTATTCAGAGATTGCAAAAATGCAAATGTGGCCCAATATATACACATATTTGTGCAGAAACCACCGGGAAATTGAAAACAAACAAACAGATATCTGTTTTTTCAATTTCCCGGTGGTTTCTGCAAAAATAGTTTATCACGTGTGTTTTTTTATTTCTTTGCACACACATATATGCATATATATATACACACATATATGCATATATATATAAACATATATATGCATATATATATACATATATATGCATATATACACATATATATGCATATATATACACATATATAAGCATATATATGTACACATATATATGCATATATATATACACATATATATGCACATATATATACACATATATGCACATATATGTACACATATATGCACATATATGTACACATATATATGCATATATATATACACATATATATGCACATATATACACATATATATGCATATATATATACACATATATATGCATGTACACATATATATGCACATATATATACATATATATGCATATATATACACATATATATGCATATATATACACATATATGCATATATATATGCACATATATATATATATATATATATACACATATATATGCATATATATATACACACATATATGCATATATATACACATATATATACATATACACATACATATATGCATATATATACACACATATATACATACATACAAACACATATATACATACACACACACACACACACACATATATATATACATATATATATATATACATATGTATATATATACATATATCCTGGTACATTGTGACAAGTTGATAAAGGTGAAAAAAGAAGTCACGGGTCTAGTTCCGAGTTCCTGAGTTTATTCCTGATCGGTTTCGCTCTATGCTGAAGAAGCACAGAGCGAAACCGGTCAGGAATATACTAAGGAACTCAGAACTAGACCCGTGACTTCTTTTTCCACCTTCATCAACATATACATATATATACACACATATATATATATATATATATATACAAATATATATGCATATTATACACATATATATGCATATATATATACACATATATATGCATATATATACATACATATATATGCATATATACACATATATATGCATATATATACATATATATATACACATATATATATACATACATATACATATATATATACATATATATACATATATATACACATGTATGCATATATATACATATATATGCATATATATATATATATATATATATATATATATATATATATACATATATGTTGAGGTGTGAAGACAGAATGAGTGGTAGGGTGGTGAGTTTACACGCCAAGAATCCGTTGAAGTTTTATTGCTGACGTTTCGTCCAACTAGTACTTCTTCAAAGTGTACATATATGATTAACTGATTAATAAAAGATCTACAGAGATATATATTTTAATATACAATGCGGGCAACAGCCCGCCAGTGGGGGAGTTATCGTGCCCTAGTGGGTGGAAGGTGAGGGCGTGGGGAGGTCAGCGAGGAGGGGGCGCCGCCTCCTTGTCCATGGGCGTGTGGCGGACAAGGAGGGCAGCTCTCGTTGCCCGACTGCTGAGGAGGCTGCATGGGGGTGAAGTAATGTACGCTGCCTCAATTGTCCTCCTTTCTTTTTTGTGAAGTCCATTATGGAGCACCTCTGTTTTTTCCCAATCCGGCAGGTGGCCAAAGTTGCCGATATGTATCAATAATGAGTTGGAGGTCCGGTGGGTATTGACGTCATTTTTTGTTCCATTTTCCGCTTGCGAATTCCCCTGCTACTTTCACCATAGTAACTAGCGGGGCAGCTTTTACATGGTATTATGTAAACTAAACAGTTATCTTCATCTTTGACTTTATTACTAACTTTATTTCTCACAACATCGCCTATTTTTATTCCAGTGCTATACGCCAGTTTCAGGCCTGCCTTGGTGAGATTTTGTTCTGTGACATTTGACCACTTGAAGTTGGGTGCGTACAAATATGCACGGTCCTCATCACTAGCCTCTTTATTCCTGCTACCCCTATTTCTTATTTGTAACGCCTTTTCCTTGTTTCTTTATAGAAAACCCACTGGGTTACATAATTTCTTGAAAATATAGAAATGTAATTAATTTCCTCCTGAAGAAATTCCTCACTACATATTCTGAATGCTTTCAGGAAGAAACCTATTACGATTCCACCTTTTATTTTGTTGTGGTGTGTGGGAGTAGTAATACACGATTATCGTTTTTGTTCATGCATTTTCTGTGGACTGAAAATGCTGTCTTGTTATTTCGTCTCCATATTCTGTATCCAGAATAGCCAGATGATTACCTTTCTCACGTTCCATTGTGAATTGGCTGTCACGTTCTATCTGATTTAAATCATGCAACTTACCATCAAAATCAGTATTTTCGGGTGCGACGACGAGCACTTGGGTAGAATGTTAGATTTTAACTAGCATTGTCATTCGATATTTTGACACATATGACACTTGATATATGTGACACTTGTTGTGTCAGATGCCATTCAAATAGCCTTGTCAGTAGCTGTGCCCCAACTTCATGCTTTGATTGCACAAAAACAAGTAACACTGTTATGTAGAGTTGTAGCTGTCTGTACACCTATTTGTCATTTCTCCTTTTTTATTTTTATTTTTGTAAATATATATGATAAAGTTATCAATACTCATGATTTTATTTCATGTTCTATTCCTAGCAATCCATATCTATATTACAGTAAATTCAAACTACCGAGATGTTTGGAAGTCATACTGGGAAATTATAGGAATGGTGATTATTATTTCGACACTGAAGTGAAGTGTTTATAGGACCATATTAGTCGATCCACTTGGGGTCTAAAGTCATCAAAATATTAAGAACTACTGATTTAGTGACTTTGTTTCTATACTTTTTGTATTTGATCATAAATCAGCATTGGCAATTAACTGTTGCTGTGGTGACCAGTGTAATATACATTTTTATTTATTAAAATATAACGAGAAAATAGATGTACGATTTAACTCCCCATTACTACAACAATATCATGCTTAATAGAAATGAAAGAAAACATAAGGTCTAAGTGTCTTTGATGTTACAAAAACTAAATAAATATATGAGAACCCAACAAAAAAATAAACGAATTAAATATTTTAGTCAGTCTTGAGAATTTAACGTTTTCTTTGAGTAAAACTTTCTATAGTTGCTAAGGTGGGGTATCAGTTATTCCGAATAATGAAGAACTACACCAAGAGTAGAAGCAACGAAGTCGAATAAACAATTAATATTTATATTTCTACTTAGAATTTTTCACCTATAATCAGGTAAAGGATATCTCCATTTATCCTGTCGGTCCCATGAGTAAATAAACTCATTTCTTGATATTCGTCAGAAGCACATCTTAACAAGTGTACTGGCTGAAATTAAACCAATTTTACTTTTCATTCTTCATTTTCTGTTCCAACATTTTGTTTTTTATTTATTCTTAAGTGACGCTAAAGCCTGTAACGAATATATGTAAAATGTTGGGAGTAGGTAATTTTGTTTTATTAATTTTTTCCAGCTTGCCAGGAAAACAAATATATTTCTGTGATGCTTCAAAATGTTAAAGAGAAAGCGATGGTTCAAATATTGGCCTGATCTTGACAATTAATCGACAGGGAAACTTGAAATACTTAGATCAATAAGTCAAATAGGTGATACAAGTGATGTTGGTGAATGACATATTCTAATTTAATTGTTTCGCTTGTGTTTCATGGGTTAAGTTTTAGAAGTGCACATCTAAAAGAGATAGCAATAGAAAATAACACACTAATTTTGTAAATAATAATACATCAGCTTAATATACGTTTTTTTCTGGGATTAAAAAAACAAACTCTAAAAGCAAATACACTACTAAACGGAGCTGCGACGATAGGTTGAAGGCGCCATGTTTCGTCTGTCCTCTCCCGACAATGTCAGTTTGACGATGGCGATGACCACGTTGTGTACTGGGTGTTCTCCCGCTCCAAGTGACGTCATTTTTTTTTAAATAGTGATACAGGTCTGAGTTTTATGTTTTTCTTGAAGCTATAAAACTCCTCTACACCGCGCAGTCCGATCGAATGCCAAAACAGGCTGTCAACATCCCTGGCGACGCCCCTGATGACCTCTAGTACTACAGGTACCGCATTGCTAAATGCAGGTTAGGTTAGATAAATTTATTCTACTTTAATTTCTTCGTCTTCCGCATCATAAAAAAAGGCGTCTCAAGTACTCGTCGTGGCTTTGTTTAGTAGTATATAGTTTTTTGCAACTTTTTCTGTTGTTGGTTTCCGACAAGAAAAACCTATACTACGCTGATGTATCATAATTTACATACAATTTTTTATTGCTATATCATTTAGGTGTGCACTTCTAAATTTTTACCATGCAAACAATTTCTTTAACTTATCAATGACAAAAATTGTAGAGTACAATATGTAAAGGATGTTTGTAAGTATTAACTAAACAGTTAGTGTTAGTGAAGTTGGAAATTAAGTGAAACAAACTGTAGTACCTTCGGTATTCGGGAAGCCAGAATTACAGGAATATTGTCGTGGGTTCGGCCATGTTTAATCTGTCCCCGACAGGGACCATAAATATAACATCAATCTGTGTAGGGGCTATTCATATAATGTAAACAAAGTCTAAAGCCAATTCTATGTAAATAATAAATATTATATAATACAAAAATTTTAGGTATTCACTTCAAGAGAGGAAGAGTCAGGATACTTATCCACATACGAATACTGGACTCGTGTACATCTGTCTATCACAGAGAGAAGGTCGACATTAATTCGGCCGGGGAGAATGGCTAGAAATATTTTAGTCAGAAGACAAGTAATTATGGATTGAAGGCTTGTGTTCTTTTATGTTCGAACCCTAATCTAATAGGCGCAGAGGTTGGGAAAGACATCTACTCTGAGTAGTGGCCCCCGAACGCTGTTCACCATAGGACCCGAGGTGATTTGGGCATCAGTGTGTGTGTGATATATCACCTTCCTCCAGGTATTGTGACTGATGTGGCATAACGTGTACACCGTCTCCTGCGTTCGTGTATGGAAAGTTCCAGATCACTGGGAACCGGCCCCGCAAGCCACGGAAAAAAATCAAGTTAATGTAGGACAGATAACTATCTATCTAGATTCCAAAAACTCTTCCTCCTCAGAGTGGAGGTAGCCACGATAAATAGCAAATTGTGTAAAAATAAATAGGTAACCGCTATTTCATGAGAGTAATCCATAAGAACGATTTCTTACAATGTAATTTGACTGGTATATTGTTTCTATTTGAATTATCGTCTTGTCACGTGATGTTGGAAGCCCCTGTGGTAGGATATCTCCATACTACATACTATTCTGAAAACTATCTCAAATCTGTCTCGATTTAAAAGCTTACCTTGTCCGTCTGATCCAGTGTAGCCTTGTGAATTAGTGGACAGGTAAACATTAAAATGGCTGCGTTTTGTTTACAAGAGTCTAGAGTGACTATCACAGTACCTCACCGAATGAGAGAACACCTTCTGGGTAAGGGATAAAGTTCATGGATACTATACTTATGAATTGCTGTTCTTTCGCCTCCTGGAGACCAGTTCAACACTAAATAAAATCGTATTGCATCTACAACTACAGATGTTTTTCGGCTTGTAAACCCACCTATGGGACTGTGGGACGTCCTTGGGAATCATGGACTTCAGGTTCCATTGATGTATTATGTAAGATCCAATTAGGATTTGTAGACGGACACACAACCTCCAATCAAGACACGTGGGCATTTATCTTGATTTCATCACTGGTGACGAAGCATGAATTTTGATCATTTAGGACTTCGTTCTCATTCAAGATGGATTAACTGGGCAGAGAAGATGTTTACATCTTTGGACGCCTGTTGATGCTTTCTGGCTGCACTGAAGATGATGCATTAGTTTTTAGAATTCAGATTTTCTGTAGCAATGGAAAATTGAAGACGGATATCGAAAAGCCTTATCTTTGGTGGCCTCAAGTCACAGCCTGCAAAGCGAGAGGACAAGGAAGCGTGATCACTGATATACTCGAGTCACGATCCATACATACTGTTGGTGCAGACTAAGGCGATCTCTGGGATCCCCTAGTTACGAACTGTACCTACCATTAAAATTCTTCCACAGGGTTCAATAGATAGGGGTTTCTTATAGGCCCCAGTCATGAGCCGTACGTATTAGGACACTTCTTCCACAGAGTACAGGAGCCATATTCTACACAGAAAAAAAGAACCTCTTTTTTCGAAGACGAGTCTATATCATCAAATGGAAAATATGACATTCCTCCTTATTCTTCTATGTGCTTATCCGTCTCTTTGAACAAGTGTGCTAGTAATTCAAATTTGGTGTAAAAATGTGAACCGACAAAACCAATTCATATAGCTAGTTCGAGACCTATGGCCTCTCTGAGGACGTCGAGGTTCTTGAAGTGGTCTTCTTTGATTGGTTGATTTATGGAGTTTTTGGCTCGAAGGCCAAGCGCCGGAGCCGGTAGGCTATTCAGCGCATATTTATCTTTTAGTTTAAAAAATAAAATTAAAATAAAATTCAAGTAAAACAATTAAAACAATAGACATTCACGAACACACTTCAACAACATGGTCTTCTTTGATACAACGTACTAGAGAGATGAATGGCCATCTACTGTTTTCATACATCGACGCCGAGAAGTTAATTAATAGCTACGAGGATGACATAGCTATCGTCGACAAATACACTGGTCTCTCTTAGTTCTATATAGGTTTGGCTTCGGTTTTAGAAAATATACCCCTTATCTTTCCCTGTCACAAATTTTTAGTTTAAATTCTCTTGATAAAGATAGCTAAATGGAGTCTAAGTTAATTAAGGCTTTGCTCAGTCCCAAATCTACCTCTTAGTTAAATAAATATGTCTAGCATTCTAGAATAAAACTCGTGAAAGATGCCACCAAACTAAAGCGGCTATGCCATATAGACCAAGGCTCAGACACGCATATTTTTTAAGAAAATAGTTTGTTGTAAATTTCTGGGATTCCCCTTTTCGAATTCAAGTAAATCGCTCTGGCGGTTAAAAAGAGTTTTCCAATGAAATACGAAACATTCATGTGTAATGCAATAGAAGCCAAACAATGGATTATCATGGTTCTTAACTCGGGGTTCAAGGCACCCTTGTGGGTGGGGGTAGGCTTCTTACAGAGTTTCGAAAGTGGGGCCAGAAACCGAAAGCTAACGATTGATTGATTAAAGGTTATCTGGCGTCGTAACTGCAGAGGTCATAAACGCCGAATTGTTCAATTCTAAGATTCAATTTTGGGTATAGATAATAATAATAGTGATTTACTATGTATAGATGAAGGTAAATATTAATAAATCTAAATTCAGTATCAAGTATTAGTTATCAAATAGTGTAAGGGATATATATATATATATATATATATATATATATATATATATATATATATATATATATATATATATATATATATATATATATAGTGTTAAATTATGTTAAGATCTGAATAGAGTTAAAAGCTATTTGGTTTTAATCATTGTTATTACACATTTTAGGACCAACCAGTCTAAAGAGTCTAACTAGGCCCTTAGTATTGGTCGAAAGCTAATGATATTTGGTAGGTATCTATCTTAGTTAACGTTGAAATGAGCTTTACTAGACTAAGGAACAGAATTACATAAATATGATGTACATGATAACATAGGTTGAGAACCCCGACTCTACTGCTGCTGTAATTTAGTGTAAATAAATTCAAAAGGTTTCAAGACATTATTTCTTATAAATTCTTTTCATAAAGTCTTAACACCTTAACTGCGACAGAGACTGTCGCCATCTGAATTTCTTCAGCTTTGGGAAACCCTTACACAGTTCATATATGAAGCCTATTTCAATTTATACATTGGGTGCGATCGTGGTCATTTATGTATTATTGTAGCTGCAACCAAAAGGTTCTTTTCAGCCAAAGAAAGCCCTTTCCTCCTTCAACGACATTTAGGTCGTCAAAGAGAGGAAATTGAAGTAGAGTCGTTATATAGATTGCTCTCTCTATTGGAAATTATACAGATTGCTCTCTCTATTGGAAAGCTCTAAGATTAGGACGACTCCAATATTCGAAACACTCGACTATTGAAGACTTGCTTCATCATGGTGGGTCGATGAAGATCCTGGAATATATATCCTTCAGGCCAATTGAATCTCCAGGTCCCAAAACGAAATCAATGAGACGTATTTCAAAGTTGAAATGCTGCTTCAGCTGTCTGCGTGTACAGGTCCGTTCAAGAAAAGACTAAAACATTACAAAACTTTTATTCACGTCCGTATCATCATTTTACAAATACTATATTTTGGATTACCAGTATATCTTTAACTTACAGGCTCTATGATTTCCATGTTCAAAAGTGGAACGTCGTTGGTGGACTCATATTGATATAGAGTAATGTTAACAAGCAAAGTAGGCAAGTCTTCTCTTAAAAAATAGCTGATGCTGTTGATGTTAAATCTTTTCACTAAAACATGAATGTGAGGAGGGAACTAAGACTGAAATTACATGGAAATCACAAGCTTCGGCCAACTAAATGGTTCCCTGAAGCAATAGTATATAAAGCTTTGGTGCTATCATTGTAGTCCTCCATAAAATTGTCAAGGACTGTGATGGTGATAATCAACTTTTCATTCGACTAAGGTTACATGGTATTTTTTTTATTATCATCAGAAGACTCATTCAAGAGGTCTTCTGGTATCTAGTATTTGTATTGCGGTTTATAATGAACTACCTTGCCACAGAACGTATCGTCTTAATTGTTCGTAATGGTGAAACGAATTCATAATACATTACATTTATAGGATGATGTATATTACAAATGTTATACACTAAGGATGATGGCTATTGTGATATGGAGAATGGAAGGAAGGGGGTCCGTTTATTTTGGATTTTACGATGTAGATGTCATTGTACAAATGCGTGGGCCAGGAATAAAATCAGGAGACGATTCGCTTTTGTTTTGTCTGTTTTCGTCGCAGGGTCAACTGTTCAATACCAAGTCATACGCCAACTCGTGGAAACTGTTGTCGGCGTAAACTGGTGGTGCAAACAATTACGACTTCTTTCTTGCAACGGTGTTGTGATGACAGTGGTGGAGTAATCTTCGCGGAGTATAAACGACAATTTGAGAGTAAGTGGATGGAACAAAGAAATGTTCGTTTGCTATCACTAGGAATGACTATTGGTTTCAACAACAGTGATAACGACTGCAATGATGA
The DNA here is from genome assembly GCF_046742065.1 of Oratosquilla oratoria. Lineage (NCBI taxonomy): Eukaryota > Metazoa > Arthropoda > Malacostraca > Stomatopoda > Squillidae > Oratosquilla > Oratosquilla oratoria. The sequence goes on from NC_134797.1 coordinate 29,110,749, forward strand.
CGTATGTAATCTTTGCATGGCACCAGTAAATATTATGACGTGCTAAAATTATGACGCGCTAAAATGAAAACCCAGGTTTGGGCAAGGGTAGGTAGGGTGAGATGATGCCGCTATGATTGGATGTCTGACGCTAAGGATGACATTATTCTAGTGCTGAGGCTCATCACAGCAAATCTATTTACTGATATCTATCGCCCATGCACGTTTTTGGTTATATGATCACCATAGCAAATTCGAAAATGATGTTCAGTTCAACAAACTTGATGATGAAGTCATTGTCTCTACCAGAAGCGATCATGATTACTGCAGGGGGATGATTTACTGATTGGTTACTGCAGGGAAAGTGGTCATGATCGACTTGGGATAATGCTGTCACTAATCGCACCTCGTGAAAGAGCGAAAATGGGGTTACAAGCATCATTACAACAACAACAACTGTATTAGGTTATTTTGATACCCCGTCTGAACAGACGAGGGATGAAAATGGAAAGAACAAACATTGGAAAAAAATCGTATTTTTGTGAAATGTTTATGGTGATGAACTGTAAAACCACGACTTCATACGGAGTAGCACACATCATTTAGTGATCAGTACTCTTGCCTGACGTGTCAGGGTTAAAAAATGTCGACAATATGTCGTCAAAAAATACGACGACTTGCTCAAACCGTTCCTTTCTGTTTACGCTTTTAAGAAGACTTACGAACATAGAATATTGTTGC
>NC_134797.1:29116468-29118968 GCF_046742065.1 Oratosquilla oratoria
ATATATATGTATATATGTATGTATACATAGATAAAATAGCTCTCATTCCTGGTAGGAGCAAGTTTGCAAGGCCAGTCCTTAATTATTTCTAAAAGGTATAGGACCTCATAACATATGTCTAGGTCTCTACAATAACGAGGTTTTAGTGTAGTTTGGCAACAATGCCTTAGGTTCTAAACATGAAAGTTTCATGCAAGAGCAACAGATTATAGGATCGGATTCTAGGAGTCTATAGTATGCTAGATAAGGGTTGAATTGTAGATATGCTATGGCTATGAAATAACCATACTTAGTCTTAACAAAGCGTACGAGGATTGCGGGAGAGACGTACAGTGTTTGGGGGGGTATAATGTTTTCGTGACGTCAAGGCGAGCGACTTTGGGTGCACTGGCGAGAGCAGTCGATAAATGCAAGTGGCAAAGCTGGTTTTTGGATCGACGTGAAATATAGCAAGACAAGAGTCATGGCTGGAATACCCATAATTACGTTGCAAAATGGAATCATAATGTTTGCGATGAAAACACCAGCTCTTGTTTTTATTTTTTTTTTAAACGATTAGAGGCAACACCATTTTTTTTTTATTTGTGCGATAGTTCTGACGCTAGTCGTTTCCTTACCCAAATGAATATGATTTGTGATGAGACTTGGGTTTAAAGGGACGTCTTCGTTTTTCAGGAAATATTTTTTAATGTTTCAGATGCAATTTTGCCCCGAAACATGAATAATTACGACAACGACGACGATGATGAGGCTGAAGGAAATTGCATTGATGGTGAGTAATCAATCCAATTTTAAAACCAAAAACAAATAACGACATCGATTACAATACGTATGAAGAGAAATACTGTGTATTTACTTGATCAAAATAATTTTGATAGAGATAAATGTTAATTATAATTCGCACAAGTACAATTCAAAATATAAGAAATGAAAGTAGTGACGATTACAAACATAAGTATAAAATTAATGAAGTTATAAATGTAATCGTTATGAACGAATGAAACAAAAACGAAACAATAAGAATCGATAGGCAGATGACAGAATAATTACTCCATCACACTGAGTACCTTATGAGGCAGCCATAATGACAAATTAGTAAAACGAGCGAATTCTAGTGACAATAACAGACAAGAATTGGAGAATAAAGATACGGGAATAAATTTAGGGTTGACATACTTTGACGCAACAGAAAATTATGTGAATATTAAAATATATATAATATATATATATAATATATGATATATATATATATGAGATGAATCACTGACTGAAATGCGACATGTTGGGCATCAGGCCGATGACGTAGTTGTTGACATTGACAGCGAGAGGGAGTTGATAAATCGACGACATGAAATACATATTAGGCTTCACTTCAAACAAGAATATTTGCATCTCTAATCAGTTGCATTCACTTAAAATGACCAGACAACCTGTGCAAACGTCAGAAACGAGGTTATCTTTCCCATTTTCCTCAAAAAGGTCATTACACACAACAGGCGACAAAACGCCTCCAAGAAAATACAGGAACCATTTTCTGCATTTAGAAGAACTTGGATGGTGAAACGGGTTGCAGTGCAGAAGCAGTAAGCACGTATGAAGATAAAATAGGAGAGTGAGATCAAAGAAAAGAGAAATTTAGTAAAATAGTAGAAAGATAAAGTAGAAATGGAAACGAGTCTATGAAATGATTCATACACACAATTAGGTATTAAATGTTTGAATATGTGTAAGTACATCTGACTGTGCGTGTATTTAGTGTCCTTTGAAATAGTATGTGCTTGCAAATGCACACACACACACACACACGCACATAAAGCCAACAAAGACGCGCTTGTGTGTGTGTATGCGTGTGTGTGTGTATGCGTGTGTGTGTATGCGTGTGTGTGTATGCGTGTGTGTGTGTGTGTGTGTGTGTGTATGCGTGTGTGTATGCGTGTGTGTGTGTTTGTGTGTGTGTTTATGTGTGCATTTGTGTGTGTTTGTGTGTCTATACATTTGTGTACGCGTATGTACTTTTGTATGATTATGCGTGTGTGCATTTGTGTTTGTGTATCTATGTGTGTTAACGTGTGTAGTTTTGTGTATATGTATTTATGTGTGTGTTTGTGTATTGGAGTGTGTGTGTGTGTAGGTTTGTGTGTATGTATGTGTGTGTGCTGTTGTTTGAGTGTGTGTGTGTATTTGTTTGTGCGTATATGTGTGTATGTGTGATTTTGTGTGTGTATGTGTGTGTGTATGTGTGTGTGTGTGTGTGAGTGCGTGTGTGAGTGCGTGTGTGTGTGTGCGTGCGTGTGTGTGTGTGTGCGCGTGAGTGCGTGTGCATTTGTGTGTGTATCTGAGGGTATTTGTGTGTGTATGTGTGAGTATTTGTATGTGTGTAAATGTGTGATTGCACATGTATGTGTGTAAATGTGTTAGTGCATATGTGTATATGCATATATATATATATATATATATATATATATATGTATATATTTATATGTATATATATATATATGTA
>NC_134797.1:29121468-29128968 GCF_046742065.1 Oratosquilla oratoria
ATGGATTTAGTAAATGTAATAGGACTGTGTATTTATATGAATGTAATTATGTAGATATTCATGTTATCATGTTCCACAGTACTTTTATATGTAAGATATATACATATGGATACACGAGTACATACTCGTATATGTATGTATACATACATATATACATACACACATACACATACACACACACAAATATATATATATATATATATATATATATATATATATATATAAGAACATAAGAATAAAAGAGACTGCAAGAGACCATGAGGCCTACACTAGGCAGTTCCATGTCCATTACCACCTGTCATCCCCATCCATAAAGTTGTCTAACCGTTTCTTAAAACAACCTATAGTTTCAGCGCTCACTACGTGGTTACAAAGTTTGTTCCATTCGTTGATCACCCTATTAGTAAACCAATTCTTGCCTATTTCCTTCTTAAATCTAAATTTGCCCAGTTTAAATTAATTACTTCGAGTCCTGCCCTGTTGTCTTAATATGATGACCTTGTTTGCGTCATCCTTGTTAAAGCCTTTGATCCACTTTAACACTTCTATTAGATCACCCCGCACTTTGCATCTTTCCAGAGTGTGTAAGTTAAGGTGCCTAAGCCTCTCTTCGAAAGGTAAATTTCTGAACCCATTTATCATTTTGGTAATTCTCCTCTGCACTGATTCTAGTGAATTGATATCAGTTCTATAAGACGGAGACCAAAACTGTACCGCATAGTCAAGGATGGGTTTAGCGCTAGAGTTTGATAATTACCTCTGCACTTCTCTTCGTAACCGTCCTAGCAATGAAGCCTAATACTTTGTTAGCTTTATTCCTGGCGCTAATGCACTGTTTCCTGGATTTAAGGTCAGGACTCACTAGAACTCCCAAGTCTTTCTCGCACTCACTTTTCTCTAAAAACGTGTTATCTAAGCTATATCTATTTTCGGGGTTGTGTAGCCCTACGTTTAACACGCTGCACTTTGAGATATTGAAGTTCATTTGCCATTTTACCGACCATGTGAACAATTTGTTAAGATCGTCCTGCAGAATCTCGGCGTCGTCTCCTGACCTAATTTGGCGTCTTATTTTAGTGTCGTCCGCAAACTTACTAACATCACTGTTAATCCCATTGTCCAAGTCGTTTATGAACATAATGAGCAATAAGGGACCCAAAACCGAGCCCAGGGGATTCAATAGAAACATTCCCCCACCTGGTTCTTACACCATTTATAGTGACCCGCTGTTTTCTGTCACTTATCCAAGCTCTAATCTATTCTAACACTTTTTCTCCTATGCCATGGGCTTTGATTTTATTTAGTAGTCTCTGGTGAGGCACCTTGACGAACTCTTTGGTAAAGTCAAGGTGAATAACATCGTAACTATCATTGTTATCTGACGCCTTATATACTTTAGTGTAAAAGGATAAAGTATTAGTCACAAATGACTTACCCTTGAAGCATGCTATGTGTCACGAATCAAATTATGTTTTCCGATGAGTTCTCCGAGTCTATTAAATATTATTGATTCAAGCATTTTACCTTTAATTATGTCAAATTGATTGGCCTGTAGTTGCATATAGACGATTTATTTCCTTTTTTGAAAACAGGAAAAATGTTTGCCTGACCCCAAGCATTAGACCCTTTAGTTCTAATTTGCACGCGGATTTATTTAACTTCGTCTTCACTCAGATTATTATTTTTCCATTATATCATGTCTTACAACAACCATTACCCCACCACCTATTCTATTTTCTCTGCCTCTTCTCCAGATGGTATATCTTATTTTCCAGCAGTAGATTAACATTTTTTGGGAGATTAGTTTCTACTAAGGACATAATGTCAGGCTCGTTTTCCATAAAGAAATTATTTCCAGCCAGGCCGATATCAAACCATCCACATTAGTGTAGGCTATTTGTAGTTCACTCGCAAAATTTTCTGTGCTATATTGCCCTCCTGTCTTTTTTCGGAACTTCTTCACAAGGTATTTCATCAAAATATCCTCAGAAAAAACGACTGTTTTTCTTCTCTCATCTTCATTTTCTTTTTGTCCTTAGCTTCCTTGACCAGATCCTAAGATGTTCATCCTCACTCGCATCTTTCCTGATAAAAAAGTTTTAGATTTATCTTTTCCTACTAACTTCAAGCCTTGCTGATTACTTCATTTTCTATAACTTGGGGTTTAAACTTTATTTTTACTGGACGTAAACTCTTACATCGACCTAAACTAAACATATTACCAATATAATCATGTGTATTCAAGTCATTCCTTATGATCACGTGGTAATCTTCTTGGACCTTTTGATTCTCACGTTCCTGGTGTACATTTCATGAACTAATAACGACCAAAAATGATGATACATCTAATCCTATTTACTCAATTAACTACGTTTCTGTCAAGATATACTCCTTTTTGATAACATTCGCTACATTTTCCAACCTATCATGTCTTCTGTTCTCTGCTGCTCCTGATAACCAACCTTCCAAAACATCCAACAGTTGATGCGTAGGTGTGTGTGTTCGTGCGTGCGTGTGTGACTCACCATGGTCTTGGATCACGTGTTGGACTCGTGATCGGCAGCTATTTCCCTCCCGGAAGAGAGCTCAGAGCTCATATATGACCGATCTATGGGTAATGCTGTGACCTTACACGCACACACACACAACTCCCCGCCCACAAGAGTTGGAGTAACGGCTCGCAACGCAGCGATACTGATATAATTTCAGCCCTGGACGGGATTCGAACCAGGACCACCGTAGTGGCAGCCGGGAACTCTACCACTGCGCCATTGAGTCGTGTGTGTGTGTGTGTGTGTGTGTGTGTGTGTGTTATGTGTGTGTGTGGTGTTTGTGTGTGTGTGTGGTATGTGTGTGTGGTATGTGTGTGTGGTATGTGTGTGTGGTGTGTGTGGTATGTGTGTGTGCGTGTGCTTGTGTATGTGTGTGTGGTATGTGTGTGTGGTATGTGTGTGTGGTGTGTGTGGTATGTGTGTGTGCGTGTGCTTGTGTGTCAATTTGCATGCATGTGAGCGCGCGCGCGTGATTGTGTATGCATTCACACATACAGTATACACATCTTTTCTCCAAAAAGATCCACAATTAATATAAACCTATTTTCACGAGGTAAATAGGGATCTTCCAACTAGCTATACCAACTATTTACTTTGAGCAGCGTTCCAGTAATTCCTGTGTCCAATTTTACAACCTACCCTCTCCTCCCCTCCTCCTGTCTGCATTTCATTCATGTGTATCATTTCATTAAAACCAACAAAATAAATTTTACTCCATGTAATACATCTTTCTTTCTAGAATTGAATAGATAAAGCCAAGAAAATAGCTTCCTCGACACTTCCTGTTCTGCAGAATTGGTAGTGAGACTTTACAATCTGTCAAAGTACTTCGAATCGAATGAAGAATCGGGTCTTTTGTTTACACACGTTTCCAAGTGTCTTTCTCATTCATATATGAATGAAAGGCTTTTTCAAAACCAAAACATTCTTTTCAATACTCACCAGGGGCTTTACATTCTCGACATTGACTCGTTCTACAAATCTTTGCCATGGTTCTGTTATTGACAAGTGGCGAATTTGACTCGCTGCCCACTTCTTCAACACAGCGCACTGGCGTAAGTTCCGTAACTGTCGGCCTCGGTAGTAACTGACCCTTACTGACCGACTTGGTCGTACGCATGCGCACTCAAATGTTTGCCAGTTGCAGTGTACGCATTCTTGGTAATGATGGATTACAAAACCAAATATTTCCTAGTCGTTAGATTAAGTATACTGGCGGAATGTACATTGCCATATATACATATATGCACACACACACACACACACGCACACACACATATATATATATATATATATATATATATATATATATATATATACATAGAGAAAGAGAGAGAGAGAGAGAGAGAGAGAGAGAGAGAGAGAGAGAGAGAGAGAGAGAGAGAGAGAAAGAGAGCAAGAGAAAAAGGAAGGAAGAGAGACAGAGAAACAGAGAAAGAGAAAAGCATAGAGACGTAGAGAGATGAAAAATAAAAGAAAATGAAATTGCACAAGAATGGAGACCTACAAATTGTTCAACAGTATTACTGAAAAAAATCTCTTACTCAAAGTAAATTCTCTGTAGTGTTTACATGTTAGCGATTTACAGGACCGAAGAAAACTTAATTTCCAGTCTTTTGCAATCGTCTTCATCGAAAAGGACAACAATCTTTCACCTTTACAAAACTGCAGGTATCTCGTTTGTGTATATATGTACGTGCATGTGTGTGTGTCTGTGCGTGCGTGCGTGTGCATGCGTGTGTGTGTATGTGTGTGTGTATATTCACCTTGGTCTTTGGATCACGTGTTGGACTCGTGATCGACATCTATTCCCCTCCCGGAAGAGAGCTCAGAGCTCGTATGACCGATCTATGGGTAATGCTATGATGTGTGTGTGTGTGTGTGTGTGTGTATACAACACTTTCTAAGTGACTGACAGACATTGCTCTTGACAATCGTCTTCATTATCCAGTACATACTTTCCTCGAACAATTGTACATTATTATCAAATTTGCACTTGAGGCTCCTTCAAGAGAACATGAAGTCATTACCACTTTGCAAGGATGACGTACATTTACAAATTTTATTTGGGCTACTGCCAAGCGATTTTATTCAGCAGAGGGTAGCATACCGCTTGCTGAGAAAAAGTTTAAGAAAGGTATTACGGGTGTAGAGCCCACACCAGCTGAGTTATTCAGGAACTGTAGCATTATCAATGTTAGTAATTATGGAGAATAATTCTTCCTCCAGTTAACTCACGGACTTGCGAATTCTGGTTTCGAACTCTGCCTGGTTGTAATGGTTAAGGTGAACGTTCAGTTACGTTTGTGGGATTTATAGGATTAGGGGTTATTAGTGGGATTATGTGGTCGCGCGCACACACACACACACACGTACACGTACACACACATGCACGTACACGCACACACACGCACATGCATGTACACGCACACACACACACTCATACACGCAAACACACATGCACACACGCACGCACGCACACACACACACACATACACACAGACACACATACACGCGCGCGCACGAGCGCACGCACGCTCATACACATAAGCACACACATACAGGCAGACACAGACACACACACAAACACATAAACACACACTGACACACACACACACACGCACGCACATACACGCGCACGCACGCTCATACATATAAACACGCACACACATACAGTATGTACATATATGTACATATGAGTCATGTGTTCGTTAAATATAGTGGTTTGTGTGTGTGTGTGTGTGTGTGTGTGTGTGTGTGTGTGTGTGTGTGTGCGTGCGCGCATGTACGTGTGCATGTTTGTGTGCGCGTGCCTACTTGCTCTTTCCGTTTTCTGGAGAAGTTTCAAGAATCTTGTCTATAAATACATTACCGACGCTGTCAGGCCGTCATCGGCAGCATCCAGCTCCAAGGCCAGCTGCGAGAACAGCTGGCTAAACACCTCCATAAGCCATCACGTACCAGCTGCTGCGTATCGTATCCTGGACTTTCCAGACCTTGGATTCACCAAACCTTTACGATCGTAATATTTCTTTTTCATTTTTTCACTTTACGAGTAAAACGTATACTCCGTAAATAATAATTTTTGTATTGCATTTAAGTTCTACTTAAATTTCGTTTCAGCAAGAAACTGAAACTAAGATATAAAGGAATGAAAAATGTGGCTTCCGAAACGACAATTTTGGCAAATGGATACGATCGTAGAAAGTTTGTTGAATCCAAGCCCCGATCGTCGTGGTCCCCGGATTCAACCGACGGGACGCCATTGTCGACTATTTTGTGAATATGAAACTCACATCCTCATTAATGACAAGAGTAATCAGGTGCGTTTACTCGTTGGATAGAATGTCTTTCTTCGATCACAAACCCATCTGATGCTCTGCAAGAGCTCATCTTGGTTGCGAATATTCGAGAAAAGAGAATTTGTTGTTTCAGAAAATCCCATGAATCGTACTTCCAAGCCATTTTGGTATAAAATGATGGTGATTAATCTTTTGAAAGAAAAATAGATAAACGACAAATGATAATGGTAATAATGGTGACAATAACAATAATGATAATTGTAATAATTGCAATAAATAAAATAATGATAAAAGTAGTATTATCATCATTTATAATAGTTGTAGTATTGGTAGAAGTAATGATAAGACTAATAATAATGATAATAATAATAATAATAATAATAATAATGATAATAATAACAATAATGATAATAATAATAATTAATAATAATAATAATAATAATAATGATAATAATAATGATAATAATAATAATGATAATAATAATAATGACAATAATAATAATGATAATAATAATAATGACAATAATAATTATAATAAAGATAATAATAATGGTAATAAAAATAATTACAATAATCATAATTAGGATAATAATAGTAGTAATAATAAAGATAATAGTAATAATAATAATAATAATAATAATAATAATAATAATAATAGTAATAATAATAATGATAATAATAATAATAATATTAATAATAATAATAATGATAATAATAATAATAATAATGATAATAGTAATAATAATAATAATAACAATAGTTATAACAATAATGATGATAGTGATAATGATAATAAAAAGTACTAATGATATAATGATAATAATGACTGATAGTAATAATATAGGTAACAATGATAATAAATTATACTCTCAAAGGAAAGACAAATCGTAAGGGCATAAAGGACAGAACCTAATAAGCTTATGTAGCATTCTGATCTCTATAGCAATTCCTCGGAGGGCGGAAGAACAGATGGATTGTCTCATGAATCATGGGCTGACAAACTGGGCAGGTGGGCCAGGGTGGGTCTGTGGGTGAAAGAGAGAGAGAGAGAGAGAGAGAGAGAGAGAGAGAGAGAGAGAGAGAGAGAGAGAGAGAGAGAGAGAGAGAGAGAGAGAGAGAGAGAGAGAGAGAGAGAGAGAGAGAGAGAGAGAGAAAGAGAGAGAGAGAGAGAGAGAGAGACGTGGCTTTGGGTGGGTGGGTGGGTTCCAGGAGGTAGGAGGAGGGGGAAGGTTTGAACATGTAACTCTTCGATACAACGTGAGGGACTTGAAGGACTTCAAAGGGTAGTGGATGAATTTTGGGCGATGGAGACCAGGCCCATCAAACTGACTTTTTTTTTTCTTTTTTATGGGGTAATGGTCCAGACAAATAAATCTGAGTTATTATTTCGGGTGGATAGGATTGATGGATTGGTGGGTTGTCGCAGGAGGTCTGGGGGCCAAAGATGAACACAAAGCTGGACAGTCTGGGATGGGCGCAGGGATTGTTAGATGGAGAGACGGAAGAGGAGGGAGAGATCAGTTAAGATAGGGCGTATGTGTCAGGCAATTTGGGAAGAAGGAGGGACAAAAGGTCATGGATGGCACACGTCTTGAAGAAAAAAAGAAGAATATCTTTACTTTTTTGCTGAGTCATGGAGTGTCTCG
>NC_134797.1:29133968-29138968 GCF_046742065.1 Oratosquilla oratoria
TCGGGTAGAGAGCCCTTTGACGAACTTCGAGAGGTTATGGGTCACCCTCGATTGCTACTCTGCTGTCAGAGACTACCAACCGAGGATCCACAGAAGTTTCCTCAGTTGGGAGCCTGAGCCTGACCTTTGTAGTTGGTAGATACTGGAGAATTTTGTTCGGTGCTGAAGAGGTCTCCATGTTGTTTAGATACAAAATTTCATAAGTAGTGGACAAATGATCATTTGTATTTAATTGTAAAGGTTTCGCTGCACGGTGGGAGATGACCCCAATCTGGTAGCATAACAGGCAAGATTGTACAGCATATCAAGCATACTGTCCATCAAGTGACTCAGGTCAATTGCAAGGAGACCCCTTTCTAAAGAAAATACCAATCACTACTCTGGCTGAAGAGTCTTCTGTGAATTGCTCTGAGGTGCTGTCTCACTCACATTTAGCTTCCTAATCTATTGTATATATTTATTTGGTGAATGGGAGTTGGTGGGTGGGGGTATATATGAGAGGCAATATTGCTAACGATTCTGTTCATAACCTTTTTTGGTCTTCCACAGTACTGTGTCCTATTATGTTATATCAGTCTTCATCATACGTCTTTTGAAACCTGCTGTTGAGATCTGTGAAAGCTGAGTGAAATCGTCTGATGTTTAATAGAACAAAATGAATAAACATTCCATTAGGCTGTGATAGTTTAAATGAAAGAATTCTTAATTCACGACGTTTATAGGTCATTGTAGCCCAAATTGAATCGTTTATCAGAACAAAACGATTGAAGTGGTCATTGGACTTTAGTGGATTAACATTTTCTCAAAAAAGATGATCACATCTTCCACGGTACTATAGTGTCTTCTCACAATGAAATACAAAGGGAAAGCAAGCCAGTAATCCCTGATGAGTTTAATATTCAATTTGATTTAGCGAATGGAATTGTCTATCATGTCTCGTCGCAGTGACAATTCGATAACTCACAGGTATCCTTCTCCTACTCCTTTAGATAAATAATTCTCGACTCAAACTTATTTAAAAGAAAATCTAGAGTATACGGATCAGAGAGGCCCCTTTATGCTATCTCGGAATAAACCATGCTAAATCTTGATTCCCTACCTGCAGCATATTGCCCATTTTGAAATTTTTGCTCTAATAGACAATGCTACTAAGCTACGGAGCTGCCTAGTGTAGGCCTTATGGTCTCTTGCAGTCTCCTTCATTATTATGTTCATACAGAAAACCCTCTGTTTTTGTGTCAGAGCATATCAGAGCCATTTCAGGGTAACCCTCTAAGCTAGGCGTTTAACTTGTGTCCTTATATCTCCTAGACTTATGCATTGCTGTTCTTCTTTAGCTTTCTGGAGACCACTTCAACGCTGAAGAGAATCGTTGTGCATCCACTAACTGCCTGTGTTGGTGTGGTGTAGAATTGTATTTTGTTGTTTTGTTATTTATTGTATTATTTATATTGTGTTATTATGTATCTATATTAGGTATAAAATTTGGTTGTGTTGTATATCGCAGATGCGATGCGCGCCTTTGTTTTGGCGCGAATTGGAGCGTGGCGTCAGTATCGAAGAAGGCCTTGCTGAGGGTGCACGCATTTGTGATTGTGTCATTTTGTGTGTATCTAAATATAAAATTTAACTCTTACTTCGCGCACTCATTAGCCACCCAATACATTAAATGGTGGCAGCTCAAATTTAATCACTGTGCACGTCTCCACAGACTAAAATTAGAGTTTTTGATTTGTGTCTCCTGTAGTCCTCTGCAGGTCACTACTGGTCCACAGATCACATGTTGAGAATCACTGCTGTATAGCATATGGTCCAATCCAAGAATCATACCATAGATGTCGCTAGGTAATTTGATTTAGCTTTCGTCGCATATTGTCCAATGAAACAGTCGACTTATGATTCCTTTAGCATGGGGTCCTGTTCTTATATGAAAGAGATCGTATGTCGACAACAACAAATAGTTTGAGATGGGGTGAACGTGGTCCCGAGTTCAGGTGAACAAAATTGTTTCGAATTGAACGGGAGCATCAGGTGACGCAGGGCGCTGAAATGGTGACGTCATACATTGATAGTGACTATGACTTCAGTGAATTATTAGTATTTCGTTTGCAGTATTCGGCGCCTCTCTCCTTGGGAACAGTTTTGCATCAAGAGAGTCACAGAGAGAGATTCAATGAGGATACCAGCATTCTTGTTTATTTGTTCGTTTATTCATATAACAACAATTTTATTTATTCATTTACTTATCTATGTTTATTTATTTATTTATATATTTATCTTATCTTATTTTATTTTATTTCATTTCTCTATTTCATTTATTTATTCATTTTATTATTTTTTATTTTTTAGGAATGTCCCCTTTGGGGCTACAGAGAATAGGATTCCTAGTCCTATTCCCGTCCCTTTTTTGTCGCCTTTTACGACTCAAGTAGGAACACTCGATGGCAGTATTCTTCTCCCCCAGCATTACTTCTGACCCAGGGCAGTGGCCGAGATGCAGGGATTACCCGTCATCCAGGAGGAGCCAAGAAGAAAGGGAAGGGGTGGGGGGTGGGGTGGGAGTGGAGTATGTGGGGATGAAATGGGTGGGAGTGGATTTTATGCCTTTGTTTTTGGCCACCCCCCTTGTAAGGGGGAAAAAGACGCTGGTATATGTATGGTATACGTATGTATTGATTTACTTATAAATTCATTTATTTATCTTTTTATTTGTCCATCCCGTTATCAATTCATTTATTATCTATTAGTTTATCTATATATTCATTCATTTAATGAAGATTATCTCCAATCATAGAATAAAGCTACATGACCTTGGTTCGTAGGAGTAAAAGGCCATTTACACCTTCAAACGGTTTGTCAAACCCGGTTTGTCATTACAAGTGTTTGAAGTGATGTTTGACTGTGTGAATGGGGTATTTGGTCGTCAATCACATTTGTCAAACGTGTTTGGCAACCAAATGGCCCATTCACACGGTCAAACATCACTTCAAACACTTGTTTGACAAACCGTTTGACAAACAGTTTGAGCGTGTCAATGGCCCTTAACACAAATGTTCAGGGAGGTTTCAGTGCAATACATTTGAATACGAGACGCGAGATGCAAATTGGGGTGGGGTGGCGGCGTAGTTTAGTCTATTACTGGGATAGACAAGAGGGTCCGGTTAACTAGCATCATCTCTCATCAGCCAACAAATGGTCCATTCCAGTCTTGCTGTCTAACAAGTGAGAGAGGGTGACAATCCAACTTTAGTCAATTTCGTGTTTAACAACACGACAATCCGGATTTATAAAAAATTCAGAGGATGTAAACACAGGTAGTGTTCGATTTGAAATTGGTTATATTTTTTAATATGAAAAAGGAAAGGGAGAGAAAGAACGAAATGAAGTGAAATAGATAAATGTAAGAAAAGGAAGGATTTGTGAAAGAAAGGAAAGAAGGAAGGAAGGAAGGAAGGAAGGAAGGAAAGAAGGAAGGAAAGAAGGAAGGAAGGAAAGAAGGAAGGAGGAAGGAAAGAAGGAAGGAAGGAAGGAAGGAAGGAAGGAAAGAAAGAAGGAAAGAAGGAAGGAAAGAAAGAAGGAAGGAAGGAAGGAAGGAAGGAAGGAAGGAAGGAAAGAAAGAAGGAAAGAAGGAAGGAAGGAAAGAAGGAAGGAAGGAAGGAAGGAAGGAAAGAGGAAGGAAGGAGGAAGGAAGGAAGAAAGGAAGGAGGGAAAGAAGAAAGACAGAAATGATAAAATATAAAAATGAAAACAAAGAAAATATAACAGAAAGAAAAATAAACAAGACAGGAAAAGAAGAAAGACAGAAATGATAAAATATAAAAATGAAAACAAAGAAAATATAACAGAAAGAAAAATAAACAAGACAGAAATAAAGAAAGCAAAGAAGAGAGAAAAGAAAGTTAAAAAGATAGAAATAGGGCGACAGAGAAAACGATAGAAAAGAGTACGGAATGAAAGAAAGAAATAAACAAAAAAAGAAAAAAAAACAAGGAAGAGAAAATCGTGCAGATTATATACAAGCAGAATTACGCCAAGAAGGAAAATACCTGAAATAATATATAAGTGATAACCTTTACGATGTGCCAGCACTGCATTGATCACAGACAAACAGAAACGACCGTGGAGACAAGGCTACCAACCCTTCCGAGAAATTCGCTTTGCGATACTTTCTGGTAAATACGTATGTACTCACCGACTTTATTTGAATGTGGTCAATACATTAAAAAAAATCCTTTGTGATTATGGTTGACGTCAATTCTAATGTAGATAAACTTTTTTTTTCATCATGAATACTTTATTGGTGATCACACGATATTCATCACAATGAGTGAAAAATTTCATATTAATCTGATTTTTTGTCTTAAATACTCTCCATTTTGCTTATTCATAATTGTCTTTTACATCGATTTCTTACGGCGTTTGTGAAAATCGTCTATTTTTCATATCAAGTGAACGAAGTCTATTGGGAACATCGATGATCGATCCATAAGGAAGACATTTTAAAGAAAAAAAAAAATAACGCAACATTTCAGAAAATATTTTCGTATTATCCATATTTCAAATTTCTAGAATATGTTACATGGTATCATACCAAGTGGCTCTTAATCCATTTGGTGACTACACGATTGATAACTATGATATTTTTATTATCTTTTCCGCAGTAAAACCTTACAGCCTTCCTTTGTGAAATTTCAGGGTTTGGGAAATGTTCAGTGTCTGCCCTTCAAACTTCGATAATGTAAAGATAATAAATGTAAATATGTGAAATAATGTAAATAACGTAAAATTCTGTCGATAACGTGCATTTTTCTCCTTGGGAGTAATATCGCAGAGATTGAGTTGGATAGTATAAGAAGGGCAGAAGGGAAGAGGGGGCGAGTAGAAGACAATCCTGATCAAATTCTATTTCAATTACTCTTCCTTTCTCTGCAAATGTATCATTCTTAGTTATTTCAAATTTTTTTTCCATAACTGAATACTCTTAAAACAGAACGAATTAT
>NC_134797.1:29143968-29153968 GCF_046742065.1 Oratosquilla oratoria
CTCCAATCCCTGACCCGCTACCCTTGCATTCACCTCTCGCACCACCCCATCCATATATAAGTTGAACAGCCAGGGCGACATAACGCATCCTTGACGAAGTCCCACCTTTACCTCGAACCACTCACTCTCTCCATTTCTAATCCTGACACAAGCTCTACTACTCTCATAAAAACTCTTGACAGCTCCCAGAAGCTTTCCTCCTATCCCGTATATCTGCATAACCTCCCACAGTGCCTTTCTGTCTACCCTATCATAAGCCTTTTCCAGATCCATAAAAGCCCAAAAAACATCCTTCCCCTTTCCTATAGCTTTCTCACATATCTGTCTTACCGCAAAGATCTGATCTAATCACAGGATTCTTTCACGACTGACGCCTTATCTCCACTCAGAAAAGAATGCCGGTCATTTTTATCTTCTTCCTCACCAGACGCCAGGTAGATGTTGTCATCTGTCAGATCGTCGGCATTTTGATCAGACTCCTCCAACCGTCACCATCTTTGTATAATCTCCCTTGATTCATTTCTTCTAGTGTTAGATTTTTTTGTCTTCTAATGTTCTTCTAACGTCCTCCTTAAAATTCTTCTTTACCATTTTACTCTATCTCCTTATCATAATGCTGTATGCCCAAATTCGTAGGCACTGATTATTATAATCGACAAAATATTTCCTTTTTTTCGACCTAAACAATCAACAATTATTTCTTTTCTTGTTCCCCCACCCTTACGGACTCTGGTGAATGCCACTTGCCCTGGCTGTTGCAACTTATCTCCTCACCACCTCCTCCTCTTCCCCACCCTCCTTCTCCTCCTCCTCCTCTTCCTTCTTCTTCTTCTTTTCATCCACACTATCACGGTTTCTCCAAATATGATTCTCGTAACTCCATTTCTCCTTCCTTTCTTTCTCTCTCTCGCTCCTCTCTCTCTCTCTCTCTCTTTCTTTCTCTCTCTCTCTCCTATTATTCTTTCTTGCTTTGCTTTGTTTATATCTTCCTTTTTCTTTATCTTTCTCTTTTTTTTATTTTTCAACTCTCCTCCTTTCCTCTCTCCCTCTATGATGTCTTATATCAAACTCTTTCTTTCCCCCCCTGCCCTTTCTTCCACCTGAACTGATGCCATACTCAAAACGTGGAGAATTCCACTGTAGGAATGGGCAACCGTTTCCCGCATTTTATTTTCTGTTATTAGTTTTACATTTACTCTTTGGTACGATGATATAGTCCTTCTTTTTCTTCCTCTTCCTCCTACTCCTTCTCTTCTTTTTCCTCTTCCTCTTTTACTTCCTTTTCTTTCTCTTCTTTCAGCTCTCTTTCATCATTCTTTTCCTCTTTCTCCTCCTTTTCCTCCTATTCCTTCCTTTTCTTCTCTTCCCATTTCTCCTACCCTCCTCTTCTTCGCCCATATTTTCCTCCTCTTCCTCTTTTCCTCTCTCCTTTTCTTTTTCCTCTTTCTTTTCATTCTCCTCATTTCGCCATTTTATACCTCCTTTCTTTCCGTTTTCTTCGGGACAAATTTCTTTCCCTCTTCCTCTCCCTGACTCGTCTTTTCTCTGATGTAAACTCGTTCTTCTTTCCTTTCCTTTCCACTTTTAATCCTCCCTCATTCGTCCCCACCTCCTCCACTTCCTCCACCTCCTCCCCCTCTCCTTCCGCAGAGCATGGGCTGTTCTGTCTTAAAATCTCGATGAGCTTACGCCTGTTGGCTCTCACATTTGGCTGAAGCAGCTGACTTCACCCTTTGTGTTTGGACAGCCGGGGCGAATGGAGATCATAACCAACCATTGGCGAGGAAGGAAGAGTTGAGGAAGCGGAGGAGAAAGAGAAAAAATGAGAAGAAGGATACATACAAAAGAATAAAAGGATGAGAATAAAAACGAAAAAGTGGTAAGAAAAAAGTATGTGTGGGTAAAAAAAAAGAGGAAATATAATATGAAATAAAGAGCAATGATAGAGAGGTGAGAAAGGAGAAGGATGAAAGGAGAAAGAGAGCAGGGAAATATGACTCTCCCTCGTCCCCCCCTTTCTCCTCCCTTCCCTCTTCCTCCTCCTCCTCTTCCTTCACTCACCTCCTCACCCTCCTTCCTCCCGTTCCTCAAATCGGCTCATGACAAAGCTTTTAGAGTTATAATGTTGATTTTAGAGTTCCACAATGGAAATAAGCGTACATGCTTTTTTGTGTTATCCTCGGCAATTTGCAATTATTATTTCGAACTATGTAGTCTTGTCATTATCTGCACTTTATGTATATTGATTCTTTACCAAATAAATTTATTATTATCATTATCATTATTATTATTATTATTATTATCATTATTATTATTATTATTATTATTATTATTATTATTATTATTATTATTATTATCATTATTATTATTATTATCATTATTATTATTATTATTAGTACTATTATTATTATAATTATTATTATTATAATTATTATTATTATTATTATCATTAATCATTATTATCATTATTATTATTATTATTATTACTATTATTATCATTATTATTACTATTATTATTAATGACATTTATATTCGCTTTCTAAACCTTACTGAATATCGTCCATTTCTCCGTCCACTACGAAACAGGAATACCAACATTTCCGAAAGAGGAGATGCAATGGGCCCACACTAGTATGCTCAGTAACGAATGAATGGATGACTGTGAAATCAATCTACGAGGAACAAAATCATGGTGCAACATGAGATACCACCCCTGGCAATGAAATGCTGGTGTTCCTTTGTTTTTGTAATTGTTCAAACGAACCCTAATGACTGAGAAAAAGACTTTCCTATCTTTAATCTTTGACATCAATGTTATAGGCCTCAGTAAGAACATTCTATCCTATACTATCACCAATACCATCGACATTACTATCAACAGCATTTCGAATACAACCTCGATTCTTGTTTTTTCGTTTTTTTTTTCCAGTGGAATCATGGAACTGCATTCCTTGGTCTGATTTCCAAATTATCTGTGACTTAGCCTTCTATTTATTCTGGAAGACGTCAGGCGATTATATTCAGCTACGGATCCTTTAATTGTAATGCCACCCTTGATAGAGTTTGGTTCATCTAACATCAGTCAGTATCATTAACCAACTGTGTACACACACGCGCACACACACACACACACACACACACACACACACACACACACACACACACACACACACACACACACACTGCAAGCCGGTACTCCTATTCCAACTCTCATGGACAAGGAGGTCTGTGTGTGTGTGTGTGTGTGTGTGTGTGTGTGTGTGTGTGTGTGTGTGTGTGTGTGTGTGTGTGTGTGTGTGTGTGTGTGTGTGTGTGTGTGTGTGTAAGCTCACAACATTACCCATAGATCGGGCATACGAGTATATGAGCTCTGAACTCTCATCCAGGAGGATAACAGCTGTTAATCACGAGCCCAACACGTGATCTAAGGTCTTGGCGAATCACATCAGTGTTGTTCCGCTGCTGAGTGGTGTGTGTGTGTGATGCTCAGGCCTACATGATTCACTCACGCGCTTCCCACCGGATTCCCCCGACCGGCGAGGATTCTGACTTCTGACTCAGCCCTGACGCACCGGACATCTCGCGTTGGAAATGTCCCTGATGTCACCAAACAGGGGTTAAAGTTTGCCATAGCTGCGTGAATCGCCGGGTTAAAAGGGTTATCCCACTGGCTATTTTTCCTCCAACCTTCGATTAATCGGCGATAACGCCCATCTCCAGAACTTTTTCCGCTGTAAAATCAGTATGTCAAATTATTTCATCTCAAAAAAAAAAAAAAAAAAAAAAAAAAAAAATAGAATGTCATTTGATAAGTTGGAGGAAAGATACGGACTGCAAATCTTTTCTAACAGTCGGAGGGAAAATAGCCCAGTGTGATACCGAACTATCAAAGCACCCACTGCTACACCAACGACCCCACTCACCCCGGTAACACCAACTCCGGTGTCCGTTAATCTGCCTTAGCTGCCCCCGCTTCAGACTGCACAGTACACAAGTAACTGTACTCCGCGACAATATTGCGGGTTCTCATAAGACAATCCGATTTAATCTCAGTGCTCCACAGATAGTATGATTCACAAGTGCTCCACAGATAGTATGATTCACAAGTGCTCCACAGATAGTATGATTCACAGTGCTCCACAGATAGTATGATTCACAAGTGCTCCACACATAGTATGATTCACAGTGCTCCACAGATAGTATGATTCACAAGTGCTCCACAGATAGTATGATTCACAAGTGCTCCACAGATAGTATGATTCACAAGTGCTCCACAGATAGTATGATTCACAAGTGCTCCACAGATAGTATGATTCACAAGTGCTCCACAGATAGTATGATTCACAAGTGCTCCACAGATAGTATGATTCACAGTGCTCCACAGATAGTATGATTCACAGTGCTCCACAGATAGTATGATTCAAGTGCTCCATAGATAGTATGATTCACAAGTGCTCCACAGATAGTATGATTCACAAGTGCTCCACAGATAGTATGATTCACAAGTGCTCCACAGATAGTATGATTCACAAGTGCTCCACAGATAGTATGATTCACAGTGCTCCACAGATAGTATGATTCACAAGTGCTCCACACATAGTATGATTCGCAAGTGCTCCACACATAGTATGATTCACAAGTGCTCCACAGATAGTATGATTCACAGTGCTCCACAGATAGAATGATTCACAAGTGCTCCACACATAGTATGATTCACAGAGCTCCACAGATATGATTCACAAGTGCTCCACAGATAGTATGATTCACAAGTGCTCCACAGATAGTATGATTCACAAGTGCTCCACAGATAGTATGATTCACAAGTGCTCCACAGATAGTATGATTCACAAGTGCTCCACAGATAGTATGATTCACAGTGCTCCATAGATAGTATGATTCACAGTGCTCCACAGACAGTATGATTCACAAGTGCTCCACAGATAGTATGATTCACAAGTGCTCCACAGATAGTATGATTCACAGTGCTCCACAGATAGTATGATTCACAAGCAGGTTACACTCGATGTACCATTAAATTCGTTGGCTGAATCTCAACAGATCGTTCTTGCCGCCCTCACAGAGGAGTTAAATCTCATTTGCACTCGCTTCAAGGGCCTGATTGTTGTCCCTTTGAGGAAGATTTTCTAAATTGACGCAACACCAAGTAATAGTCACTTCACCGGCACTATCCATCTGTCTATTCATCTACTTCTATTTCTACCCAACTACAATCAATCTATGTATGCACTTTTCTATCCCCATGTCTATCTATTCACAGTACATCTATTTATCTATATATTCATCTATATGCCTACCTATCTATGTATCTATCAATAGATTTATCTACCTATACATATGTTTATTTAGATATATATTTATCTAATTATCTCTTCATTTATTGGTCTACATATATTTGTCTCTGCTGATATATAAAAGGGAGTTTATTTTTCTATTCTGGCTACATTTAAACTATTGTGCTCAGTTACTACAATGAAGGTGTTGGATTTTGTTTAAGTAAACAATCCAGATGAGTAATATGCATATCTATCTTGACCCTCGAATCATTTCCAGACACTTCCTCCTTATCCTGTCGGTTTTGCATATAATTAATACAACCATATTCCAGTACATTGGGTGGTTGATGTTATGCCAGTGCGTTACATACACGTTTCCGCTTTCGAACGTCATTACAGTATTTACGAATTTTGTCACGTGATATCTCGCCGATGTAAGATTCGTTACATCCATTACAAGAAATTTCATTGACACTAGCCTTGCTATCTCTTTCCTAATTTGTCCTCTCACTTTTGTAAATTCTTTTATTGTCTTGTTGGTTTGGCATATTACTTCCATGGTGCTAACCTTGAGCGCCCGACCAAGAGTTGTAGTGGCATCGTTGGTCGGTCATTAAACAGTGCAAAAGAGAGGCAGAAAAAAATAACCGACAATCGTCGTCAACGCAGTGAACCAGCAAATAGGATTATACAACTATTTTTTCCAATCATTCCCTCAGCAAGCGTTTCACTTTCCTCTATTATTGTCTTTATTTATGCATTGCTTGGTTCTTAATATCTTCCTTGTTGCCCTCTTCCTTTCATTAAGTCTCCCTTTATTCTTACATTTCCGTATGCACTTCTCGTTTCTTCATGTCTCTGGTATAGGTCCATGGTTCTGAGTCCCTTCCGTCCCTTACACAACAAATGATTTTCTTTTTTTTTTCTTTTTTTTTTTTAACTTTTTGCACTAAAACCAGGCAAATATCCTGTAAAAATTCTCTTTGACCTTTGGGATGCCGTGGTCTTCTTCGTTATCCATTTCTAAGAGCTTTTCAAAATGTCCCTTACAGTCTTTTATATGATTTAGTTTTTCCATGTTTGAGGCCTTATGTATTTGTGTTTATATAAGTATGGGTGTATGACTGCTTGACTACATATGTGTGTGTTTGTGTGTGTGTGTGTGTGTGTGTGTGTGTGTGTGTGTGTGTGTGTGTGTGTGTGTGTGTGTGTGTGTGTGTGTGTGTGTGTGTGTGTGTGTGTGTGTATGTGTGTGTGCATGTACGTGTTTGCGTGGAGCTGTGAGTGCAGGTGATAAGGCAGGAGAATGATAGTAACTTTCGCGGAGCGCGCGGAAAAAATATAAAAAAAAGAACGAACACTGCAGCGTCAGCAGGAACTAAAAAATACTTTGAACTTCGTGGCCAATGCTCCCCATTTCTCACTTTTAATGAGAAATGTGTTTGTCTGTCTTCCCTCACTCTCACCAAGGTCGAGTTTATCTCGTTCTCTCCTACGAAAAGAAAAAAATAAGTGATGGGCAGCGATTGGCTGGGCAAACATGACGTCACGAGAAAGAGGTCCTGTGACTGGATGACAGAGTACCTTCAGAGGGATGTGTTGGCGAATAAGGAAAGGGGTGAAATGTACGACCCGGGAAAAGGGAAAATAAAATTAGAGGAAAGAGGTTAATGGCAGAGGGAAGAGAAGGAGGAAAAGAAACAAGGGAAGTAGAAAAATGTAAAGAGAATTGAAAGGAAAGAAGGAAAGAGGAGGCGAGATAGAAGAAAAGGGTAAAAGATGGGAGTAGAGGGGAGGTGTGAGAAAAAGAGGGGAGGAGATGGGAGGTGAGGATGAAAAGGGGAGGAGAGGGAGACGAGGGGAAGAACGGGAATGGGAAGGGAGAAAAGGGGAGGAAAGAGAGGAAAAGAGAGGATAAAAGAGGAGGAAAGGGAAGGAAGGTGGAGGTAGGAGATGATAGGAGATAGAAGGAGATGGGGAGAGAGTAGAGAGGCTGTAGGAGACACGAGGATTTTTTCGAGAATAACCAACGCTTCTAACCTTGTGGACAATATCGCATCGAAGAAAATGGGGCCCTAGACATGGTCCAGAGGAGAGGTCTTCGGGAGAAAGGAGGAAGAATCTAAAAGTGATCTGCATTCTTTTATGAAAGGAAGTCAGTTTCCAGTCATAAACTAACGCTGCGTGAGTCTGGTCCGTAGGGGTGTCACTGAGGTCTCTAAGATATTGACTGGGTGAAACTTGCAGTGGCATTACCCCGTATGGGACGGGGGAAGAAGGGAATAAAGAGAAGAGGAGGAAGAAGAATAAAGAGGAGAAGAAGTGGGAGGAAAGGAGAGAAGAAGAGAGAGGGTGAGGAAAGAAGAGGAAGGGAGAGAGGGGAGGAGAAGAAGAGGGAGGAGGAGAGGGGAAAGAGGAGATAGGAAGAGAGAAGGGAGGGGAGGGGAGGGGATTAAAAAAAGAGGAAATAGAATGGGGAGGGAAAAGGAGGGGAAGGCAAGGGAAGGCATGTGGAGTTGAGGTAAGGTGAGAGGAGGGGAGAGGAGGGGAGAGGAAGGGAAGGGGGAATGGAAAGGGGAAGAGGACGGTAGGGGTAAGAAATTAAAAGAATAGGGAGGAACGATGGGGGAATGAGGAGAAGAGGAGAAAGATGTGAAGAGATAAGATGAATTAGGGGAAAGGGAGGGGAGAGAGGAGAGGGAGGGGAGGAAAGGGAAGGGAGGAGAGGGGAAGGAAGGAAAGGTAGGAGGCAGAATCTTGAGTTAACTATAGGAACCGTAGTTCCTTAAAAGGTGATGTTTTCGTTACAGCACACACCTCTGTCTTCTTGAAGAACGCGCGGCCTCTTCGCGCTGACCTGAGGAATGCAAGGAAAACGATTTTTTCTTTTTTCGCATCCGACCTAGATATGGACCAAAAGGTCTCTGTCGGCATGCTCCGCCTTTGTAATCCTTTGTACTAGAACTACACATGGACGTGTTTGTGCAAGGACTGTTTCTGCAGGAAAGGAAAAAGAGGAAGAGGAGGAGGAGGAGGAGGAAGAGAGAGGTAGGAGGAGAGGAAAACAAGGAGGAGAGACGGGAAAGGAGGAGTAGGAAGACCAGGATGGTTAGGAGTAGGGGTAGGTGTAGGGGTAGGTGTAGGGGTAGATGTAGTAGGTGTAGGGGTAGATGTAAGTGTAGGTGTAGGGGTAGATGTAGGGGTAGATGTAGGTGTAGGGGTAGATGTAGGGGTAGGGGTAGATGTAGGGGTAGATGTAGGGTAGGCTAAAAGAAGAGGAGCATGGAAACCAAGATGATTTATAGTAGGAGTACGAGGAGTAGGTGTAGCAGAAAAGAGGAGGAGGAGGAGGAGGAGGAGGAAGAGGAGGAGGAGGAGGAAGAGGAGGATGAGACCTCTTAGTAACTGGTGCCACCGATTGAATGATGCAGCGGGTTCGTGTTGCTTCGTTCAACGGAGTGGCGATCTCGAGCGAGAGAGGGCGAGAGGGCGAGAGATTGTGTGTATGTGTGTATGTGTGCGTGTGTGTATATGTGTGTGCGTGTGTGTGTGTATGTGTGTGTGTGTGTGTATGTGTGTTTATGTGTGTGTGTGTGTGTGTGTGTGTGTGTGTGTGTGTGTGTGTGTGTGCGTGTGTGTGTGTATGTGTGTGTGTGTGTGTATGTGTGTTTATGTGTGTGTGTGTGTGTGTGTGTGTGTGTGAGTGCATGTGTGTGAGATAGATAGATAGATAGAGAGCGAATGAGAGAGAAAGAGATAGATAGATAGATAGAGAGAGAGAGAGAGAGAGAGAGAGAGAGAGAGAGAGAGAGAGAGGAAAGCCTATTCTATAGACACCCAAGCTATATTGATCAATCCATCTATCAAAGAGAAATTGACCTTGTTGAGAAAATATTTTTTCCCAAAGCTGAATAAAACCGCCCAACGGCAGCCATAACAGAGTGCTTAAAGTGAAGTGAGGAGACACAAAAGCGAGGGCAGTGAAAGGGGAATTGTCTCCCCGTAGATTTATTGCGGACGCTGCCTCTCTTCGATCACTTCAATGAAATCAAAATTCTTCGCGCGATCTCCTGCCGTGCAGAGCACTGCAGCCTGTTTACATTTGCATAAACACGGTAAGCAGCTCCTCATTTCCTTCTCCTCCTCCTCTCCTTTCACCCTCCTCCTCCTCTCCTCCAGTTCCACCTCCCCAAATCATCATCCTTCTCTTCCTCCAATTGCAATTTTTCCAACTCCTCCTCCTCTTCCTCTTACTTCACCTTTTCCAGTTCCACCTCCCTAAGTCCTCCTCCAACTCCTCTTCATCTAACTCCTCCTCCTCCTCCTCCTCTACCTTTAACTCCTCCCCTTCTCCAACTCCATCTCATCTTCCTCGATTAATCCTTTCGTTGCGTCTCACGACTTCCACTCGTTTACTGCTCCTACCGACACCTGATTCAGTTAAAACAAGACACAAACTTATTTCATGAACTTAAATTATTTTCTTCTGGTTACGGCCACATGATTCTATTCACCGCTGACGTGATATCCTTCTTGTTTTAGCCTGACGATCTTGTTCGGATGAATTGTGGTTTCCAGACTGCACGCCACAAACGTTCATGAAATGGTCTTCCAAAGTTTTTCTTTTAATGCGAATGTATATACTGTATATATATACATATATACATACATACATATATATATATATATATATATATATATATATA
>NC_134797.1:29158968-29171468 GCF_046742065.1 Oratosquilla oratoria
CTCGTATATTGGATGTGGGTACAAGATTTTTAATCCTTTTCATATGTTTGCATTGTATTTACTCGTATATTGGATGGGGGTACAAGATTTTTAATCCTTTTCATGTTTGCATTGTATTTACTCGTATACTGGATGTGGGTACAAGATTTTTAATCCTTTTCATATTTTTGCATTGTATTTACTCGTATATTGGATGATTGTACAAGATTTTTTTTCTTAAATGTCAAGGGGAGATACAGGCACTAAAAAGGTTAAGAACTGCCGCTCAACATCCAACATCGGCAACCTCTGGAACGCGTGCCAGAGTTGGCTCCTGACGGAGTTGACCTTGTCACGCCATGTAGTTTTGATAGCTTGTAACATGATCGAAAAATAACGTCGCCAGTTCATATGAATACAAGGTCACACGAGATCAAATCAAAACCAAAGCGTGGAGAAACTGACATTCACTGACATCTCCATTTTGGTAAACTAATGGCTACATATGAATTGTGTGAAAAAAACAGCGAATAAATAAAATACGATAAAATAAAATAAAATAAAGTAAAATAAACTAAGACAAAATAAAATGAAATAAAATAAACAATAAGATAAAATAAAACAAGACAAAATAAGATCAAATAAAATAAAATACAGTATTGGTGGCACGTAGGATTCTACTCATGAAATAAACTGACTCGGCGTGATTTGGTCAACGAACCCTCCTCTCCTTCCATTTCCCTCTTCCCATTCCTCTCTTCCCTTCCACCTATGACGCATGTGCCGTCTCTGCCAACGTGTAACCCTTCATTGACTAAACACGCCCGAACGCTCTCACCCTGTACGTGTTTAATTAACTGTACTCTTACAGTATTCAAATCAACACGAGATATCAGGGTAACAGCATCTCGGTTTGCACTCGACAATGGTACGGATTCGCCTCTTCCGAATTCGCGTTACTTCCTGGAGAGTTAGCATGATATACTTAGGCGGAATAATTATTCTGTTTCACCTCGGCAGTGCATAGATTTAAACTTGGGGCTCTAAAATAATCAGCGAAGACGTTATCCTCCTTCCACATAGGTTCTGCTGTGTGTGTGTTTGTGTGTGTGTGTGTGTGTGTGTGTGTGTGTGTGTGTGTGTGTGTGTGTGTGTGTGTGTGTGTGTGTGTGTGTGTGTGTGTGCAAGCGAGTGTGCTTGTGTGTATATATGTACGTATGTATGCCTGTGTGGATGTTTATGTTGTCCGGAAGGGAGGGCAAAAGCTGTGTGGATGATGTATGAGAAGGTGGATAGCCACAAACCCATGTTATGTACGAGATGGATGGTTGCTGGCTCCAAATGATGCTTCGGGGATTTTTCTCTGACCATATTAATGTTTTGCTCAAACGCGGCAACAATAACGGCACCAGTTGAACGAACTCGCTGACGCGGGAATACAAACACAAACACACACAGACACACACACAGACACACACACACACACACACACACACACACACACACACACACACACACTCGGTGGCGCAGTTGGTAGAGCACTGAACTGCCACGATAGTGGCCTGGAGTTCCTGGTTCGAATCCTGCCCAGGGCCGAAATTATTTCGGTACCGCTGCGCTTCGGGTCGTTACTCTGACTCTTGTGGGCGGGGAGTTGGGTGTGTGTGTGTGTGTGTGCAAGGTCATAGCATTACCCATAGATCGGACCTACGAGCTCTGAGCTCTCTTCCAGGAGGGAAATAGCTGTCGATCACGAGTCCAACACGTGATCCAAAGACCAAGTGAATACACGCACACACACGCACACACACACACACACACACACACACACACACACACACACACACACACACACACATTCTGAGGTGTAAAATAGGAAACAGAAAATTTACGAGAACGGAGGAAGAAGAGGTTTTTTGTTTACAAGAAAAAAAAAAAAAAAAGTCACCGAAAACAGGATACTGAAAGAATATCACACGAGGGTAGAAATATAAGTTGATGGCAAATATATCATCGGCATTTCACTACATGGACAAATAATTGACGAAAAACTCATGAAAACCTGATTCGTTCGAGACTGGAGTGAGCTTCAATGACGTGCTCCTTACCCTAAAAAAAAAAAAAAAAACAGAAAAAAAAAACAGAATACAAGAAGTACTAAACGAATTGGTTCTCACCCAGGATGATATTGAATTACCAGCATCGAAAGAAAGAAGAGAGAGAGAGAGAGAGAGAGAGAGAGAGAGAGAGAGAGAGAGAGAGAGAGAGAGAAAGAGAGAGAGAGAGACGATAGAGTTGCTCTCTTCATATCTATGCAAAGAGTAGTTACAGTTGACCATGAGGACTTATAAAGACACGGGAACTAAACCAGAGAATATGGAAAGAAACTGAAAAAAACAAAGGTGTTTGAATTACATTAAGAAATATAATTCTCCGCGCAGATGTAATTTGTGGAACAACATAGGATGAAAAACTACACATTTAGACAATATAAAACAGACATATGTTACCCAGAAGACATAAAAAGGGGGAACATGAGTGAAGACATAATGGACAACTGGCAACTGTGATATTGATAAACAGAAAACTTATGAGAACTTTTGAAGCTGAAGCGATGTCCTCTTTTCAAGTAGAATATACAAATAAATACAAAGGCAAATAAATAATAAATTAACAACAGTAATTATAATGACAGTAATGATAATGATGATAATAACGATGGTAATGATAAATATAATGGATAATGATAATAATAGTAATAATGAATTATAATAACAATAGTAATAATAATAATGATCATAATGACAGTAATTATGATAATGATAACAGTAATGGTAAGGATAAAGATAATGATAATAGTGATAATGAATTATAAAAATAATAGCAATAATAATAATGATAATAATAACAATAGTAATAATAATAATTGTAATACTAGTAATATTAATGATAGTAATAGTAATGATGATGATGATGGTGATGATGATGATGATGATGGTGATGATGATGATGATGATGATGATGATGATGATGATGATGATGATGATGATGATGATGATGATGATGATGATGATGATGATGATGATGATGATGATGATGATGATGATGATGACGATGACAATGACGATGATAACAATAATAATAATAATAAAAATAATAATGATAACAACAACAATTTTGATAATAATGATAATAAAAATTATAATAATAAATGAATAAATACATAAATATATAGATAAACAAAATTATAAGAAGGTAAATAAAAAAGAGAGAGATACACACAGTGTCATCTTTGTATTCTTAGATCAATATCAAAACAATACAACATAAACAAAGAAATGGAGACAATGACAATGACGATGATAACAATAATAATAATAGAAGTAATAATGATAACAACAACAATTATGATAAAAATGATAATAAAAATTATAATGATAAATGAATAAATACATAAATATTCTTAGATCGATATCAAAACAATACAATATAAACGAAGAAATTGAGACTTTCCTCAAAGGACCAAAACTGACTCACTTCACCTCAAAACGACCATCTACATATGAACATTCATGAGAACTTATCAAAAAATGATACAATAAGATGATTTTGACAAATTTCTATGAAAATTTACATACGCATTTAACATTCTAAATATAGAAACCTAGTAAAATCTTAGAAAAATCTGTCATCATAACGCTTAGTAGATTCATTTTATTCAGAAAGCACTCCGCAATAACGTGGACCACAACAACACGCTGCTAGAAGGACCTCAGTCAACTGGTCGTATTCGTAGAACTCCCACGGGTATGTTGGTATGTACGGCAACAAGGAAGAAAATGTCGATGAAGACAACAATGACTACGATGATGACAACGACAAATGATAACGACAATGGCGAAGTTGAAGAAGTATCTGATAGTGAAGTTGTAGTTATTGAAGATGCTGAAGAGAAAGAATAAAAAAACAAAAGAAGAAGGAGAAGAAATATAAAACGAAAAAATACAAAGAAAAAGAAGAACGAAAAGACTAAGACGACATAAGACGGAGAAGAAATAAGTGAAAGAAGAAGAAGAAGAGGAAGAAGAAGAAGAAGAAGAAGAAGAAGAAGAAGAAGAAGAGGAAGAAGAAGAAGAAGAAAAAGAAGAAAACGAAGAAGAAAAGGAAGAAGAAGAAGAAGGAGAAAAAGAAGAGAGGACAGGAAGGAAGAACAAAACAAAGACCATTTTCTTTAGTGGAAGGGGTCATCTGGTCGGTGATTGATCACCGCCTCCCGAAGAGTCGGATGGTAATAATGACAAGCAGTTAAACAACGAGCGGATTTATGTAGTAATGGGACAGCCTCCTCTATGGCAGCGAAAGTAATTAGCCTACATCTCTCAGTTTTAACTATGAAGTGATGGATGGAAGGGGAGACCCAAATAATAAATGCAGCTCAATGCTGCAGACAGAATCTTTGCAAGTTTTGCCCCAAAAACAAACACACAGAACACACATACACACACACACACACACAAATAAAAAGGCAATCACAGTTATACCCATGAAAACAGACAAAATACTAGTTTGCATATCTATCATATTTATATATATATATATATATATACATATATATATATATACATGTATATATATATATATATATATATATATATATATATATATATATATATACTACAGGCCAATCAGTTTGACATCGGTTATAGGTAAAATACTTGAATCAATAATAGTAAATAGACTCAGAGAACACAACGAGTGACATGATTTAATTCGTGATACACAGCATGGTTTCTCCAAGGGTAAGTCATGTGTGACTAATCTATCCTTTTACACTAAAGTATATAAGGCATCATATAACAATGATAATTACGATGCGATTTACCTTGACTTTAGCAAAGCGTTCGACAAGGTGCCACACCAGAGACTACTAAATAAAATCAAAGCCCATGGTATAGGAGGAAAAGTGTTAGAATAGATTAGAGCTTGGATCAGTAACAGAAAACAGCGGGTCACCATAAATGGAGTAAAATCCAGGTGGGGCAATGTTACTAGTGGGGTTCCCCAGGGCTCGGTTTTGGGTCCCTTGTTGTTCATTATGTACATAAACGACTTAGACGATGGGATAAATAGTGATGTTAGTAAGTTCGCGGATGACACTAAAATAGGACGCCTAATTAGGTCAGGAGACGACGCAGAGATTCTGCAGGATGATCTTAACAAATTGTTCACATGGTCGGTGAAATGGCAAATGACCTTCAATATCTCTAAGTGTAGCGTGTTAAACGTAGGGCTACACAACCCCGAAAATAGATACAGCTTAGATAACACGTTTTTAGAGAAAACTGAGTGCGAGAGAGACTTGGGAGTTCTAGTGAGTCCGGACCTTAAAACCAGGAAACAGTGCATTAGCGCCAGGAATAAAGCTAACAGAGCATTAGGTTTCATTGCTAGGACGGTAACGAATAGAAGTGCAGAGGTAATTATCAAACTCTATCTAGCGATAGTTAGACCCATCCTTGACTATGCGGTACAGTTTTGGTCTCCGTCCTATAGAATGGACATAAGTTCACTAGAATCAGTACAGAGAAGAATGACTAAAATGATACATGAACTAAGAAATTTACCTTACGAGAGGCTTAGGCACCTTAACTTACACTCTCTGGAAAGACGCAAAGTGCGGGGTGATCTAATAGAGGTGTTCAAGTGGATCAAAGGCTTTAACAAGGGTGATGTAAACAAGGACATCATATTAAAACAACAGGGCAGGACTCGCAGTAATGGACTTAAACTGGACAATTTTAGATTTAAGAAGGAAATAGGCAAGAATTGGTTTACTAAAAGGGTGGTCAATAAACGGAATAGATGTAGTAACCACGTAGCAAGTGCTGACACTATCAGTTGTTTTAAGAAACGGTTAGACAATTTATGGATTGGGATGACAGGTGGTAAAGGATATGGAACTCCCTAGTGTAGGCCTTCATTCTTATGTTCTTATGTTCTTATATACATATATATATATATATATATTATATATATATATATATATATATATATATATATAAATACATACATTTTACATGCATATGCTGCTGATACATTATGACTAGTATGTGGAGGTGGAGGAAGGAAGACATGAGTCTTGTTCTAAGTTTATTCAAGACTAGTTTCGCACAAACAACTTGTCGGAAATTAACTTGGAACAAGCTTCGTGTCCCACTTCACCCCCCCCCACCCATTGGCACACACACGCACGCACGCAAGCCCAGATAATTTTTATGACAGTCGCATGCAGGATTCGAACCCACTGCTTTCGGCCACCAGGTAAGATTACCTTCACAGAGCCGAAGGCAGTGAATTCGAATCCTGCATGCAACTGTTATAAAAATGATCAGATTAATGTCGCTGTCACTGGCGAATTTCTTTCATGTAAAAATAAAATCACCACACGAAACAAGATGACAGAAAAGACATTAGCAGGAAGGAGTTGGCAGAAAATACGAAAATAATTACCAACACCGGGGACTTTCGGAAATTTCACTTGTGTGAAGCACTGATAATTTGGGAAAAATCTCCATCAATGAATCTACAATCAGGTATAACTTCTATAATTTCCTTTTTTTAGTTCCGCATTGCACCCAAATTTAAAAAGCCCACTATCTCCGACCACCACCGGACTAATTATCCCCCCATCCCCATCCCCGCTACCCACCCATCCCCTCCTAGCTAAACATTTTGGTCCCATCAACTGTGACGTCAGTCCGTATGAGTAAGGTAAGGTCACCAAGACACGCTCAACCTCACTGATCACCTCCTACTTGTCCAATTTCCCCTCATATGTGTAACTTCCTGTACAACAATTACACATTTTATGCAGAAAAAATATAAGTCAGTTCCTAAATTAACTAAAGCGGCGGGACTCAAAAAAAAAAAAAAAAAAAAAAAAAAAAAAAAAAAAATGGTGGGTATGAATTAAAAATTGTGGGTAGGCTTCCTTCATCTGTCCCCGCCGTGGGGTCAAACGGGAATACCCATTCCTAAGAACGTTGTTTAGTCTTGGCGAGGTTATCTCTCAGAAATAAGTTGATGTTATCCCTAGCATACATATGTATTAGTTAGTTGACTGAGAGGTAACAGCGGGATTTTCCACCACGACAGCTTACTGAAAGTGTCCGTTTTCTTTAGACTTTTAATTTGGCTCCGATTATCCCATACGTGGAAGTATAGAGCCCGAACCTACTTTCTCTTTCTCAGATTCTTTTAGTGTTTTCCCTATTCTATACAATTCTTCTGTACAACAACTAAGCTGAATAAAACTGGCTGGCATTATTCAGAATAAAATCTGTAAAGGGACACCATCGGATCTAAAATGTAGGTGAACGAAGCTTACTGCAAAGGATTTTCGTTATGGACTCATTGACTCGATACAAAAATATTCGTTCAACCACTTCGTCGCACGGCAGATGCCTCAGAGCGCAAATTAAGGACCACCTCTGTTACGGGGCGTCGGTTACTCAACAATTCTTTGACACAACGGTATACATAATTTATTAATATTTATCTTCGCAAAGGTTCAGTGGGTTTTAAAGTTACTTTAGAATATTCAGAAATGTACTTTTCCCAAAATAAAATCAAGCTAGAATAAGAATGATATCGAGATCTACTTTACACTTTATACAAGAATGCAGTTTCCCGCAAACAATGGTTACCTATTGTCATCTGCGCGTAACTTCGATCTCAGCCTTCTTGTACACGGAGGACATAAACGGAGTTAGCTGTACTGTTTCTTTTTATTGTAAATACTGGAAAACTGTGACCATGATTTTACTTCCAGCAGATCTTAGTCAGAATCGTAAAGTGTTACCTACTTTTTGGACACCAACCTCGCTATGGATTACCCGCCCTTGGTAACGAAATCCCACCTGTTACTAACTTGGTTGTCCGAATCGAAGTCTGATAACAATATGAGCTATCGTTTTCCACCTGACACATGTGATGCAAAGCCGTTGGTAGAGCATGAGCGAATATCGCCATTTCATGAGGTTTCTTGTTCAAATAGAAAACATCATAGGATTCTAGACCCAGTTAAAAGATTAAATCTTGTTTGAAGTAAATCTTTACGTTCACGGGAAAAGAAACAGGTGAGTGTCGTGTCTGTAAAAGGAAAGGTATTCGGAAATTCCTGTTATGAATACAAACGCTGCGCTGTGTGAGTTGTTTCACCAGCTTATCACTGTGAAATAAAATTCTGTTGGAAATGTTCAATATCCAGTTTTGTTTCTTGTACTGTTCAAATCCTCTTATATGCTTGTGTTCATTATATTTTTATCATGACACAATAGTTAAAAATAAAAAAGGAATCAATATTTTTATTCAGTTCTTATTTTCTTTTCTCAGTCCTTACTTCTACGTATCAATCTTGAACTTCTGGTTTGCCAATTGAAGTGATTTGAAGTGATTTACCAGCCAAAGATTTACTTTTGATAAAATATTATTTGTGAGGAAAATAGCATTCATTATGACATGTCCTGTTTCATATTACATACATTTTCACACACTAAACCTTATCGGAAACAGAGAATATAAGAGAAAAGGTAAAAAACTGGAAATGCCAGCGAGAAACATCTGCAAAAATTTCTGCGAGTTTAAAATCGTGTAAGCTTACATTGCAAAGCACGTCTGCACTGTTACCTAGTGTCGTATAAAGAAAAGGAAAAACAGATATAGACAATATAATGGAAATGAGAACATTCAAATGTTTTCTTTGATAAGTACTCCTCTTTCACAAAGATACTATAATATTTGGACTAATTTCAGCCAAAAGGTTTGAACTACAATAAAAAACATACATACATGAAAACGTAGAGTCCACTAGAAAGAGAAAAAACACACGAAGTCCCTCTTCCTAGTGGACTTTGCATATTTGTGATTCACGTGTGACTTGTAAAATTTGTGCATACATGAATACATACGTACACACATACATACATACATATATATATATATATATATATATATATATATATATATATGCACTGCTGAACCCAAATCTCATATTCACGGAAGACCATCCGATGTTGAAAAAGCTGCACAGCCCTACTAGGTATTACCTGAAGATATGCTTAGTAAGCAAAGGTTGACGCAATCCTTGAGTGTCGAGGATGAAGAGAGTTGGGCGGTGCTCTGCCGAAGCCCTTTATGGGCTTCAGGCATGTGCGTCCGCAACTTGAAGACTTCACGGTCTTTGTACAAATGTACAATAAAAAAATATTATATGTATCGAACTTTCATTAGCTCTGTTAACTCCCCTGACATTTGTCCAGTGCAAATAGATTTGTGTCGAAGTAATTTGTAGCTTCGAACTGAGGAGGTGGGGCAACAGAGTGAAGGATTTGTGGGCAACACAATGAGGAGTTATAAGAATAAAAAGATATCAACATTGTTTTTTGAATGGGGGATTTGTCTTTGAACATAAAAGAATACTAGACGACTATAGTCCGTACGGGAGTCATTGAAGCTCCCAAATTATCGACTGCACAAAATTTAAGCAGTCAATAACCTCATAAGGGGTTATATTCACAAGAGCTCATCTTTTAAGTGACAACATTCTAATAGAATATCAGTGAATCTGTGCGACTTTTAGAACAATATTCCTTATACAATTAATATTTAATTTCCTCTCTGAGTGTTCTATCGTACATTTTCATTGCTGAAATGAGACAGAAAGAGATATTTCTAATCTAGTTTGTCTACTGAAAAGACGTCTCAAAAGATGGATTCTCTGTACTTCCAGACAAACCATGAAGCCTAAGAATACGCCTTCTGAATCTCGCAGTAGGGGTCACAAGGCATAATTGACAAAAGAAAGTAAACAAAGCCTGACGTCATGTCGTCGTTTTCTTTGTAAATGACGTCATGTCGCCTTTTGCGGCGCTCTGGGTTTTGTAAACAGGATGATCCCAAAGACAACTTGGAGCGTCCATAGACTCTCGCTGTGTTCTTCATTGCCACTAGAGACGTTAGTGAACTTGTTTTTTTTCTTTAAAAGTTTCTATCAGGAGCTTGAGACTGTTATACTTTCTAAATCCACTTTTGATTATTTTCTTCTTTGGATGTTGTTCGGATGAAATTGATAGGCATAATAGAAAAAAATACTAGATGAGGATAAGGTTAGGGATGAGATGAGGAAGAGAAAGAGAAAGGGGAAGAGGAAGAATGAAAAGGAGACGGGGAAGATGAGGATGAGAAGAAGCAGAGGAGGATAGATATGAGTAAGAAGGGGAAGAGGAATAGGAGGAAGAGGGTGAGGACGAAGATAAAGAAAATGAGGCTAAGGAAAATTAAAATCAAGTAAAGAGGCGAATGAAGGAGAGGATGAGGATGAGGATGATGGTGAAGAGATGAGGAGGAGGAGTGGGAGGAGGAGGAAGAAGGGAAAGTTATGGAGATAAACAAGAGGAGGAAGGAGAGGAATAAGAAGAAGAAGAGAAGGAGGAGGAGGAGAAAGAGGAGGAGGTAGAGGAAGAGGAGGAGAAGGAAAAGGAGAAGGAGAAAGAGGAGGAGGGAGAGGAAGAGGAGGAGAGGGATTGGTAATGCTGAGTAGTAGGAGAAGATAGAGGAATGAGGAGGAAGAAGAGGAGGAGGACGAGGAGATAGAACAGGACGCCATAAGTTCACGTGCTCTTGGTGCGCGCCACGGGACCGCAAGTCTTCCTTATCCCGCTGGCAGCCGCTTCGTGCTCAAGTGGTTGTCTCGTCTCATTTATTATTTTATTTGTGTCTCGTCAGGCCATTTGTACTTTGGATATCTAGCTTTAAATCTGTATGACGTTATATATATATATATGTATATATATATATATATATATATATATATGTGTGTGTGTGTGTGTATGTGTGTGTGTGTGTGTGTGTGTGTGTATACATACATACATACAAATGCATACACACACACACACACACACACGCACACACACATACACACGCACACACACACCCACTCACACACACACACACACACACACACACACACACACACACACACAAACACAAACTCACACACACACATACACACACACACACACACTCTCACACACACACACACACACACACACACACACACACACACACACACACACACACACACACACACACACATATATATATATATATATATATATATGTGTGTGTGTGTGTGTGTGTGTGTGTGTGTGTGTGTGTGTGTGTGTATGTATGTATATATACCTGTACATACACACCCACACAGCAAGTTCGAGTTCCGCTAAGGGTTGAAAATTTTGTATCGCTACACTGCGAGCCGGCACTCCAACTCTAGTGGGCAAGGAGTTGGGTGTGCGTGGAAGGTCAGAACATTACTCATATATGATCTCTGTGCTCTCATCCAGGAGGGTAACAGCTCTCTCGATTCCAACACGTGATCCAAGACTGTGGTGAATAAAACACACACACACACACACACACACACACACACACACACACACACACACACACACACACACACACACACACACACACACACACACACACACACACACACACCTACGGCTTACACTTTTATATATGTTTTATTAAACAATGACCTAATTCTAACTATTTCTCCTTTGCGCTTAGATGTGGTGCAGGGTAATTTCCTAAAACAAATGATTACCGATCCTACGAGGGGAGAGAATACTCTGGACTTATTTTTAACTAATAATAAGCACGAGAAACGTAAAAGTGGGAGATAGTCTAGGCTCTAGCGATCATCAAAAAATAAAGTTTAATATCATTTGGGAAGAATTAAGTTGAACGAATAACGTTCTAGTACCGGACTTCAGGAGACCCAATTTTGATGAGATAAGAAAGTATCTAAGACATTTGGTCACTTACGAGACCGACCCAAGGGGCTATGACAGGATAAGATACACGGTCAGTCCGGACGTCATTAGCGCGGTCAGGAGTCGGGTCACGGAGGGTAATATGCGTACCTTGGGTCAGGTCACTTACAAGCGCGAGATCAACAGCCCGGTCAGCGATTTGGATGAAATGTACAGTAACCTAACAGCTTTAATTCTAAATGCACAAAATAAATTTATTCCCCTCAAGTCAATACGGAAGAATAGTAATACTCCCAAATGGATGACAGACAGGCTGAAATATGAGATCGGAATGAAAAGAGGACTTTATGCAAGAATAAAAACGGGAAACACACCTTAGACCCAAATATAATTATATGGCAAGACTGGTTAAAAAGAACACGCGCACAGAGAAACCTAACTATGAAATTAAGTTTGCCAGACAAGCTAGATCCAACCCAAAGGGCTTCTTTCATCTCTACAGAACAAAAAATTAGTACAGAGGAGAATGACCAAAATGATAAATTTACCTTACGAAGAGGCTTAGGCACCTTAACTTATAGATAGACGCAGAGTGCGGGGTGATCTAATAGAGGTGTTCAAGTGGATCAAAGGTTTTAACAAGGGTGACGCCAACTAGGTTATTATATTAAGACAACAGGGCAGGAC
>NC_134797.1:29176468-29196468 GCF_046742065.1 Oratosquilla oratoria
ATATATATATATATATATATATATATATATATATATATATATATATGTATATATATATGTATATATATATATATATATACATATATATATATATATATATATATATATATATAGAGAGAGAGAGAGAGAGAGAGAGAGAAACGTAATGTAGTCGCACATTGGTAAGATAAGGCTTTTAACTCAGTATCGGAGATATAAGATCAGAGATAAAAGAGATCCGTATATTTCGACCACTATCTGTGGCCCTCTTCGGCAGATAAATACAAAAATTGGTGAACAAGAATAGATATAGCCTCCACTACTTTTTGTATCTATCTGCTGAAGAGGATCGAAACATGCGGATCTTTTGTATCTCTTCTTTTCTCCGATAGTGGGTTAAAATTCACACACATATATATATACATATATATATATATATATATATATATATATATATATATTATATATATATATATACATATATATATATTATATACATATACATATATATATTATATACATATACATATATATATATAATCTTAAATATCTATATATATATATATATTTATATATATATGTGTGTGTGTGTGTGTGTGTCTGTGTGTATATACATACATGCATACATTCATACATACATATATATTATATATATATGTGTATGTGTGTGTGTGTGTGTGTGTGTGTGTGTGTGTGTGTGTGTGTGTGTGTGTGTGTGTGTGTGTGGAAAGAGTGGTGTAGGTAAAGTCCAGGAAGGAGCAGAAGTACTTTATTCTCTAACGTTTTGACAGAGTCTTCTTCAGAGAGATAATGGTACAGGCAAATTGAGATACATTGTTTATATACTAAGCGGGTCATCTCACAGGTCGCCTTGGGATAGAGTTTTCATATGTCTCTCCCGTGTGCTGGTTATTGGACAAAATATCATTTGTCCAATAACCAGCATACGGGAGAGAAAAATGAAAACAGGGTGCTTTACAAGATTCCATGTGGTGGATGTGATGCAGCTTATTTCGGAGAAACTTCACGAGGAATTACAAAAAGATAATACGAACACAAGAATGACATGCGACACCACAGAACATCTAATTCGTTAATAATACACGCTACACAACACGCCCATAAAGCAGCAGTGAGCTTAATCCAAAATCCTTTAACCATTTTCGTAGTGTAGTCTTTTTTTCTCTCTTTTATTCTAGCTGCCGCCAAATTATTCTTTGGTAGCTGAAAGGCTAAATCTGTCTCTGCACCCAAAAAGCTAGTTACAATACCGTATGGGCCTTAAACCAATTCCCCAAACGTAAACATAGATACCTATACTTCCCTACTACCCAAACCTTTTCTTCATCATTTTTCCTCTATTTCTCAACTTCAACCTTCTCTCTATTCTCTCTTCCTGCCATTCTCTCTTCAGCCTACTATCACTCTCTCCCTCCCTGCCTCACTCTCCCTCTCTCTCTCTCTTTATTTCCCCTGTTGCTTATCCATTGTATTAATTCCTCTCACCTTTCACACCCTTTCTCACTTTGTGATTCGCTTTTTTCATCCTCATTTTGTTTTCTTCCTTCCTCCCCTTTGCCTCCAAATTCACTTTCCAGGTCTTACTCTCTCTCTCGTTTCTCCCCTACGTTTTCTTTATTTTTCACATATCAAAGTCTTTCAAGAGCACGGGGTATACCGTTGGCTGAACGAAATCATCTGGTGTTACAAGCATGGGGTATACCATTGGCTGAACGAAATCATCTGGTGTTACCCACAACCAAAATGCGCCATCGTAGCAAAAGGCACATAAATTCTCTCCACTTATAATTTATAAAGACTGGTTCTTAACCTGTGGACCATGGACCTCTTAGTGCAGGGGTTCTTAACCTTTTTTCTCCAATTCCCCACTTTTTAGTGAGCAAACTCTCCATTTTCCACCACAGCATCGGTGACAACAAGAAGACACCAGAAACAAACAAAAAGAAACAAAAACACATCGATTAAAAAAAAAAAAAAAAAAAAAAAGACTGGTTCTTCTGTCCGACCGGTCATTCCCCACTTGGCAACTCCGCCATTCCCCACCAGTGGGGAATTCCCCACAGGTTAAGAACCACTGTCTTAGTGGATCAGAGAGCTTCTTAAGTGGGGGCACAAAGCAAAATCTAGTGGTAGTTAGTGGATGCAAAATGATTCAATTCAGTGTTGAAGCGGTCTTCAGGAGGTTCAAGAACAGCAATGCATAAGTCTGAAGGTACAAAAGAACACGTTGAAAACTCTTTGATTTAGGTGATGAGCTTACGTCTTCGGGAAGCCACTGAATCTTTGACCCATATTCCCGGACATCCGGGGCAAATGACAATCACTTGGGGGATCCCCCAGGATAGAAGCGCTGGTTATTGTTGTTGAAATAATAGATTTGCAAATGGAAGGAGACCCTCCTTTTGTTTCCTCAACTTTTCTTCTTATTTCTTCTCTTCTGACCGTTTCTTCCTCATTTTCACTTTCTCCTTCACTTTTAGTTCTTCTTCTAAACCAAGTCTTTATGTAATTAAATTTTCTTTTACTTCTGCAAGTTCATTTCCTCTTTCTCCTCCTTCACCTCCTCTTCCTCCTCCTTGACTTCCTCTCCCTTTACTTCCTACTACTACTCCTCCTCCTCCTCCTCCTCCTCCTCCTCCTCCTCCTCCTCCTCTCCCTCCTCCTCCTCCTTCTCATCCTCCTCCTTCTCATCCTCCTCCTCCTCCTCTCCCTCCTCCTCCTCCTTCTCCTCCTCTTCCTCTACCCTTGGTCTGTTTGGACTTCCTCTTGCAAAGCACATTCCACTTAATATCTTCCCGTTTATGCAAATTTCTTTGAGGTTCTCGAGAGGAATTGGAACAGAGGCGTTCAGATGTAAAGTAGCCGAGGGAAGAATCTAAAGCATACATACCTCACACCACGTTCGAATCCCTTTCTAATCCTTCAAATCTTTCAAATCTTTTCGAATCTTCGAGTTTGAAGGAACTTCTCAATTCGGTGGGGATCGAACTTTGTTCAAAGTGGGAATTAAGTTTTATTAATCGTAATATGAAACTTACAATCGCCTACTTTGATATTCTATGGTCTTGAATAATGTGCTTAAACTGTGATCAACATCTATTACTCTCCCGGATGAGAGCTCATTCATATATGATTCAATTTATAAGGGTAATGCTGTAACCTCTTATAAATGTTATATATCTTCATCTTGCCTAAGGTGGACAGTAACGGTTAACGCAATATTAGTTAAATATTTCACGTCATGAATCTGGCGCACACTCGGTACCACAACGTGGAAACCCGAGACACTAACCACTAAACCAGCAAGTTGATGTGTGTGCCTGAGACCAGACATCCCCAGACATCAGTGCTACCGAGAAATCACTCCCCAGACAAGCAAGAACCACACTGATACGCTCAGATCACCACCGAGATTTAAAAGAACACCAACAGAGATTAGGCCTACCCACACATGCAAATGACCTAAGATGCAATCACAAGACATCGAACACTTCATCTTGTATTGCTCTGCTCTGGCATTAACCAGAGGCAAGAATGCGATATTTCTTCCTTTAGTGACTCATGAGCCAATCCGGTGGTTGCTGCTGGTCACGTGAGAGGAATGAGTGTCCTTCAAGGGACCTTCAGCATCGAAAAGGTTTATTATTATCATAATTATTATTATTGTTGTAATAATGATAATAATGACAATGATAATGATAATGATAATAATAATAATAATAAAAAATAATAATAATAATAACATTGATAATAATAATAATAATAATAATAATAATAATAATGATAATGATAATAGTAATGATAACAATAATGATTATAATAACATTAATATTGATAATGATAACTATGATAAGATTGATGATGACAATAATAATAATGATAATAATAATAATAATAATAATAATAATAATAATAATGATAATGATTATAATGATAATAATAATAATAACGATTATATTAATAATGATAATAATGATAATAATAATAATAATAATAATAATAATAATAATAATAATAATAATAATAATAATAACAATAATGATAAAGATGATGATGATGATG
Source organism: Oratosquilla oratoria (assembly GCF_046742065.1). NCBI lineage: Eukaryota > Metazoa > Arthropoda > Malacostraca > Stomatopoda > Squillidae > Oratosquilla > Oratosquilla oratoria. The sequence goes on from NC_134797.1 coordinate 29,180,531, forward strand.
ATGATCATCATCATCATCATCATCGCCATCATCATCATCATCATCATAATCATCGCCATCATTATCATCATCATCATCACCATCATCACCATCATCATCACCATCATCATCATCATTACAAGTTATAACACCACCTTTTTCACTTAACATAATTTTTGCAAATTCACGCTAGACAATATTATCTACTTGGGTCATAATTACGTCCTGATGGTTCAAGGGGTAATTAATGATTACAACTGTGATACGATAAACAAGGATGAAAGCGCTGACCAAAAGGTTCAATAATCTTATGCTTTTCAACTGCATTTAATGGCGAAATAAAAAGATACTTCAGTTTTCAAATAGAACAGAAGACAATGACGTTTTATTTACGAGGAAATAAGAAGGCGTTTCAAGAACAATAGTCTTTGTGTGGTGCTCTTGGAAGCTCGAGACAGTAAGATATTGCAAGCAAATAATACATAAACACGTACATGTACGTACACACACACATACACGCACACACACACACACACACACACACACACACACACACACACACACACACACACACACACACACACACACACACACACACTTAAACACGCACACCCAAGCACACACAGACACCTACACCCACACCTACATTCACACCCACCCACCCGTAACCACACTCACACTCACACCCACGCCCACACCCATACCCATGTCTTTACACTTACACCCTCATACTTACGCCCATCCTCCACATAGCCACTTCTTACATCCACGCCCCCACCAACCTCGCACTCAAAGGCGTTTGCTTTGCAAATGCGCGCATGAAAAAGAAGAAAAAGAAGAAGAAGAAAAGGATAATCCAGATTTCAGAATCCGTGCAAGAAGAGCGACCGCCCGACCTAGTCAAGAAGGACCATACCTTATTTTTTTCATTTACTTATTTCTTAGCAGTCGAAGTAGAATGGGACACTTTTTTATAGTCATCTCTATAGGGGAAATGAAGTTCATTGTACTTCCACAGGCACGAAGTCATGAGGGAAGTTGCAGTACATGAACATGTATGTAATCTTATATGAGCCAAGTGAGCATAGAACTAGCGACGTTTTGCTCAGGAGCCTGTCGTTGTACCAGTCGAACTGTAGCGTTTCTCTTCTTCTCTCTCACTCCTTTCTCTCCTGCACCCATACTCTCGTCCCTCTCTTTATAGTGATGCTCTTTGCGTGTTTTATTCTGGTTGACGGAAAAGGATCGAGTTTGTCATGTATATTTTGGAGTTTTATTCTGTCTAACGCCAGACGATCTTATTCAACTCTGAGGACGAGATAATATGAGCTAGTTTAACCTAATCTAAAATGAACAAACCTAACCTAACTTGAACTATACTTAGAATAACCCAGTCTAACCTAACCTAACCTGAACTAACTCAACCTAAGTTAACTTTACCTAACATAGCCTGACCCAAGTTAGCCTGAACTCATCCTAACATAAGTTAACCTAACCTAGCCTGAAACCCAGGTGAGCCTGAACTAACTAAACCTAACCTAACTTAAATTAATTTAATCTATCATAACCTAACCTAATCTAACCTAACCCAACCAAAGTTGTCCTGAACTAAGTTAAGGAAGCTTAGATTAACCTAAACTAACTGAAATAATCTAACATAGTGTATTTTAACCTAACCTAACTTAACGTGAAAAAAATTTACGTACCCCAACTTAACCTAAACTAATTCAATTCAACCTAGTCTAACCTAATCTGGAATGATAAAAAACATGACCCAGTTCAACCTAACCCAACTCAACCAAACCGAGCCCAAGCTAACCTAATCTAACCTAACTTAATCGAACCTAAACCAACCTACCAAAGCATGACCTAACTTAAATTAAATTGACCTAATCTCATCTGACCTAATCATTATTTCTTAGTTCACTTTTTCAAACCTTTTTCTTGATCTCACTCGTGCTGACCAGAAAAAGGACAAGGCTTGGTAAGATGTCCTTTTTCGTCCTCTCTTAGGAAAGGGATGACTTGAAGAACAGCTGTGCGTAAATCCACATTTTTCTCTTTATATATACTCCTTATCTTTTTCATTCTAATTAATTGAAGTATAACAAAATGATAAAACAAAAAGATGTGCATGAAGTTGGAATTTTGAAAAAAAACAACAACTAGAGAAACAAAGAGACATTCGTTTGTGACGAATATCAAAGGTACTCTGAATTTCAGTTTTTGTTTTCTGAGGACAGAGAGAGGGAGAGGGAGAGAGAGAGAGAGAGAGAGAGAGAGAGAGAGAGAGAGAGAGAGAGATAATGATGATAATAATATTGATGATAATGATAATGATAATAATAATAATAATAATAATAATAATAATAATAATAATATGATAATAATAATAATAATGATAATAATGATGATGATGATGATAAAAATAATAATGACGATGACGAATTCGATAACGATGACGATAATGATGGTTATAATGATATAGTAATAATAATGAAATTGATAATAGTAATGATATTATTAATAATAATAATAATAATAATAATAATAATAATAATAATAAAAATAATGATAATAATAATGATAATGATAGTAATAATAATGATAATAATAATAATAATAATAATAATAATAATAACAATAATAATAATAACAATATTAATAATAATAATAATTATGATAATAATAATAATGATAATAATAATAATAATAATGATAATAATAATAATGATAATAATAATAAAATTAATAACCGTAACAATGATAATGATAACGATAATAACGACAATAGTAATAACAACAATAATGTCAATAATAATGACGATGATGATGACGATGTCCATGTCGATACCAATGAGGATGAGAAGGGTCCTCCTGTTCTTGTGACACACACCAAAGCCCCTTCCCTCCAGTCATCCAGCCTCTGCGCTATCTCCCACAAGCATTTGGCTAAACGGAATAGATGTGGCTCCCTCTGAGGAGAACGAGGTTACCAATAGGGCAATTTGGGGCCGCGGGGATGGAGTGGGTGGGTGGGTGGGTGGGGATGAGGGGGGCTGCCTCCTCCAACAATCCCCCCCCCTCCCCCATCCCGTCCCACTAACGACCTATTTTATTTGAACTTGATTTCGTTTGACTCCGTGGCGAAATGGTGTTTGGTGTAACAGACGTAACAGACTCATGATAGGGATGTGGCGATAACCAGCGCTTCTATCCTTGGGGAGAATATTGTGATGAGTTCGATTTCAGACCTTGAGGAGATGGGGGAGGTGGGGGGCGTTGTTTTTATAATCGTGTCCCTGCAGGGGGCCATGAAGTTCACTCTAAACCTACAGACAAGAATCCTCGAGGAAAGCGACAGTGTATCTATTTATGTATCTTATTTGTTATTTACATTATTATAGTTTTTATTTATTCATTTATCATTACTATGATTTTTTCTCGCATCCGACCTAAATATGGACCAAAAGGTCTCCTGTCGGCATGCTCCGCCTTTGTAATCCTTTGTAAGGGAAACACGTGGGAAATTCTTAGCCACTGGTGCTTGGAAACTGATTTGGTCCGAGCGGGATTCGAACCGACGGGCTTCTGGTTACTGGCGCACTACTCTACCAACCAAGCCATCGCGTCTCCCGATATCTTCAATAGAAAAAACAAAGTTATAAGTATTTTTCTCTGGTTTCTCTTCCAAATAAAAAATACGATTGGCAGGAGCCGTAAAATAAGAGGGAAAAAACTATAATTAGGTGCCAACCCTTTGGAAAAGGTATAATTGAGAAAATCTTATATAATATTCCTGTCCCCGATCTTCTCACTCACAATTAATTCACCAGATTTTTTATTCGTGATTTCAGAAGTTGGGACCTCTGATGGAGAAAAGTGACAAGATTAGATATCTGAAAACTACCATAAAACTGACAGACGCCATTTTGAGATTTTTGTTTTCATTTTAGCCAATTTTAAGGATTTATATTTTTGTAAGGTTTTTCTAAAGGGCAGAGTTGATTAAAAGTTCTAAAAAAAAAAAAAAAAAAAAAAACTGGGGTAGGTTCAAACATGTTTGCGAATCTAGTCTTGCTTATATCGGTGTTACGATACATTTTTGAGAAGCCATAATATAAGGACAGTGAAACCACTCTCCACGCGACACCGATGGTGCTATAGTAAATAGGCCTTTGCTTTTTTCCAGTAACATCCTTGATATATATATATATATATATATATATATTTATATATATATATAATATATATATAATATACATACACACACACACACACACACACACACACACACACACACACACCTCGTGGCGCAGTGGTTAGAGTTCTCGCCTGCCACTATGGATTACAAAAGGCTTGTGGGTGGTGAGGGATAGACTGTATGTGGATGACTGTGGGTCATAATGACTAAGCAGTTATATGAGTCGCTAGGTAGGACTAGTTGGGAGGAATGTAAAAGGTGAGTGACTGGGTGGGTTGTAAGGTGAGGAATATGGCATGGTGGGGAATATGGGAAGATGCGGATAGGTGAATAGGTGTGGGTGGATAGGAGAAAAGGATGAGCGAATAAAATAGTGTGGGCGACATTAATCTGTCATCTTCTGATATGGAAATTTAGATAATTTCCCTCTGGCTCGATAAATTAGATTTATTTTTCTTAACACCTTAGATACTATGATGCCTGCGTAGGCGTCATAAGGCCTTGGTTATATATATATATATATATATATATATATATATATATATATATATATATATATATATATATTATAGTTGTAGCTGAGTGACTCCTCATATTCTGTGGACTGGCCTGATCCTATTTTCTGTGATTATTAACATACGGAGTGAAAAAGAACGAGTAATATAGATGTAACTATATTGCATAATGCGAGTATTGTGATACATCATCGTACATCAGGCAGCTAATGCTGCCCGTGAGAATTTGACTCGTACTGAAGAGGTTAAGGACAGTACAATCGACCAATGATGAAGTTACCTTTTGACTTCCTGTCGACATGACGTCATCAACATGACTGCCCGACGCTTACAGATTTCCGTTAACATAATCATTCGTCTAAATAAGTCCTGTATACTAGATCCCATGCACTGAAATAACCTATTCTACAAAAGAATAAAAATAAAAATACTCACCTATAAGCGGTATCGATTCTGAAGTTTCAGGCATCTTCTCCGCGATGGCCAACATGAAGACACTGAATGCAAGGAGGACCGTGACTCCGAGAGCGATCTTCTCCCCTGAGTCCGGTGGGAGGCAGAAGACGAGGAGAGTGAGGACGGACATCATCATGCAGGGGAGCACCACGTTGTACATGTAGTAGAGAGTCTTTCGCCTGGGGCAGCAGAACAAGAAACAAGAAGATCTGTGTTACTTACGTGAGTCATTAGAGACCTTTTTTGAGGTAAAGGGTGACAAAGTCCAAGGATGAGGTTATTCACTATAAGATAAGAAAAAGCTAAATCAAGTAAAATAAAATGAAATAATGATCAAGGCTTTCACCGTCTTTTCCCATTAAAAAAAAAAAAAAAAAAAAAAAAAAAAAAAAAAATCAGTAGATTTTACCGGGAATTGGACCAAACTCCCACAATGATTGTCGTCTGGTGACGTCATAGAGTTTTAATAATAAATGATAATAATAATAATAACACCAACAACAAGAGAAATAATAATTATAAAAACGCTAATAGTAACAACAATAAAAACAACATCAATTATAGCAATAATTATACTTGACTTGAAGTTCTGTTGGTCATAAGATAATTATATAATTGAAATGCGTCCGATACTCAGACTAGTGTAGAGCATAAATATAATTGCCCTTAAGTGATACTGCAAGTCTGACTTAAATTTGCATCGCATAATTATGTAGCTACACACACACGTACACACACACACACACACACACACATACATACACACACGACATAATATGTTCTCATAATTGGATCGCCGTGGATGGTAGTGATAGGAGCACCATTTCGCCATAAGACAACTTAATGAATCAAAATACTTCTCCATATGACGCTGCCCTGTCTCCATTTTGTAAAAAAAGAAAAAAAAAATGCTGGGGAATTTGTCTTTTAAGCATTATTATTGTTTTGTTGGTGATACCCAGCGCTTTCATTCTTGTAGACAATATTAAAACGAAGAATTGAAGCTAGAGAAGTGTCAAAAGAGATACTTAAGGAGGGGAGTAAGTAGATTTTTTTTTTTTTTTTTTTTAGAATCTAGTTTCTAATCATAAAAGAATGCTGCGTGAATCTGATCCGTAGGGATGCTGCCAAGGTCCATAAAATACTGACTTCATAAAATTCATACCGTCAATACTCCGTGCGGCCATTTTTATACTCTGTAATCCATTTCCCAGCTGCACTAAGTCCTCTTTGCTTTTGGATTAAGTTCTTCAGCCTGAAGAAGGCCCTGGCAGAGGGGTGTAAAGGACACGAGAGCTTTCAGAGTAAGTCGTATATATGAGTAAAATCGTCTGAAATTCAGGACAGATTCCCTCAAAGGCCTTCAGAGTCGGGGGGGAAGAGCGTCGGGGATCAGACTTTTGAGCAATTTGGTCTTCTAGAAAAAAAAGGGAAGTGGTCCATCTTAAATGAAAAATGTTATTCTTGATTGAATAGTTTTCTGCTGATTAGGATAGTTCGACACGCACACACACACACACACACACACACACACACACACACACACACACACACACACACATATATATATATATATATATATATATATATACACTCTATATACACACACACACACACACATATATATATATATATATATATATATATATATATATATATATATATATATATATACATATATATATTCTTCTGCTGGGATTCGAACCCCCGCCAGAATCCCAGCAGAAGAGTTTATTTCCAAATGTCAGGACACAAATATATATATATATATATATATATATATATATATATATATATATATATATATATATATATATATATATTACATACATATATATTATGTGTACATATATATGTATATATATAATATATATAAATAATATATATGTATATATATATATATATATATATATATATATGTGTGTGTGTGTGTGTGTGTGTGTGTGTGTGTGTGTGTGTGTGTGTGTGTGTGTGTGTGTGTATGTGCGTGTGTATGAAAATATAATGTTCAATGGACAAATTCATTCGAACATTCAGATGTGCCCTACCGTGTACCAAAACTACGCAAATGTATTTTTCATTACTGAGTATCAATATTATCCTAAATACGATCGTTTTTTTTTTTGTTATCTAAATAATTTCAAGTGTAAAATGAAATATATTAATAACAACAATATAAGATGTAATGGAACGTGTTCGGGGGCAGACCATAGCAAATATGGTCTCTTTCCAGACCGCATTTTCATTAGCATCTATCCCTAAAACAAATAAAATAGTCTGTCGTAAAAAAAAGAAAAAAAAAAAAGAAAAAAAAAATTGTAAAGGGGGGGGGGGAGGGAGGTCGACGGACCGTGCAAAATTCTTCGTCTCTAAGCAATGTTTGGGCGCGGTGGGATGGAGGGGGTGGGGGTGGGGTTGGGTCTTCAAGCAAAGTCCCAAGGTCACGTGACCGAGCACCATGGCCGCGTCGCCCAGCTTATTGAGACAACAACGCAATTTCGTGCTCAGCTTATTGGGGCGACAGAGCAATTTGGTGCATATTTTATCTTCCATGCTCCCCCCCCCCAACCTCCCACTCCCAACCGAAAAAACAAAACAAAAAACAAGCAAACAGACAACATTTGAGGCAGGTTTTGTTTTGTCGTTTAATGTCGTGTCATGTCGCGGTAGTGATTCTGCAAAACTGATCTTCGGCGATGCAGATTTCTTCGTTACTCGAAATTGGAAGTCGTCTATTTTATTTCATTTTATTATTTTATTTCTTTTAGTTTTATTTCATCTTATTTCGTTTCATTTACATATTTACTTACTGTTGTGTACACTACAAAGTTCGATATCAAGATCGATATAGATATGCAGCTCACATAAAAATGAATTACGAGGTCTCAACATCACTAACCTAACCTAACCTAATCTAATCTAACCTAACCTAACTTAAATTAAACTAAAGTCACCAGACCTAACCTAACCAAGTACCTAATCTATCCAAAACACCAAACTTAACCTCACATAATACATAATCATCCTGATATCTGATGCACAATACAACCAAACGTAACATCTAACCTAACAATCTCAATACCTGATCTATCGTAATAAATGTCTAAAACATCATCTAACGTGAAACCAATCTAACTTAATAACTAAGCTTATCAAATACCAAATCTAACCTATCACCAAATCTAGCTTAATACAACGTAATACCTATCTAACTAGTAACTGAACTGTGATATAATCTAACCTGAAACCTTTCTAACTTAATAATTAAGTTGACCAAATACCAAACCTAACCTATTACCAAATCTAGCTTAATACAACGTAATACCTATCTAACTAGTAACTGAACTGTGATTTAATCTAACCTGAAACCTTTCTAACTTAATAACTAAGCTGATCAAATACCAAATCTAACCTATTACCAAATCTAGCTTAATACAACGTAATACCTACCTAACTAGTAACAAAACTGTGATATAATCTAACCTGAAACCTTTCTAACTTAATAATTAAGTTGACCAAATACCAAACCTAACCTATTACCAAATCTAGCTTAATACAACGTAATACCTATCTAACTAGTAACTGAACTGTGATATAACTTCACCTGAAACCTAATCTAACCTTATAGTAAAGCTGGTGAGTCGTACACAAAACGTCATATCTCTCGTATTCCACGGCATTCTTCTGCTCCTGTTCAAATAAATGCATCAGTTTAACTTCCTTCATCAAACTTGGCACTTGTTGACAGAGGGCACATATTCTCAGTTACAAACGTAGTCATGTTTATTTTCACTATAATTCTTTTATAAAAAATATATATATATATATATAAATGTATATAAATGAATGAATATATACACACACACACACACATATATATATATATATACATATATATATACATATATATATACATATATATATATATATATATATATATATATATATATATAAACAATAAAAACAATCAATCCATTACCCAACCAGACAAACGAACAAACAAATGATTAAATGAAAAAATTAAAATACACTAGTATTACAGGTCATGTTTACGCTTTATCAATGCTCTGTGGAGAATATCCACCTTTTGTACATTCTGTTGTATCCAGTGCTAAGAGGATATTATTTAGTCAAAAACCAGGATTTCGTTCTGAGGAAATGGAAGTGAGGAAAATACACTAGGAATATACACTAGGAAATATACACTAGGAATATACACTAGGAATATACACTAGGAAACTTGTAGTTGTGGCCGAGGCAGTCACCTTTGCCCTAGGTGTTTTGGGGGCTCTTGGGGGTAGGCAACAGGCACTGCTGGGAATCAGAGAGAAGGTCCGGGGATTCGAACCCATGACTAGGAGGATTGAGACCCACATATTACGTCACTAGTGCCGCTAGTAGTTTCTGACCCTTTTAGTATTATCTGACACTTTTCCTTATCCTGAATGTTACCGGCACCTCTTTGGTAAAAAAAAAAAAAAAAAAAAAAAAAAAAAAAAAAAAAAAATTGCTTGATGTTAATTCAAGAGGTTAGCAATGCAATGTACCAACGAAATAATCTTATCTCTTTTTCACAGTAATAAAATCACTTTAGTCTTATTAATATTAACACCAGAATGCTCTCCCTAGATCATTTTCACAAAAAATAACTAAAAAGACTACGTAAGTCGAGGAAAAGGAAATAAAAAAAGAAGAAGAAAATATATGAAACACACGATGAAATATCTGACAAAATGCTGGAGGAAACTATTGGCCAAATCCAGTGGCACAGAACATTTATTAGAAGCTTTGACTGAAACAGTGAGAGTGACATGAATATAAACGACGAGATAAGCAAGACTCGCTTCATAAATGAGCAAAATACACAAATGCATCAAACGAAATAGGAAGACAAAGGGGCTCTACGAGGGTTAGCCCTCCAGGACCGGGCAGAGCAGTTCCAGGACCGGCGGAGCAGTTCCAGGACGGGGCGGAGCAGTTCCAGGACCAGGTGGAGCAGAGAAAGAGGGAAGGAACGCGATATGAAGGTAAAGGAATGCAAACAGACGAAGATCTAAAATGAAATACGAAAGGAGAAATAAAGAGAGGGATGGATAATGAATTCATGAAGATGATATGAACATGGAAGATGAAAAGGGACAATAAAGAAAACTATAAAGAATGAGGAATGAAGGAGATGGATAATTCAAGTAAGAGAAGAACGCGTCAACACTTGTCGACCATTGCAAAATCGTTTTACAAAGACGGAATGAATTTCTTTATTTCATATTCGTGTCCTCTCTATGAAGTTTTTCTTCTCCATCTTTTTTCATCATTTGTAAAATATTATCAAACTATATCTCACTTTCTTATTCTTTTGCGTCGAAAATTCCAGGAATTTTGTCCTTTTTTTGTGGTAAGCATTGTAGACTTGATATCTACCCTTTGAATCTGTGGGGATTTCCTAATTTAATTTTTTCTTTTTTTGTGTGAGTTCGACCTATCTTCTGGCAGTGTCTCATATATTGTGTAACTGGGATCTCTGATGTCGCTATGGACATGTGTCTGCAAACAGCTCTTTGACCTCACCTCAACGGCTTTCTAGTGCAGTAGAGTTTCGAGGTTCCGCATCCGAGGCCCCAAGTTCAAATCTCGGTCTCGTATTAAGAAAGAAAGAAAGAGAAAAAGAAGAAGAAGAAGAAGAAGAAGAAAAGAGGAAGAAAACAACAACAACAACAACAACAACAACAGCAACAACGACAGCAACAACAACAACAACAACCGTTATTGTTCCTCTTAAGAATGAGGGCAGAGTGTATCTGTCAGGTCGTAACATAAACCATAGATCGGGCCCTGAAATTTCATCCAGGAAGGTAATAGCTGTCAATCATGAGTCCAGTACGTGACCCAAGACCATGGTGAATCATGGTGGACACTTTCTCTTTGCATTATTGATAACTCTTTTTTTTTTGTTTACTTTGATGTTTATACCTAGACCCAATTAGTTTATTTGATTTTGAATCACTGGTTCTTCTTTTAATTAAAAATTACTGTGCACTCTGTTTCTATTCATTTCCACTTTCATGCCTCTGCAACTTTCTAACACTGAATTCTGTCTGTCATTCTGTTTTCGGTAGTAAGTCTTCGTTGTATGGCTTTAGGTAATCTATTGCGACACTGCTTCTGACCTAGGGCAGTGGACAAGGTGCAGGGATGACCCGTCATCAAGGAGGTGCTCAGATAAGAGGGAGGGTAGAGGGGTTGGAGTGTATTCAGGGATGGAAAGGGTGGAAATGATTTTATGCCTTTCCCTTTTTGGCTACCTCTCTTGTAAGGGGGAAAAAGACTTAGGTATATGTATGTATGTATATATTGCTTTCTATTTGTTTCATCAACAGAGCGTCGTCTGTAAATATGTTCTTATGGCTGCCTATCCCTTCATTCAAGGAATACACAGAAACACACATACACATTCGTAAACAAACATAAAACGTAGACACACACACAGACACACACACACACATACACACACACACACACAAACACACACGCACACAGACACACGCACACACACGCACACAGACACACACACACACACGCACACACACACACGCACACCAGAACCTTGGCTGGTGTCAGTATTGATACTTGTGACCTCAGTTCATCACTCTCTTCTATCAACGAAAACTTTTCCTTATTCATTTCACTTGTCAGTAAAGAGCTCTTCTTACAGGAAATAATCTGTTTCTTATGTATTTTTGCTCACTTCTAATTTGGTTTTCGAAATGTCTTAACCATCCACAGTTTTTGGTTTTACATACTTGCAAAATCACTACATAGAGCATACATGTAGCATAATTCTAAGGAGAAGTTGAAAAAAAAGGATAAAAAAACAAGACCAAAGAGAAAATCAAGAATAAAACAAAATGCAATATACACACACCCACCCACAGACATTATATATATACATATATATATATATATATGTATATATACATATATATATACATATGTATGTATGTATACATATATATATATATATATATATATATAAATATATTTATATATGTATATATATATATACATATGTATATGTATATAATGATAAAATTTGAAGAATGACTCACCAGAGGCCTACAGACGCATGATTAAATATGATTCTGTTGAGACTTTTACAGTGCCAACTCCTGGATAATATTTTTCTACCAGCTGCAAGCTAAACCTCAGTGTGTAAATAACTTTTTTCTTTATCTGTTAACAAATTTTGATTGTTTGCATTCAAATGCTGAGGTCATACCACATCCATCATCATAATGCCTAGAAACTGTGTAAATAGACTAGACAACATAATTTTTGTTACATCTGCTTTGAATTGTGTATTGGATGCTGCCTATTGTGTGTTACAAATCGTAATGCACAGCAACAGATTCCTCGCTAAAATTTGCATAGTGGACCGATTTACAATTGGCTAGATTGAATTGTCTGACGTATATTCATCCTTGAGTATTGCGTGTTGCACGTTGCATGTTTCGTGTTGCAATGGGTAATTCCTTGCAAAAATGTTCATAAGTGGAGTAATTAGCAATTGCTTAGTCGCATTCGTTTGGGAGGAGTCACAGAACTAGACATTGTAAAAAATTTCCTTATGTTAATGAGTTTCCAACTGCCGCTTTCTACCTATTTAGAATCATGCTGTGTGAAATATATTGTATGGTGTATGATATCTGCTGCATATAACGGGTTAATGGTATATCGTGTATGATGCAAACTCATATGCAAATTAACAGATACCATGCAAAAAGATATATATTTGGGTCAATGTGGAACATGAGATGTGTATCCGTTTGGAGAGAGAAAGTATGAATTGCGTAAGAATTGTTATGCTTGTATATTACATAAGAATATAAGAATGAAGGAGACTGAAAGAGACCATAAGGCCTACACTAGGCAGCTCCGTATCCATCACTACCTGTCATCCTCATCCATAAAGGTGTCTAATCGTTTCTTTAAAAAACTGATAGTTTCAGAGCTTACTACATGGTTACTAAGTTTATTCCATTCGTCGATCACCCTATTAGTAAACCAATTCTTGCATGTTGTGTGCTGGAAACTGTAATATACAGTAACAATTTCTTCGTGAAAATTCCATACGAGTACCATATTCTCACTGGCTTGGTGCAGCCATTTGAAAGGAGATGGGTAACACGCACACGCACACGCACACACACACACTCACAAATAATTTCATTATCGCTGCGCTTCGAGCTGTTACTCCAATTCTCGTGGGCGGGGAATTGGGTGTGTGTGTGAGTATAAGGTCATGTAGTGTTCTGTAGCCAACACGTGTAATTACCCCTTCAGGACCCGTGATCGCAGAGTACGGAATAAACTATAGTCACCCCTTCCAACATGATTTCGACTAATTCTAATTAATATAAATAACAATATTCATTATACCAACTTAATTCATTGTGTAAATAAAATAAAACATATCCCTCTGCATCCTATAAAAAGGATATTTATGCATTGTAAATATATTTTGAATAATTGTATACTAAAGACCAAGAATCGAGAATTTCGCCACCATTATTGTAAATACCGTCATCGCCATTTCCAATAAACAGATCAGTCATGGAGATGACTATAAATATCCTAGCTTCTTAAAGGAAGAGTACCAAGCTGTTGGCACCGATCACGTCAGTGTTCATCCCAAGGGTGCATAAGGGTCAATAAACCGCGGTGATCATTTCGATCTAACGGGTGCCTTCCGATAAGAACATACCTGCCGTCGGCGCAGAGTGTGGAAACACTCATTCCAAATGTGCCCAAGGGAACCATACCACGGCAAACTAAATGGTGTGTTCTAACTTCCCGCTGGGAAAAACTTTCCATACCTTCTCCCTACGACTCGTTTCAGGCTGACCGCTTCTAACTAGGACGATTGTAGTAACCACTACAGTCAAAACATTATCCATAGATCGGTCATACGAGCTCTGAGCTCTCTTCCGGGAGGGAAATAGCTGTCGATCACGAGCCCAACACGTGATCAAAAGACCAAGGTGAATCACACACACGCACACACACACACACACAGACGCACACATACATATGCATTTAAACTGTACAGCTGCATAAGGCTTGAATCTCCGATTTATTTTTGATTGGGTCAGTGTAAACATAGCTCCAATACTTCCGTGACCCAGTTTCTCATCCTGGTCTCCACTCGACACAGAGTCCTAGAGTTACCCCCCTTTCTTGGATGGCGTATAACTTTTCTCGGCAAAGAGTTCAAACATTCTCGTTTTATCCACTTTTTTGCGAGTCAAAATGGAAAACACAGGTTTCTAATATTTACGTATGAATTTGAATAGAATTTGATATTTTGCCCTTTTTTGAGACGCCTTAATCCCTTACAGCTGCAGACCTGGGATTTGGATAAAAGAGGTGGCATTGGTGTGTATATTTAACTCGGTCGGATTTCACATGTGTTGTATGTAAAGATAACTTGAAGGGTTTTTGCCCTTTGATATATTTTTTTATTATCTTTAGGTAGGGATAACCATAGATAACTGGTCTGTCTGTGGGACAGGTAGACACAAAGATATAGGTAGGAACACACACACACGCGCACAGACACACACATACACACACACACACACACACACACACACACACACACACACACACACACACACACACACACACACACGTCGGTCGAAGTGACAGCGAAGTTTGGAACTCCAGGAAAAATTCAAGTTTCGTCGATCTCAACAACGAGGGAGTACCTTTGTTGTATTATTAGGGAAGGGGAAAGCTCGTGGTGTAGTGGGAAGGTGAAGAAAAAGGAGAAAGGGAGGGATTACTGAGGAAAATGGAAGGAAATGAGGAAGGGGACGAACGGGCCCCAGACGTTAGAAGGGGTGTCAACAAAAGGTGTGCAGAACACACAGACGAGGTAGAACAGGGGAGCAGAGGTGTCAAAAGCAGAAATATAGATAATAGCAACTCAATGGAAAGAGAAGATAACTGCTTTTATGGATTTAATGAGGGAGGAGACGACAACCTCCCCCGACTAGTAAATCTAGAGGAGAAACTAAAATAAATGAACGAAGCATGGGAGGTTAGGTTTAACCAATTAACACTAGTTACCCAAAGAGTTGATAAACTGGAAGAACTAAAGAAGGAGAATCAAAACCTAACTAAAGAAATAGAAGAATAAAAAAGACAGTTAAAAGAAGTAAAAGATGAGAATGAGGAATTAAAGAATAATAATAAAGAGAATAAAGAGTCCATAGCAAAAGAAGCACAGGGTTGGAGAAAAGTCCAAGAGAACAACAAAATGGTTTTTAAGAACAAAATAATAAAACAAGACGACGAAGAAAAAGAAGACAGACAAGGAAAAGGAGAAGAAGAAGAAGAGGAAGAAGAAAAAGAAGAAGAAAAAGAAGAAAAATAAGGAAAAGAAGAAAAAAGGAGAAGAGGAAGAACAAAAAGAAAGGAAGACAAAAGATGAAGGAAAAGAAAAAGAGGACAAAGAAGAGGAAAGAAATACAAAGATGAAGAAGGGGAAAAGAAGACAAAAAAAGACAATTAAGGAATAAGGAGACGAGAAAGAAGAAGAGAAAAAACAAGAAGGAAAGAAAGAAGAAGAAGGAAACGAAGAAGAAGAAGAAGAAGAAAAAGAAGAAAAAGAAACAAACGAAAAAGAAGTAGAAGAGGCAGACGAAGATGAAGAAGAAGAAGGAAACGAAGAAGAAGAAGAAGAGGAAGGAAACGAAGAAGAAGAAGGAAATGAAGAAGAAGAA
>NC_134797.1:29198968-29233968 GCF_046742065.1 Oratosquilla oratoria
ATTACTTGTTTTATATACCTGTTTAGGAGTTTATGTATGGCTTCATTATTTAATTTTTCCTTTTATTTTATCCGACTTCGTTATGGAATGAAAGGTGTCACGTCGGCCTTTGGATTTTCTACCGTAACAACTGTAACCCATTTTAATATGTAATTATTTGCACCAAATCAGCTAATGAAAGCAGAAAAACGAAATATATCCAGTTCATCTAGACGACCATTAGGGAGACCCAGGTACAGATGGATGGATGGAGTAAGGAAGGACGTGGAGAGGGTGGCACCAAGAGAGGACTGGAAAGAATTGACAGAGGATAGAACCATCCGGAGAGCCATAGCGAAAACGGTGAAGAAGCGTCCGGGCTGACAACCAACGGAGTAAGAGTAAGTCTTCCACACACCAGATGATGCCGTCTCGTTGGGGGCATCAGAGGCCCCATCTTGTCTCGAGTTTCCATTTTAACTGAATAGAATTGGCAGACTCTTGCCAGAACAAAAACAGAGAAGGTTGTCACTGGGTTACAGGAATTAGATATCCATTTTATCACTTTATATAAATAGTTGGTGTCAAACGATTTTATTATAGTAGCGACGAGATCCTAGAGTGAAAAAATAACTAATACACAGTTTTTTTTTTTATTATTTCCGATAATTCTTTACATTACAAGACTCAGTCTAAGAACCTTTCCTTGGCTACCTAAAGTCTTATGAAGGTAACCAGAATAGATTGGTTGAACCTGAGGCTGAAGAATGAATACCAATTAGACTGTTTCGGGGAGCAGTTTGCAAGCGTCCTCTGTGACGATCGTGCTGAATCACTTACCTATGTCCATCGAAGGCCCCGAAGAGGAACACCGATCCATCGAAGCCCCCAAAGAAATAAAGAGTATTTTTCGTGAGCGAGCGAGTCACGCGGTTATGGACTGCCCTCGTTACAAGAAGGGACTTTACGCACGGGAGAAGGGTTGGGGTAGGTGTGGTGACCTAGATGAGTAACAATGGCCTGGATTCGGAGCCCGGAAAGACGGTCGGCGGAAGCTAAAACGCCCCTGACCTTTTGGATACAGAGGCTTGTTCTCAGTTTTGCTCGTTTGCGTGAATGTAAACAGATGGAGGGCTCTGTATATTGGGCCCTGTGGGTGGGGGAGAGGTGGAAGGGAGAGGTGGAAGGAGAGAGGTGGAAGGAGAGAGGTGGAAGGGACAGAAAGAAGGGAGAGGTAGAGGGGAAAAGTGGAAGGAGAGAGGTGGAAGGAGAGAGGTGGAAGGGACAGAAAGAAGGGAGAGGTAGAGGGGAAAAGTGGAAGGAGAGAGGTGGAAGGAGAGAGGTGGAAGGAGAGAGGTGGAAGGGACAGAAAGAAGGGAGAGGTAGAGGGGAAAAGTGGAAGGAGAGAGGTGGAAGGAGAGAGGTGGAAGGGACAGAAAGAAGGGAGAGGTAGAGGGGAGAAGTGGAAGGGAGAGGTGGAAAGAAGAGGAACTGAGAGGTGGAATGGAGAGAGGAAAGGGTAAGGTAATCTTTGTGATATCAGTGATTAACACTGTAGCTTACTTAAATCCTTGCCTTTGATGACACAACGCATTCTCTTCTTACGCATGAAGATTTTATTCACTTGAAAGGGGAGCCTTAGAAGAAAACAATGTTCTCAGGTGAATAAAACGCTCCTCTGTCAACCACAACAAGATCTCTAAAGGGCTTCACAGTAACAAAGACTTTAATAGAGTCTGTTGTGGCTGAATGTTTCAGATGGTCTTGGAGTCCGGAATGTGTCCAAGAGCTGCGTAAAATGACCATACCCTCCTCTGGTTCAGAAAATGTCCATTTGGTGCATAAAAGGGTCAGGCATTGGCAAAAAAAAAAAAAAAAAAAAAAAATTACCATCACCACCACCACCGGCAACATTACCATTAGCATCACCATCACCACCACAATCTCCACCACAACCTCCATCACCACTCCCACCACATAGATATATGTTTATGTATTCTATTGCATCAAATCCACGGATGCCAATTGTCATGTGTAACAAGTCTGAAACTGGGACCAATGACGGATACCTGTATGTGGTGATCCCAGAGCGAAGCTGTTTATTTTCAAACCCCACCAACTCCCTCACCTCCATCAGGGGTTGCAACCCTGGGGGTTGACACTCGGTCTCACATATGGAGACCTGATAACCGGCGACTGCTCTCCTCTTCCAACTACTTAGAGCCAGTGACATAGAAACTGTCCCACGTTGATGCAACAGAGACAATAATCCAACGTTTCTTCCTGGAGAATTATGTGGGAGGTTCCGAGAACCGTTACTAGCTTCTTTGGGGGTAGCAGGTTCTCCAATTATTGAAACTCGAGGTAACGATTGTTCAATTGATTCTACCTGGATTTTACTCCTGAGGTTCGCAATGGACTAACTGATGCTCCTACAGGGAATTTTCCTTTAGGGAAAGAGAGCAGGCACAGTTTTCATGGAACTCAAAACCCGAAAGGATTTTTCATTTTTCGCCCTCTGCCACAGGCCCCATTACGAACGCAAAGGTGTGCCCTTCCCCTGGTACGCAGAAGACGAAATGAAACCCACGATTTATCATGACTTAGGGGAAATAAAGAACGGAAAAAAAAGAAAAAAAGCGCGAAAAACTGCGATTGGTCTTCCTGACGCAAAAATCTTACACGGAATGAGAACGCCTTTCCCTGCGCAAACTCCTTCCGTACTTCTTTTCTTACCGTAGTTGCCGCCAAGTTATTTAATTCATTTTCGTGATCCCCACCCCCCACTCTTCTTTACCTCGGAAGTGGAAGGGTTAGATTTTAGGTTCTGAGTATTTCTGCAAAATTTAGATTGTAGGTTCTGAGTATTTCTGGAAAGGTTGGATTGTAGGATCTGAGTATTTCTGGAAAGGTTAGATTGTAGGTTCTGAGTATTTATGGAAAGGTTACATTGTAGGTTCTGAGTATTTCTGGAAAGGTTACATTGTAGGTTCTGAATATTTCTGGAAAGGTTAGATTGTTAGTTCTGAATATTTCTGGAAAGGTTAGATTGTAGGTTCTGAATATTTCTGGAAAGGTTAGATTGTTAGTTCTGAATATTTCTGGAAAGGTTAGATTGTAGGTTCTGAGTATTTCTGGAAAGGTTAGATTGTAGGTTCTGAGTATTTCTGGAAAGGTTAGATTGTAGGTTCTGAGTATTTCTGGAAAGGTTAGATTGTAGGTTCTGAGTATTTCTGGAAAGGTTAGATTGTAGGTTCTGAGTATTTCTGGAAAGGTTAGATTGTAGGTTCTGAGTATTTCTGGAAAGGTTAGATTGTAGGTTCTGAGTATTTCTGGAAAGGTTAGATTGTAGGTTCTGAGTATTTCTGGAAAGGTTAGATTGTAGGTTCTGAGTATTTCTGGAAAGGTTAGATTGTAGGTTCTGAGTATTTCTGGAAAGGTTAGATTGTAGGTTCTGAGTATTTCTGGAAAGGTTAGATTGTAGGTTCTGAGTATTTCTGGAAAGGTTAGATTGTAGGTTCTGAGTATTTCTGGAAAGGTTGGATCGTAGGTTCTGAGTATTTCTGGAAAGCTTAGATTGTAGGTTCTGAGTATTTCTACGGATAGACAGAAACTGTAAAGAAATGTGATCCAAAAACTATAAGGACCATATTCTATTTCGTGACCCGAAACACTCTCACTCACCTCAGAAGTGGAAAGGTTAGATTGTAGGTTCTGAGTATTTCTCTGGATAGACAGAAAGTGTAAAGAAATATGATCCAAAAACTATAAGGACCATATTCTAGTTCGTGATCCCCACCTCGGAAGTGGAAAGGTTAGATTGTAGGTTCTGAGTATGTCTTTGGAGAGACTGAAACTCTGTAAATAAATCGGATCCAAAAATTATAAGGACCACTTGACTCAATGTACTCTAACAAGAACGAGAGGGTTGGGGAGGAGGAAGATACAGAGGACGTGGAAGATGTGGAAGATGTGGGAGGAGAGGAGATGAGGATAAAGGCAAGGGAAGGGGAGGAAATGAAGAGGAGGGAAGTGAAAGGAAGGGCAAGAAAAAGGAACTGGAAGGGAAGAAGATGTGTCGTTAAAGAAAGGGTGACGGAAGGAAAGGAGAACTGGAAGGAGAAAGGAGATGGAATGGGATAGGAATGGGGAAAAGGAAGAAGGAAAGAAGAGAGGGGAGTGGGAAGAGATGAACAATTAGAAAAACTGAAGAAAGAAGAAAAGGAAAACAAAAGAGAAAGGGAAAGGAAAGAGGAAAGATAAATGGAAGCGGATAGGAGGAGAAAGGGAAAAGAGAGGCATGGGTAGGAGAAGAGGCAGGGGGAGGGGAAGGAAGGTGAAGGCAAAGAGGAAATGTATAAGGAAAGGGGAGAAAAGGAAAAGGGAAAGGAAAAGAAAAAAAAGAAAAGTGAAGGAAAGGGAAAAGAAAGGAATACAAGAAGACGAGGGGGAAAGTAAACGGAAAATAAAAATAAAAAAAGGAGTAAAGAGGGACAGAGTAAAAGAAAGAAGGAATAAGGAAGAGGAGGGCAAAGGTTAAAAATATGATGGAAAGGGAAAGGGAAGAAAGAATGAAAGTAGGGAAGGGAGGAGAGTGGTGGAGGAAAGGAAGTGAGGGAGGGGAGGGAAAGGGGAACAGGACAAAGGGAAGGGTGAGTGAAGGGAGGAGAAGAAAGAAGGGAAGAGAGGAGGGAAAAGAGAGGAGTGGGAAGAAGGAAAGTGTGTGAGGAAAGCGGAGGAAGGTAAAGGCAGAGAAAAAGAAAAAGGTGAAAGGAAAAGAAGGGAAATAAGCGGAGGGGAGGAATAGTGAGAGGGAAAGGGTGACTCTGGTTTGTGGGGATATTACAATAATCCCATAGATAATGACTACATAAAACTTATGTTGTCGACAATCCATGGGACGCGGGGGTTGGTTGAAGTAGTCGGGAGAGAAGTTAGGAATGCAGAAGCGAACGGAGAGGATGAAAAAGGAGGAATAGACAAAAGAAGAAGAATGATAAAAGAATGAATAAAGGAGGGAGTGAGGGAGTGAGGGAGTGAGTGACGGGGTGAGGAAGAGTAATAGTGAACACGTCTAGGGGGGTGGCATCGTTTTATATCTTTATTCTGGCTGTCTTCAGGTGATTTTATTAAAAAAGAGACGAACCTTCATCACCTGAGACACTGAAACCTTCCTCGACTAACCTTGTCGAAGGTGACTCGTCTTTTTTTTCTGGGCGATGACAAAGACGTTTATTTAGCCGAAAGAAAAATTATCACTACATAAAGTAGTTATGGGTAATGAAAGATTGGTTTCGGGAGTTGTAGTTAGCTGGAGAGGATTTCTTTACTGAAGGCTACTGAAGAATCTTTGGGGAGAAAAAAAGGAAAAAGTTTTGATACACAGACTTTTCATACAAGCGAAGTAGGTTGGTTAGTCAATCGACAATGACAAAGATAACGACGACGACGATGACAACGAAGACAGCAACGAGAACAGAGACGACGACGACAAAGACGACGAAGACGACGAACACAACGACGACGAAAACGACGAAGTCAGCGACGACGACCACCACTACCACGAAGGGGACGACGACTACGAACTAGATCGCCTGGACTCAGTGCGACTCTAGATACAAAATTTCCAATTTGCCTCAGGGAGGTCAAGACAAGGGAGGGGAACTTATGTGACCCTACCAGATGGGGGAGAACATAACACAAGAACATAAGAACATAAGGAGACTGCAAGAGACCATAAGGCCTACACTAGGCAGCTCCGTATCCATCACCACCAGTCATCCCCATCCATAAAGTTGTCTAATCGTTTCTTAAAACAACTGATAGTTTCAGCGCTTACTACATGGTTACTAAGTTTATTCCATTCGTCGACCACCCTATTAGTAAACCAATTCTTGCCTATTTCCTTTTTAAATCTAAATTTGTCCAGTTTATAACCATGGGGTCACAAGGGAGGGGGGAGGGGGAAGGGGAAGGGGGAATAGCCATGAAGGCCATCCATGGCTTCAAGAACCCAATGTCCTCTTCCTTCTTCTCTCCTCCTTCTCTTCCTCCTCCCTGTTCCCTCCTACCCGCCGTCGTAGGCAAAGAAGAGTCTCTGGGTCTGAGGGCTGGGTCATTTGTTTCTGAGTCTTTCGCTGCTGCTGGTCGGCGGCCGCGACCGGCAGAATCTGACATACAACCAGCGATATACACGAGTCGAGGTAGAGGTCTTTGCTGCCATCTCCATTTATCACTTTCAGCAAGATCGTCTCCATCCCGACTGCCATCGCCCCTACCACCACTACTATCAACAATAACACAAACACAAACACCACCATCACTGCTATCACCATCACCACCACTCGTAATAACACTACCATCACCATCACCACCAACAAAATCACCACCATCAGCACCAACATCATCACCACTACCACCAACACCACAACCTCCACCACCACCATCACAACCATCAATACCAACACCAACACTGTCGTCGGTATCCCCTCTCCTATCAATTCCATAACCACTATCACCCTGACATACCACCACAACCATAACCACCAACAATACCCATCCGGCGTGACTACGACCATCTCTATCACCATAATTTTCATCAGTACCACCGCTGCCACCATTTGTGTCACCAGCACAACACCCAGAAAGACTCACTAAAAAAAAAAAAAAAAAAAAAAAAAAAAAAAATCGAAAAAAAATCGAAAAAAAAAATCGTACTCTACGTCACCTCGCAGTCTGACAGATCATATCAGGTCGGCCATTCCTTCCCCTTCATCCCTCCCCCGCGGTTGCATAAGTCTGCGTCAGCAATGGAACCCACCGTGGGATCTCTGAAGACGGGGGCGATTTAATATTCGTCTATCAGTTGGGGGAAAGAATTAGCAAACCTTTCTTTTGTTATCGGTGAGATTTTGGGTAAGGAGGAAGAAGAGGTGGAGGAGGAGGAGAAGGATGAAGAGGATGGGGAAGAGCAGGAGGAGGAGGAGGGAGAGGAGAAAGATGAAGAGGAGAAGGGAGTGGAGAAAGAGGAGAAGGAGGAAGAATAGGAAGAGGAGGATGGTGAGGATGAGACAGAGGAAGAAGAGGAAGAGGAGGATGGTGAGGATGAGACAGAGGAAGAAGAGGAAGAGGATATAATGGAGGAGCAAGGTGGTAGATGAGGAAGAGCGAGGGGGAGGAAAGGAAGTAGGAGAAAGAAGAGGAAGAAGAAGAGGAGGAGGACGAGGGAGAGGAGGAGCGGGGGAGGGGAAGAATGAGGAGGAGGAGGGCAAAGAGAAAGAGGAGCAGGAGGGGAATGAAAAGAAGTAAGAGGAGGAGGAAGAGGAAAAGGAGAAGGAGGAGAGAAAACAGAAATAGGAATAAAAATAGGAAAAGGAAGATGGAGAGGCAGAGGGGTAGAAATAGAAAAATGAGGAGGAACGATGAGAGGAGGAGGAGGAGGAAGACGAGGAGGGAAAGGCCGAGGAGGAGGAGGAGGGAGAGGAGGAAGAGAGAGAGGAGGAAAAGGAAGAAGGCTAGGAGTGGAGGAAGAAAAGGAGGCGAAGGAGGATGAAGGGAAAAAGAAGAGGAGGGAGAGGAAGATGAAAAGGAAGAGGAAAAGGAAGAAGAGGGAGAAGGGAGGAAGAAGGGGAGGAGTGGGAGGAAGAAGGAGGAGGAGGGGTAGAATGATGAGTATGAGGATGTGGATGAGTATGAGTCTGAGTCTGAGTCTGAGGAATAAAATGAGGAGGAGAGAAAGACATTGGGGGTACAATAATGAGGGAGTGTAAAAAGAGAATATAACGAAATTATTAGAAAGGAAGAAGGGAGAGAAGTCTTAGGAGGAGAGATGGAAGAGATAACTGTGAGGAGTCAGGGGATAAGCAAAAGGAGAGGTGGGAGAATTAGAGAGAAAGTATGAGAAAGGAAGGAAAAAAGAAAAGAGAAAACTGGACAGACATAGGGAGGGGGTGGAGGCGAAAAAATAAAAAAAAAACGATTAAAAAAAGGAACAGGTGTGGAGGAGAAGAGTTGGAAGAACGAGAGAACTAGGAAAAAGATGGAGGGGCAGCGGAAAAGGGATTAGCCTTCTGTCGGCGATAACCAGCGCTTCCATCCTTGGGGACAATATCGCCCCGAAAATGTGGGATCACAGAAGTGGCAAAGGCGGTCGGTATTAGAGAGAGACCAATAGTCTTCTTTCAGTGGAGACCAGTGTCTCTAATCATAAAAGAATTCTACGTGACTCTGGTCCGTAGGGATGTCACTCACGACCCTGATATTTTGACTCCATAAAACTTTTGCAATCGATATCCCTCCACTGGGGGGGAATGTGGAGCAAAATTTTGTGAATAAAAGTTGGCGAACAGGGAGAGAAACGTCTGGAGAAATTTAAGACAGACATGAAAGAAAAGAGAAATTCTTAAGGAAATTTTCAAGAAAACAAGGGTGAAAGAATGGAAGTACAGAGACTTTGGGGAATAAATGGGATAACGAGAGTAGAATAAAAATGAAGGGAGAGATTGAAGGAAGACAGTTTGAACGATAGTCTGCTGGAAAATAGAATATGTGAGGTAAGTATGTGGAAACAGCAGCGAGGTGACGTTTGAGGTCAAAAGATGATAAATTGATGGGAAAATCTAAAGAGAATTGGAGTGGGAGAAGAGGTAGAAAGTAGTTTGGAGGGAAACATGAATAGAAGGGGAGGGAAGAAGGAAAGGTATTTAAAGTATTTGAAGATAATTATAAAAAAGAAAAGATAAAATTAAATCACTCCATAGTGAAGGCCACTGTGATAGGGATGGAATAGAGTAGCTTAAAATAAACTGTGACCCGGATATTATCAGGAGACCAGGAACTCCATTGATATAGGGACATAAATGCATGAGTGTGGCGAGGGTTTTGTATTTGTATCAGGGACTTTATGCGTAAAGAAGGGAGGCATTGTTCACCAAACCCATTGATGATCACAGCGCACGCGCACAAAGGAATTGTTATTTGTGACGTCACAACTGGTTCTATTTGGCTGGAATCTGTCTCACTTGTAGCATATCTACCTGCTGAGTCATCAGCATCCCATTTGGGATATTTTACTCACTATGTCTTTGTTTACGGGCGTAGACTAGTGACTTTATTTCTAAGAAAAGGACAATGAACAACAGGAAACTCGACTTGTCCCACAAATCTCATTATGCTGGGTACTACACGACACAAACCAGATTCATTCGGAGTGAGATGCAATAAACAACAGCAATTGGATCAATTGATAAGATTGACGACATATCTATGAGACTTTCGGAGGAGGCTATGGTCTTGTCTTCCTTTGCTAAAAATAAGTGAAAGGATCTACACTCGCCCAAGAAAATATCTATGAGACTTTCGGAGGAGGCTATGATCTTGTCTTCCTTTGCTAAAAATAAGTGAAAGGATCTACACTCGCCCAAGAAAATATCTATGAGACTTTCGGAGGAGGCTATGGTCTTGTCTTCCTTTACTAAAAATAAGTGAAAGGATCTACAATCGCCCAAGAAAATATCTATGAGACTTTCGGAGGAGGCTATGGTCTTGTCTTCCTTTGCTAAAAATAAGTGAAAGGATCTACACTCGCCCAAGAAGTTTCTTTAAATAAAATTTGACAATTCCTTAGAATGTAGAAGAAGCCCTCACAAAACACGTCCACAGCTCGTTAGACTGCATTGTGTTTTTTGTCTATTTTACTGCCTTTTCTTTCGCTCAACCTCGTTATAGACCAGAAAGTCTCTCGTGGCAGGCTTTTCCAGTGTGTTCCACTGTAATACCAAAATCAAGAACGTTCCTGAATCAGGTCATCCTTGAAGGAATTGAGAAACGAGATCTGCATACAATCTTTGTCAAAAGTATCTCGACTTCTGCTGCTGACCGCGCCAAGGACGCGATGTTATCAGCTGACCCAGTGACCCAAGGGTGGACAAAAGAGAGCTCCCACGCATCAGTAAATCACGTAGGACAGGGGTGGGCAACCTTCTTAAGTGTGGGTGCCAAAAGCGGGGAAATCTTTGATACAAAAATTTCTCGCGTGCCAACGTAATAGAATGATAGGTCTACATACGAGTATGGGCCCCCTCCCTTCATCTCCCTAAGGCTTCAATCCACCGCCCAGAGTATCATGCGATTATCGATGGTCATACAAAAGAAGTTGAAGATTGATCAGTTATTTGTTTTAAGGTGAACTCTGGGTTTCGCGTGCTGGATTAAAAAAAAAGTGGCACCCGTGCCAAAGGTTGCCCGCCCCTGAAACAAGAGATTCATTCTTGAAGAGATTTGTTCATACTGACTCACTCCCTATACATCACATACTAACACCGAGGAAATGTGATAAGGTTCTTACCTTATTAATATATCTTGGCTCATGTATGATGTATATGTCTATCATTTATGTATAGGAGTCCCAAGTTTAAGAGATATAAAACATATCAAAGGACGTGGAAATGGAAAGATTATCGATTAATCAGGATTGAAAATACCATGATAGTCATTATGGTAGTGTAACCACCCCAAGAAATCGTAGACCACTACCATCAGGGCATGTCCAGAAGTACATTCACGATATATATTAACACAACAAAAAAACATTAGTGTGCTTCCATCAGGAAAAGAAATCACACTTTCTAAATGAACTCGTCAGATTTGACCGTATAAAATGACCTTAACCAAGTATCTATTATAATAAAATAGTAGCCTCTGTCTGTCTGTCTGTCTGTTTGTTTGTCTGATCACGAACTCCTCCTAGGGTTTTAGAGATAAACTCCAATAACCGTATATATTCTGCTACCCTATCACTCCAGGTACTTGGATAACCATATCTAATTAAGAATATTATTTTGGTTAGGGTTAAGGGTAAAAGTTAGGAGGTTTATGGCGTGGGAACACGCCACTACTGTAGTATCCCCTTAAGTCGCGTAGTATTTTTTGTGACTTAAGAATTAATATGATCAAACAAACCATTGTATGTGTCTATAAATATTATTTATATTTGTGAAATTAATGTTGCCAAAAACCATGATAGCTTTTGTAAGAAGAAAGCATGTTAATGTAAAATGATTGTATAATTTTACCAAATGCTAAAATATTGGCTATTTCCATTTAATTTTATTGCGGGCGGATATAGATTATTCACAAACTCCTACGTTTTTGCAGATATACCCCTATAACCATATATATTCTGAAGATAAATAAACTAGATACATTTTTGATTTACATATAATAGTGCAATGTAACATGTTGGAGTATTACAAAGAGACAGGATACACAAATGAGAAAAAATATGACACGATAAGATTAAGAGTAACTTAAAATGGGTGTTCACAAAGAGGAAGGCAGGGTTTGGCTGTTTATCAAGATGTTTAGAAAGTGAATAAATCTCATCATAGCTCTGTCAAGGAAACAGAGACAAAAGCTGATAATATTGTCTAGAATGCCAGCTGAGAAGCTAAGGAGGAGAAATAGTTCACATATTTAATCATAAAATGCAATATGATTCTTAAGATAATATTTCTAAAATAAGGGATATAATACAGATAGTCAGTGGGCCTCAATATACCCCCAGCGCAGTGTTGCTACTGTGATCTATGCCAATTCCCACAAATGAGTGAATTTTTTTTTCCCACAAGGAAATCTGGATTTCCACATTTTCTCCAGAAAAGAAGGAATTACATGCACAAGCGAGTTCACTGCAACACATGATTATTCAAATTCTACACAAAAATAATGGTAAGCAGTTTAAACTTTTCCACAAATTTGTGGAAAATTCCCACAAAATGGCATCAGTGCCCCAGTGTAGTCAGCCATTGAGACACGTGATAAAGGGATGACCCGACATCCATGTGGAACTAAGATATGAGGGAGAAAAGGGTGATGGATGGGAATTGAATGTATGGGAGTAGGTACGTGTCTTTGACTTAGGGATAAGCTTTTGGTGTATATATATATATATATATACATATATATATATATATATATATATATATATATATATACACATATATATTAGTTTGGAAATAAACTCATCTGCTGGGATTCGAACCCTCGCCTGAGCGGCTTGCGTCTTATAAGACGAAGATCGTACCATCACGCCATATATATATATATATATATATATATATATATATATATATATATATATATATATAGATATATATATATATATAGATAGATGGATGGATAGATAGGTGAGACACTACACGCTTTGCGAAACAAGAAAATTTGTGCGAACGCATTCGGCACACAAGAGAATGGAGTAAGAATTGAAAAACAGAATGCTGAATACAAGGAAAAAGAGTTGAAAACTCAAAAATATGTTGAAAATTAATGTCAGGTAAACTAAGAGTGTAAATGATGGAGAGCACAGTAAAAATGAACTGCTGAGGATTATCTGTTGTTTCAGGAGGTTGGATAGTGTGAAAATTAAAAAAAGATTGAAAATTAAGGAAATAAAGACATTGTAATGAAAGGTAAATATGAAAAAATAAAAACTCGAACGCATGGACAAAATAATGAAATAAAATGTCGTCATGTTGACAAAGAAAATATAAGATTTAAAGATGTCAGGAAAAATAAACATTAAACAGAAAGGTGACAGTTTCAGGGAAAAAAATTAAGAAAGGATAAGAATAAAATAAAAAACACAAGGATGCAGGTGTTTGGCAGTGGTTAGTGGGGAGAATGTTTACAGAAGAAAAGGAAAACGTAGAAAGAGAGGAAAAATACGAGGAGCTTAACTCGAGAGGAGTCTCGAAGGGGAATGGGGCAGAGGGAGAGAGGAAAGCAAAGGTCAATGGCCGAAAATGATTTAGTTCGTCATCTCAGCTGAAGAAGAGGAAGAGGAAGAAAAAGAAAGAGAAAAAGAAAAGAAAGAAAAAAGAAAAAAAGAAAAAGAAAAATAAGAAAAATAAAAAATTATAAAAAAAGGAAAAGAGAAAGAGAAAAAGAAAAAGAGAAAGAGAAAAAGAGAAATATATAAAAAAGGAAAAGAAGGAAAAGAAGAAAAAGAAGCAAAAAAGAGGAGGAGGAAGAGGAGGAGGAGGAAAAGAAGGAAGAGGAGAAGGAGGAAGAGAAAGAAGAAGAAGAAATGGAAGAAGAAGAAGAAATTGAAGAAGAAGAAGAAAAAAAGAGAGAAAAAAAAGAAAAAAAGAAAAAAAAAAGGAAAAGAAGAAGAAAGAAGAAGAAGAATAATAAGAAGAACGTCATTCTTTCTTTAATCAAAGTAAAGACTCCTGTTTAAGAGGAAAAACTTCAGAGATGTACAAAGGAAAATAAATAAACAATCCATATGATGTCAACACACACACACACACACACACACACACACACACACACACGCATACACACACACGCATACACACACACACACACACACACACACACACACACACACACACACACACAAGCATATATACATACACACGTACTATATACGTAACAATGTTTTATAATGGAGAAGCAAACGGACTAAAGGCATTTGAGTCCGCAGAGAAGGATATCATTGGTTGGGTGATAAAATTAATCGAGTAATCTGTATATCTTGGTCTCTTTTCTAAGACTATCAGAAGACTCAGAACCAATCCTCTCCAGTATTTCTTTTCGAAGACTTTCATCTTTTTTTATTTTCTATACTATTTCCCGTATGGGGCAATGACTATATGTTCCTTGCGGTCAATATTTTGGTGACCTTAGTTACGTTCCTACAAACCAGGTCACTTGACATTCTTTCACGAATGGAGGCTAATCTCCTCTCAAAAAATGAATGCTGACCACTTTGAAGTTCCACTTATTATTTAAATTTCGTTACTCTCCTTAAATCTCTCCTCTACTGGTTTTACGACTTGACTTCTCGGTGGGTTATTGTACCTAATGACAGAAACGCTGGTTAAAAAAAAAAAAATACTGTCGTCTTTTTTCTCCTTCCAGGATTTTTTTTTGTCTTTTATTTATTAATCTATTTACTTATTTATTTACTTATTAATTAATTTATTGTTATTTTTTTACTAACTACATTAATCTTTCTTGGTCTTCCTTTTATTCATATTCATTCACTTATTTATTCATTTATTCATTAATCAATTAATTTATTATTGTTATTTTCTTTTTACTAATTACATTAATCTTTCTTGGTCTTCCTCGCGTCCACATTCAGATTGGTTCCTCATTCCATTTCTTTCGCACGGTCCTTCCTTCGTCCAATCTCTAAATGTCCAAATCATCTGAGCTGTCCTTTCTCTAATTTGGTTTTGAGTGATGCCAATCCTATTTTTCTTCTTATTTCATCAATTCTGATTCTCTCTCATCCTAGTTTATTGGCTATTCATCACAGGATTCAAATCTTTGCTGATTGGATTCAGCTCGTCTCTTGTAATAGATAAGAGTGCCTGGGAGATGTACACGCATGTGCACTGGGTTTCGAGTTGTGAATTTGACTTCGTGTGACGCATTCACCAATAGAAATCCCAGTAATCAAAATAATTTAATTTAACTTTTTGTTTTTTGTTTGACATGTATCTTTATCCGACCTGCCAACACTTGACTATATTAATTAAGGAAGAACTCCTAAAGGGGAAGGTCAGTATCCATTTGTTGCACTTAAAAAATTGTCTTAAATGGTCTTAAACAGGGACACAGTAGGAAGATAACATGGTAGAAGTTCGAATCCTGAGCATATGCTTTGACACATGCATTCTCTCTGTTTCTCCAAAGTAAGCAAAACTATAGGATAAATGCTCCCTCTGCTACCCACTTGGTTTAAATCATTCCCTGTAAAGACTTTATTATGAATAAAATAACAACTCATTCTATTCACATCAAAGAAACTTCTGGTCCATGAAGAATTACATTTGCTCTTTCAGGAAAGTCATCAGAGCAGTTCGATGAGGACCTGACCGTCAGGTGTCATAATGGAAATGGCCTTTCGCGAGCTGAGAGGGAAGGTCAATACTCAAGACAATTACATTCATTTTCAATAACAAACCTGAACAAAGGGCTGTCTCTCCTTCCTTCAATTCCCCCCCATCTCTCTCTACGTTCCTTTCTCTTCGTATGCACGTGTATATGTGTGTGTGTTTATGTGATTATGTGTATGCGTGTGAATAACAAATCTAAGCAAAGGCACTTCTTCCATTTTTTCTCTTATTATTTACCTTTCATTCTCCTTCTGTTTGTGGCATTATAGGTGTGTGATTCACCTGGATCTTGGACCCCATGTTGATCTCGTGATCAATAACTATTACTATCTCGGATGAGATCTCAAAGCTGATATAT
Source organism: Oratosquilla oratoria (assembly GCF_046742065.1). NCBI lineage: Eukaryota > Metazoa > Arthropoda > Malacostraca > Stomatopoda > Squillidae > Oratosquilla > Oratosquilla oratoria. The sequence continues at coordinate 29,214,215 of NC_134797.1, forward strand.
TTCTCCAACTGTGGGTAATTCGGTGACCTTACACACACGCGCACACCCCTACTTGTTTGTGTGTGTTCGTGTGGTGTATGTTTGCGTGTGTGTGTGTTTGCATGTGTGTTTGTGTTTGCGTGTGTGTGCGTTGCGTGTGTGTGTTTGTGCGTGTGTGCGTGTGTATGCGCCCGTGTATATGCAGGCGCATGTGCGCGGGTGTATGCGCATATGTTTGTATTCACATTGGTCTTTGGATCACGTGTTGGACTCGTGATCGACAGCTATTTCCCTCCCGGAAGAGAGCGCAGAGCTAGTGTGACCGATCTATGGGTGATGCTATGTGTGTGTTTGCGTGCGTGCGTGCGTGCGTGTGTGTGTATGTGTGTGTGTGTGCGTGTGTGTGTGTGCGTACGTGCATGTATGCATACATTCGTGCGCGCACAAATACGCGCGTTCACAAGTCCAAGCTACCGTATAATCCAACACGAAGTGAATAAACATATAACCCAGCCATAAGCAAACCTGGTGATAACTAGTTCCTTTCTGCTTACAAAATGACCTAGCTGGAAATCTCCCCCACCCCACCTCTTCCCTCCTCCTCCCTTTTGCACGTCACCAGACCGCCAAAAGGCAAATGTGTTGACAATCACATTCAGGGCAGAGTTTGTTTTTGTTTACGTTTCCGGTGGTGGCGGACGCGGCTGCCCTGAAATGACGCGCGCGGAGGGTAATTGTATGCCAACGCGTTTGTCGTGGGCTTGTTTGTGTGCTCCTGGTTTTACGTATGAAGTTCTCCCTCCCCCCCCCATCACTCTCTTTCTCTCTCTCTCTCTCCCTCTCTCTCTCTGTCTATATATTTTGTATATCTCTTCTTCTATAACGGTTTCTTGCCCACATATGCTCATACTCCCTCCCTCTTTCTTCGTTCTCCTTGTTTATATAGAAGCTTATCCGTATATATATATATATATATATATATATATATATATGTGTGTGTGTGTGTGTGTGTATGTGTGTGTGTGTGTGTATGTATATGTATAGATACATATCATATATATATATATATATATATATATATATATGTATATATATATATATATATTACATACATATATATATAAATATATACATACATATATGTATATATCTATCTCTATCTATATCTATATATATATATATATATATATATATATATGTGTGTGTGTGTGTGTGTGTGTGTGTGTGTGTGTGTGTGTGTGTGTGTGTGTATTTGTGTATTTGTGTGTGTGCGTCCCTGCGTGTGCGTACGTGTGCATATGAGTGTTGATGTGTTTGTGTGAACTGTACCCATGTGGATATTCATTTTTCTGTTCAGTTACAAGTACATTCACTTGAGCATCACTTGAGCATACACCAGTGTTTTAACCTACACAAATATGTATCAAATATATCTCAATCAAAGCAATTTTTTCAAAGAAACACTACAGTTCGGCAATAACATTATTGATATATTCAACATCAGTTTGGCTAATGATAAATAAATTTCAACCAGAGATTTTGAATTTAAAAGAAATGTAGCAGTTTAACAACAACATTATCAGTTTGGTCAAGAGCAGTTTGTTTATTGACAAATTGAATACATTTCAACTAAAACAGTTTTTCATTGAAATCCTACAGTTCAATAGTAACATGGGCAATGACTGTTTGTATACGTTTCATCAATATCCCACGGAATGACGCCTGAAGCGTTTGAGGAAGCATTGTACTGTGAATATTCAGAGATTTGTTGATATTCAAAATGTTTTTATTTCATGGCATGAAGAAAGACCTTATCGAGGCTGGGTATCTGTGCCGAGTGATTGCTTCAAAACTGACAAAACAATGGAGAAGTGAAATGACACTACAAGAAATTAATCAATTAAAATGAGTGCAGTGTTGAACATTCCTTTATTCTGTTCTATATTATTTAACCCTCGAATAGCCACTAATACAGTGGATTTTTGAGGATCAAATACTGTAGAAAAGAATATGAAAATTTTGAACATTGCACTTTAGTAGCTAATATATTTCTTGTAGAGAGAGAGAGAGAGAGAGAGAGAGAGAGAGAGAGAGAGAGAGAGAGAGAGAGAGAGAGAGAGAGAGAGAGAGAGAGAGAAATGGAAGATATTTATTGGGTTATTTCGGCCATGTGGCCTTCCGCATATCTTCCTCCGGCCCTTTGCTCTTCTTTACCTGTCCCTTCTGAGACCCTTTTGTATTTTTTGTCTGTGTGCCCGCAAAACCTCAAGAGAAACGAAGAACATTTAATAAAGGCTTAGTCCTCAAAAGGTGTTTATTCTGCCAAAAGTGTCGGAAATTGTATCTATAAGCACAAAGTTAATTTGACATTTTTACAACTAATACTTTTATTCTTGAGGAGAGAGGGACCCATACAGATGATAAATACCGGATTTAAGGAGTACAACAGAAACGAGGGCTGATAAGATTTGAAAATTATTGATATTTTTTTTAAATAGAGTAATTCAAATCATAAAACAATACTGCCCCACTCTGGTTCATTGGGATGTCACAAAAAGGAAAAATCATTACAAGGAAACCTTCATATGAAACATGGGGAATTTGTAGAAGCACAAAGATAAACATTATGTTTTAATTTTTTTTAAAAGGGAGACTTTTTAGATTACCATTGTCCGAGTTGATCTTTTAGAATGAATTTATGTGGTGGAAGCATTAGTAAATTTATATGAAAGACGATCTTTTCAACATATGTAGGACATGTTTCATTTTTCTGACTAAAACCATATAGCTTTAGACCAAACATTTAAGGCAATCTCCTCTCTCAAGGGTTAAATGCACTGATAAGCCTAGTATTTTGACACTGATCTGAAGCGTGTTTTCTGGAAAAAAAGACCACCAAAGAAGATTTAAATGATCGAAAACAAAATTTCAAGAATAACAACGGGAATGATTTATGATTAAAAAAGATCCCAGAAGTTAATGCATCTTGCCAGTCAGATACGTGTGAAGAAATAGAGCCCAAGCATCATCAAGGGGCAAATCATATAACATGATTGAGGAGGACAGGTCAGGATTCAAATAATAAAAAATTGGCCTGCAGCCAGCTGAAGCACCAAAGGGATGTGTTGGGGAGATTAAGATTAATCAACGCTGATTCCAACAAAGTTGTTGGAAACAGCATAGGCTAGAGGCTAACATGTTCTATCAAAAGCATCCATTCGCAACTGGTGAAATAATCAATGTAATTCTACCAATATATATAAAGCTTGATTGAAACTAATCTACGGTCTTATTTTGCCATGTTTAATAGACGAAGTAAGCCATTTGTTCATAGCCTCCTCGGTTAAATAAAAATATACCATAACAATTATTCAAGTGAACGGTATTAATGAAAAAAAAAAAAATACTCTTCACGTTTGTTCACAGTCCTTTAGTGGAGAACGTCGTCTGCAACTAGATAAAAATCCAAGGCGAAAGCGTTTATAGAATAGAAAATGTTGAACCTACAGATGAAAAGAATAATGTTGAAAATATTGTCATATTGTGTTGTCGATAACTAGTGATTCTATCAATGTGATGAAGTCACAGAAACAAGAAAGGAGATATATGAGAAGGGTAGTATGGAAGAGAATATTTGAAGTTTAAATTCGAGATTATTGTTCAATCATAAACAAATGGTGCATAATAATTGTACCTACAGGTTTCATTAGTCTCTAAGATATAGATTGCACAAGACGTAGACAGTAAGTAACCCTAACTGTGAATAGTTTGACCATTCTCAAACAAAATTACAGGTGGCGATACAACTCAAAAGGACGCAGTTGACACAGTATTGAATCAGTTCTCGTCAGATTATTGATATAATTAAATGCTCAAAAAATTAACCTGTTGGATTTAAGCATCATGAGTCATTTGACAATGGATAAATGATGGAGTAAGTGGCCTGTGTAATTTCTTGTATAGTGTATTAGACATTTACATACAGAGGCAAAAATAATAGTAAACTAGTGAAAAAAAAATGAAAATGAAAAAAAAATAGCTTGACTCCTAAACTTTTGACTCATCTATGACTTAGCTCCAACCTAAAGTAATAAACTCACTCCATCGCCATTCAACTCACAAACTTAATAGAATCAACACTAGATTCCCAAAATACATACCAACAAAATTATATCCATACAGATCACTAAGCAGTGGTTACATAACTGATCTGCCAACCAAATACGAAGGCATAAACTCTCCCGCCATCATCATTTCCGAGGAAGAAATATTGTGAAAACACCAGAAGACACGCTTGACTGCCTACGTTCGGATCACCGTCCAGCATCAAAATATTAGCCTCGCTCCAGACGCTACGTCCTTTATGAGTTTGAGCTACATTGATGATACAGAGTATAGTATTTCACCGTCCCATATTCAGAAAAGGATTTAAAAAATCCGATTAGTTGAGACACAGTGGTGTATCCGTGGACTGTTGTAGAATATCGGAAGAAACTTAAGGTAACATATTGGGAGAATATGACAAAGTATGAAAAAAAAATATATATATACATATATATATATATATTATATAATCCGATTAGTTGAGACATATTGGTGCATCCGTGGACTGTTGTAGAATATCGGATGAAACTTAAGGTAACATATTAGAAGAGTATGACAAAGTAATAATAATAGAAAGAAAAAAAATCGAGGTAATGGTGACCCTCACGAGGCCATTCTTAGTTTTAAAATAATTTTTATTTGATAATATAATATTATGAATTCATACATACATAGATTGATTCAAAACGAAAACGCAAGTCAATATATACCTCTCATTTGAATATCATTCACTTAATCGTGCCTCCACTGTTTTTGGTTGGAGGCATATATACATATTCTGGTACAGATATACAATTATGTATGCATGAACAGACAGAATGCACAATCTCTCTCTATCCCCATTGCCTTCCACTACCCTCCACACACAAGCACTAAGATATAAATGTAAACACACAGACACACTCACAAACATACGCACACGCGTACATACACGCACACGTACACATACACACACATATACATATACAAATACAGGCACATGCACACTAACACACACAAAAACACACACATGCTTGCATACTTTTGCACAAATATACATAGACACACACATTATATATTTCATACATATATGTTATGTATACACATGTTTATATGTATATGTTTATGTATGTATATGTATATGTATATTTACATATATATTTATATGTACATTTATATTTATGTGTAAGAGGCTGGTAGACAAGTGGGTAAAAAGAGGGGTAGATAGAGGGGTAGGTGGTGAAAATTTAATTTTTATGAGTTGGGTGTTCGACAAACAACAGTTCGTAGGCGAAGGAATTGCACAATCTCGCTCATCGCCTAAAGGTTAAACAGCCGCCGGGGACCTGATTTCATCGATGTATAATGTTCATTTTTATGCTGATGTAACTATATGTAAACTAAGCTAGTGATGCAATGATTTCGAGATTGCTTGAGTAAGCAGTAGCTTACGGGGTTTGTAGCAGCCTTTCTGATTGGAGAGAGGGTGGAGGAGGAGAAAATTTAATTAGTTCACGAGAGTAAAATCACGCCCTTAGGGGAGGCACTTGTATGTAAATGTAAAGATCATTGGACTAAAGAAATCATGACGTCATTGCCAACTGACCTAGTAAACAAATTGAGGGTTCCTAACGGGAGTCCCTTGGTGTAACTCAAGTGTATATATTTTGGAAGAAAAGAATGAAAATCTGAGCTCCGTTTAATTCCCCTCTCTTAGACAGAGTAATACTAATGAGAATTCCTACAGAGGAAAATTGTGAGTGACTATCATGCGTAACAAAGGAAGTAGTTAAAAGAAGGTAGTAAGTGAGAGACATGTTGATAGAAAGTTAACGCACGAAAAAAGACACATAGAGACGACAACACAGAGTGGTGAAAGGGGACTAGAGAAGGGAACAGTATGTGTATATATGTGTATATATATATATATATATATATATATACATATATGTACATACGTATAAGTATGTGTATATGTAGGAGAGGGTGATAGATAAATAAAGTTGAAAAAATTAGAATACATTAGATAATGAAATTTGTGCCCAAGTGAAAGAAATTTATACGTCTTTCAACTGAATCTTCATTTTCAACATAATTTTCATTTGCTGGTACACATTTTTTTCTAGAGGCTCAATCTATCTTTTTATGATCTCGTCCATGAAGAAAATTGCTTTCTGATCAAGTTCTGGATAGCTGCTTACATTTCATCACTGGATGAAAAATGTTGACCTTTCAACGCTTGATGCGGTCATATCCCGACCGTGCGGAGGGCATGACTCAGCTTCAGTTTTCTTACCGTTTCCTCAGTTTCATAATCGTAGAACTGCCTTCTGTAGCCTTGATGTAAGACGAAGGTTTACTTTGGTTTTCTCACCGTTTCCTCAGTTTCATAATCGTAGAACTGCCTTCTGTAGCCTTGATGTAAGACGAAGGTTTACTTTTGTTTTCTCACCGTTTCCTCAGTTTCATAATCGTAGAACTGCCTTCTGTAGCCTTGATGTAAGACGAAGGTTTACTTTTGTTTTCTCACCGTTTCCTCAGTTTCATAATCGTAGAACTGCCTTCTGTAGCCTTGATGTAAGACGAAGGTTTACTTTTGTTTTCTCACCGTTTCCTCAGTTTCATAATCGTAGAACTGCCTTCTGTAGCCTTGATGTAAGACGCAGGTTTACTTTTCAAGCTTCTCACTCTGCGAATACAATGTTTGAGGGTTCATAAGGCATCATCATACCTTTAGGAATTAATCGTCATTTCTTGAGTCAGATATATGTTGTGAATGATTTCTCTTGCATCCCAAATAACTGGAAGCTTGATTCTCTTTGTAGATTGATTTGTTTCAAAATTTCCATAATACTCTGGGTGAACCTGGAGAGTAGTATTCTTTAAAAAGCTTTTAATTTTCTGGGTCATGTTAATGAACACATAAATTACCTCTTGTGGTGACATTGTTCATGAGGAGATTCTATCCCACGCGACGATACTGTTTGAGAAGTTATTGGCAAAAATTCCTTCCATTCATCCTTCATGGTATCAGCCAATGGACGTAGGGTTCGTTTGGTTCATATTTTCCTGGAGTTAAACATCTTACTGATGTGCTGAACACTCCTTATTGACATGAGTCTAGCTGCAGAGCAATGTCTCTTTGACTGATTCACTGATTCACATGAATAATGACATTAAATCATCTTTGATTCTCTTCGTGTACCAATGAAATTTATCGTCTTGGCCTTGGATCATAAAACACACTCTTCAAGGCTCCACTGCAGCACGGTGAACCAACTGGTAAACAATTTTCACTTCCATACAATCGTCACCTTGAACTCATTTCATATGTCCGTGACTTTTGATTGGCGTACAAAGTTTCTGTCAACTATTGTTGGTTTACTCATATCTCCGACAAAATATGTACTCATGTGTAATTAGTGCCTATCCATAATATTGTTATAAAGCTAAATGAATCTATATACGACCTAATGTATATGTTTTAAATTTATTAGCAATACTATGGAGATGGAGACCTTATTTATCAATTAACATTCTACACACACACACACACACACACACACACACACACACACACATATATATATATATATATATATATATTTGTGTGTGTGTGTAATTATGGATATATATATATGTGTTTATATATGCATACATGTATATGTATATGTATATATATGTATATGTATGGGTATATGTACATGCATATGTATATATGCACATATATGTACTCGTATGTGTATATACTCGTATGACTAAGTATTGCCTAAGCAGACCTAAGTCTTGGATATAAATTACCTTGCACAAAATAATGATCTACATCAACAGCACGATAACTCTGTCAGAAGAACACAAGCTGAAAAGTTAAGGAGAGAGAGAGAGAGAGAGAGAGAGAGAGAGAGAGAGAGAGAGAGAGAGAGAGAGAGAGAAAAGAGACCATCAACCTGGACATCGTACAACTGAGTGAAATTCAAAAGAATTGTAGTGAGGCTTTGATAAACAATTCAACAATAGAAACAATTCAAGTTTATTAATAATTTTTATAGGATTTCAACAAAGAAGTTTAGACCTTCATTAATTTTGTTAGCCAGATAATAGACTACGATAAGATTATAATAAATGAATAGAACAAATACACGTTGGTAATCGGTGACTTCAATACTAGAGATGTGAAATGGGAAATGAATAATGCATTGAGAAGTTTGGAGTAGGTGACAGATATAACAGAAACTAGATGCTGGGCAATTTTGCAGCAAATTACAATGTAAGAACAGTGAACACTCTTTCAAAAGCAGTTCCAAATGGAATAACAAAGAATGAAGTTGTCTTCATGTGTTAGGAGATGAGAACAACAGATGCACTGTAGTAATGTTATAGTTATAGGTGAAGTAAATAAGGGCTGACCACAGAATGGTAGGTTACATAGCTAGATTTAATTTTAGAGTAGAGGAAAGATATTAGTTTTGAAGAAAATAAGCATTGCAAACAAAAAGAAATTTCAGTTGCAAATTATAAACGTACATACCTATAATATGAACGTGTTTATGCGTTTATATTAAAGTTATGCACCTTGATTAAAGTGCTTATATCAAAGTCTTTTCCAAGTTGATGTATTTAAAAAGAAAAAGGGATAGAACAGAATAATCATTTAATAGCACGGAAGATATAAGACCAGTTATGAGGAGGCTGAGGGATACAAAAGGCCCAGTATACAAAAAGCGACCTAAAATGACTTCAGACAGCTCATCAATAACCAGTTCATATTTCTAGACATCATTTTGCCCGATCATGATCGATCCATATGCTACGTTACACGCTTATCATCGAGCACAGTACCTTTGGTATAGAGGTGAGAACGTCTGTAAGGCAAAAGTGTCGATCCGCTATCGGAAATCAATGGACAAGTGATATCTGCTCCTTCCAAAATCATTTGCGTCTGCGTTCAGTACGCTCCTCTACTGAGGGCTCTGAAGATACACCAATATCATATACATACATACATACATATATATATATATATATATATATATATATATATATATATATATATATATATATATTATATATAGACATAAATACATATATATATATGTATATATATGTATATATATATATATATGTTATATATAAATTATATAAATATATTTATATATATATATATATATATATATATATATATATATATATATATATATCACCTTATCTATATAGGCCTATTCATTCACATTCTCGATTGTTTGTGTGTCTATTTACTTGTTTATCTATTTATTTACTTATTTATCTATTTTTCTATATATATATTTTTTTTTATAAAGCCAGCTGTCAAGTGGAACTACATCTTTATTACGCATGACCCAATCTAAAGGGCGAAATTTAGCTTGACCCAATCTTGTATTCTATATCAATTACATATTGATAAGACTGTCAATATGAAGTGTTCGCATTATCATGGCGTATATATGACGTCATGTCAGATTCTCTCCGTATTTGTGCAAACTCAGACCGACTCACACCGTTGTTATTTTACGTATTTCATCTTAAATTCAAACAATAAAGGACCAATGATGAGTACGTGGATGATGTGGTCCTGCAATACGGACAGCAAAGTTGCCCATTTTCAACCCCGTCAACCCATTCAATTCCATCGGGAGAGCCCAACATTTAGTCTCCTGGATGGGTCCAAAATCTCTCTATATGAACTTCAGCTTCAGTGTTGTACATAAGAAATAATAATGATGATATGGTTTAACGTCACATACTCCCCCCTATCGGGAGACTAGGACGGTGACCCTCACAGAGGGCTTTGTAGCATGGAATTTAATGAACCATGGCCTTGGTTCAACTTCGCCGGTGGCAGGATTCGAACCCCCCTCACCTCAACCTTCGCCACAAGTAACGACGCCCTAACCCACTCAGCCAGCGAGCCTCCAGATAAGAAATAATAATAATGAATAAATTAATAAATAGAAAGAATAAAGAATAAATAAATAAATAGATAGATTAATAAATAAAAATGAATAAATGAAAATAAATAAACACAAATAAGTAGATAAATAGGATAGAATATATATATATTGTTCGTTAGTTTTATTCAGCCGAGGAAAAGCTTTCAAACAAAATAAAAAAATACAATTGTTTCTGCATCTTTCAATTCAATAGCATATTTCATACAATATGTTCTACCCGTATTGCACGTCTTATGCATTCCAAGGGTGGTTGATCTCTAAAAAAAAAAGACTTGTTTATCGTTTTCTTTGGTGCTGCAAGTGTGAAAGAAAACTTAAACTAACACGTGCGTACAATGAAAACAATATGGCCACATATTCCAAGTCAAAGCGGTGACACTTGTCTTGTAGTTTGTTTACCAAACTGAGTCAACAGAAGCCACAGGAATGCTCCGACTCTCCGCGAACTCTCCGAAGAAAAGAGCTGAGTTGTGGTCGGCTGAAGAAAACGGAGAGGAACAAAAAACAGAAAATGCGAGAAACACATCGAAGGCGGAAGCATTAAAAAAGACGACAAGTGATATAAATGTAAATTCGATGAGGGTCACTTGAAAACATTTCCAGACATACTGGGCCTAAACAAGCAATATATAATCGAACAACAAAAACCAAAGATCGGACGAGGCCACAAAATGGGTGGACAAGAGAAAGGATGGAATAGATTGGAGGAGATAGAAAGGCAACACGGCGGTAGAACAGAGGATAGAAGGTAGCTAGATACACTACAGAGAACTGTTTCACAGAAGGTGAAACTATCTGCAAAGGAAACATTACAAAGAATATATAGCACACATGAATGCAAATAGTAGTGCTTAAAACTTAACAACTCCCATATGTTTATAAATGGAAATCTATACACACGTGCAAATGCGCACTGGTATACAAACACAAGACAATATCCTTCCTCTATATCATATAACTATTTAAGTCCAGCGACATCTATTTCTATAACTTATGTCCACAGTATAAGAGAAAATTATTTTCGTCCGAGTTGATTTCTTTTAACCAAAGAAAAAAAAAATCTTTGTTGATGCAAAATAAAACTTCATTGTCATACTTGATTCGTCTAAAAATTATTCTGATGAATCCCAATAAAAAACAAGAGAATATCTTATAAAAATCATGGTTACATATATCAACCCGACCATACATACATACATACATACATACATACATGCATGCACACATACATACATACATACATACATGCACACATACATACATACATGCATGCATACACACATACATACATAAGTACATACATACATGCATACATACATACATACGCACATACATACATACGTACATACATACATACTCACATACATACATACATACATACACACATATATACATACATACATACATACATACATACATACATACATGCATACATACATACGCATACAAACACACATATACATACATACATACATAGCGTTTTTGATAACCAAGTAATATACATGTCAAAATATGCTTTTAGTTATGTTTTTGATGAAAAAATATTGACTCAACCGTACAGTCTGCTTAGATTTATCGTTGAACTTAGAAATGTTTAAACAAGAAGAAAATGAGAATAATCGTAGTAACTGAATGTTGTAATTTTGCTGCATTCACCAGTGCATGTAACATTACAGGAAGTCTAAATGATTATTAGATGAAGATGAGTGATATAGAGTAATGCTGTTCTTTTTATCCGGCTCTGTTGTGGGAATACCCTTTTCGGCACGTTTTTCGAGTGTAAAAGAAATAGAAAGGAGGAATACAGCTGAGGATGGAGTAAATGTAAGTTGTATAAAAAAGAATGAGTAGAAAATTGAAGAGAAGATGAGGTATTCAGAAGACCATAAGGTACATTAAGATCCTGAACCCGAACTCTGTTCATATGCTAAGTCGGGTCACTCTATCTCCACGTCTTGTACCGGCCGGTCTCGGGGCTATGACGTCATCTGGAATGAAAACCCTATTGACTCCTCCTGGCTATGCGGATTCCACTCCGTCTCTCTTGACCTCTTGTATGTCTAATGGAGATTTTCTTTTAATTTCGGCTGCATTCACGGTATTACGGTCACCTCAATGACAGACCCTTGGTAGTGAATGAACTAAATATGTTAATTTTTTTTTTTTTTTTTTTTTTTTTTTTTTTTTACTTTTTACTGTTTTTGACAGGAAGCTATGGCAAGCTGCCTGTAAATCTGCCACACAACCCTCACGACTCGATCATGTGCCCAGGCCAGCCACTAATCAGTTCAGTTTGTTTCTACGCCTTTTAACCCATTCAACTCCGATGACAAGATGTCTTGTCATTTGGTCAAATAAAACAAAAAATCATAATAAAACAACAAAATGTTTGATGATCAAACAGCACCAGAAAAATATGACGTCATCAGTCCTCCTCGAGGAGGACTGATGACGTCATATTTTTCTGGTGCTGTTTGATCATCAAACATTTTGTTGTTTTATTATGATTTTTTGTTTTATTTGACCAAATGACAAGACATCTTGTCATCGGAGTTGAATGGGTTAAACCTTCTGTCTTATCCACGGCAAATAAGATCATCAAAGAAAAATCACGCCTCTATACGCGTGAACTGACTTAACATAATTAGATTTAGTTTAAACTTTTGACTGATATTCAGAACTTGCATACTTGTTCTGGGATTTGATTTAGCAGAGGAAAATCTGTGTAGTGGAAATATTGATATATTTACTGCAATTTAGACAGACCGAGGAGAGGACTACAACTTCAAAAATAATCTTAAATGATTCAATCAACTCTATGCTGGTCTCACGTTGGATAATGAGAGGACATACATACATACATACATACATACATGCATATATATATACTTGTATATACACACACACACACACACACACACACACATATATTATATATATATATATATACATATACATATGCACATACATACACAAGTTATGCAGATAAAAGAGCAACCGCGACCTGGGGTTGAAAAGAACCAATAGAACCTCAAATTAGTATTCCAATAATTTGCCCATAATTTCCTTCAACAGGCTGACAAAAAAAAAAAAAAAAAAAAGGATTTAATCTGTTGGAATGTACCCCCGTCACAGTCCATACGATAAAGATGATTTAAATCAAAACACGTACGAGCATCTGTTTGGCTGACAAAGTATATTTGTCTTTGTCTTAGTGTGTGTGTGTGTGTTCATATAGATGAGATACCTTCCTGATTTAATATGTGTATTTGTCGTGCTTGTACATGCATATAACTTTGAGTTTGACATTCTTTATATTTGCATCCGTACATTGTACATACCTCATATGTATAAACAAATACATATCATATCTGTATGACTGCGCTGATAGTGTAATCGGAAATATGTTGATCTCATATTCGCTCAATTGTGGGTTCAACTCCCGCACTCTCTCCAATTCTCGGCAGCAGTGCCCCATAAGTTCAAGCCTATAGAGGAACTGTGATGGTTTTGAACAGAGCTTCTCGCCTCTTGGCGTAACCTCTTCACCTTCTTGTTTTATATATGTGCAGGGATGTGAACACAACATATGGAATTACCACAGGCGTTCGACACATCAAAGGCGGATACAGGCGCCACAAACAATAAACACACAAGACGATATTCACTTATTCCTGAAGTTTTCGTCCTTTTCCCATTTTGTTTTATTTACATTTGCAGATGACGCACACACTTTCTACAATTGCATTTCTTCCATAACTAAATATTTTCTTCTTCACTTAAGATTAAAATTGTTGGACTTAGAAAGTTATCAGCTACTTTCTTTTCTGAATACTTCAAAGTCCTTCGGAAGAATCCTGTGGAGCGAATGTTAAACATTTCCAAAGTCTTGATTTTCCATCTTGCAATAAAGTTTCTTTTTCCATCTCCTGATTTCTCAAACCCGCTTCCATTCTTTATGAGAACAACATATATATAAAATATTCAAGTAACGTATATATATATATATAAATATATATATATATATATATATATATATATATATATATATATATATATATATATATATATATATATATGGTAATACTTTTCCATAATAGAGTAATATATCTAACATACGACCAGTTGATTTATTTTTTTCTTGAAGACTCAAATGCTGTGGTACACAATAGGCATGATACAGACAGCTTTGTGGAACAGTGGTAAAGTGCGCACAGTTGAAGGTGTCACATAGCAAAACATTCGAGTCCTGGGTGGTGTTAATCCCCACAGTGGAAAGGATGTCAACTATCCTCTTCGGATAAATAGGTATTGGAAGGATGAAGTAACTCATCGTCATCTTTGTACTCCACATGGACAACCTTCCAAGGAATTCTCTGAAAGATGATAACAACACTCCTCTTCCTTTTAATTCAGGTTCTGTATTCCAGTAACTAATACTAAATCAACCTCAAGCATAATGCTTGCCATTTATACTAAATTTCCCACCTCATAAACACTCAGACAGACACAGACACAGACACAGACACAGACACACACACGCGCTCGCGCACACACACACACACACACACATACACACACACACACACACACACACACACACACACACACTTCGCACACACACATGCACACACACACACACATACATATAGACACACACAATTATATATATATATCTAAGTCTAAATAAAAATATTCTTCTAAAAAACGCTGTGGAAGTCGGGGACAGGTGGTATTACGGTGACACTTTGTCCTAAAAATATTCTTGAAAAAGCGCTTGGGTAAGTCGGGATCAGGTGGTATTCTTCTTCTTCTTCTTCTTCTTCTTCGCGTTCTTCTTCTTCTTCTTCTTCTTCTTCTTCTTCTTCTTCTTCTTCTTCTTCTTCTTCTTCTTCTTCTTCTTCGCGTTCCTCTTCTTCTTCTTCTTCTTCGCGTTCTTCTTCTTCTTCTTCTTCTTCTTCTTCCTCGCGTTCTTCTTCGCGTTTTTCTTCGCGTTCTTCTTCGCATTCTTCTTCGCGTTCTTCTTCGCGTTCTTCTTCGCATTCTACTTCGTGTTCTTCTTCGCGTTCTTCTTCGCGTTCTTCTTCCTCGCGTTCTTCTTCGTGCTGGGGATTCCGTGTTGGGGTTCCGCCCCGAGGCCGAGGCCGAAGGGGAAAACGAGGGATTAGAGCGCGGAAAGCTGCGGCCGTAGGCCGCTGTTTGCGCAGCCAAGCCCCCGGCGAAGCCGGAGAGGGCGAAGCCCGCGGCTTGTATATATATATATATATATATATATATATATATATATATATATATATATATATATAATTTTCAACCACATTAATTTTTATTTTAAATTCATGCCATAACGGTCGAAGGTGACGAGAAGTTCGATGGAACCATATACGAAAGCATATACGGGAACTGTACACTGGGGGCCATTCAGTGTGTGTAAAATAAAGATATATATATATATATATATTATACATACATATATATTATACATACATATATATACATATATATATATATATATTATATATACTGTATATACATACATATATATGCTCGAGGCCATATTTAAACCTAGGCTATTCCCTAGAAGGATGATGTTTTGTATCACTGCGGAGACTCGAACCTGATCCATGACTTATCAATATATATATATATATATATATATATATATATATATATATACATATATATATATATATATATATATATGTACATATATATATACACATATATATACATATATATATACATATATATATAAATATATATATATAAGATTGAAGGTGAAAGAAGTAGACGAGGAGTAATGAGAGAAATTCACGCCTTAACGTTTCGACCCGCATATACATACATATATACATATATAATATATATACATATGCATATATATATATATATACACATATATATATACACATATATATATATAATATATATATTACCAGAAATCACTGTATTTCCAATGAAACTACTGTATCTAGGAATATATCAGATACGCAGCAATGTAAGATACGTTTGTAAAAATCCAATATATCACGGGTTAGTTTTGGGTGTCCGGAATAATACATAGGTGGAGTTCGCATTTAGGGCATCACGCAGGAGCTTCCCGCAAAAGAGCGAAACCTGCATTCTATGGAGTCTCAGACTAAGTCATCAAAAAACGACGCGATCCAAGAGACGAAAGTCCAAGGCGAGATGGGTTGTGGATTGTGTAATTCAGTCGTGGAGCGAGCGTTCTTCAGCTTAGGGACAACCATTGAAATTAATCTTGAACTACATCGGATAGTATATCTTTGTTCTGACAGCCATCAAGCTACTTTGTCATCCACTGCGGATTCCACTCCGTCTCTCTTGACCTCTTTTATGTCTAATGGAGATTTTCTTTTGATTTCGGCTGCATTCACGGTATTCCAGTCACCTCAATGACAGACCCTTGGTAGTGAATGAACGAAATATGTTACAAAAAAGTTTTTTTTTTTTTTTTTTTTTTTTTTTTTTTTTACTTTGTGACGTGTCAAGTGAAATAAACTTAATTCCTGTTGTCACAGATTCAATGGATACAATTTCTTCGTTTCTGATTCTGCTTGTAAAACAGATGGTGCTCAACCCGTGGCATAATGATCTGTGTTCTTATTCGTGTACTGAATTGAATATTCTACACAACACTTCCTGAGATTGGATTCTTGACATAAAAAGAACAAAAGTAATTTCCTGTCATGATCATATCAAAAAGGGGAATGGGAAGAGTCTCTATATGTATGTGATCTAGATGTTCTGTCTGACACGTTTAGAAGTGCAAATTATATTACTTTTTACCTGTGAAGAAGGATGGAATAATCAACAACAAATGTACATAAAAACGTTTATACTGCTAACATTGGTTTAATTTCCTGTCGGGTCATATAGCTTGCCTTACAGGCAATTCTGTGTAAACAATTAGACATTATTCTAAGATAATTGGTCTACATGCGTAGAATTCTGTATACACTCTGTCACTGATTTAATTTGTTTGGACACCAAGCGGATAATTCTGTGCATACATTTCGTCATTAGCCTAAGTTCTCTGGCTCACAAAGGTAGAATTCTGCATGCATATATATATATATATATATATATATATATAATATATTCATATATATATATATGTATATATATTATACATGTATATATATATATATACATATATGTACATATACATATATACATATATATATATATATATTTCGAATAAAGATTAATCCTATATTTCGGCTATCAAGTTTAGCCCTCTTCAGGAAAGTACATTAGATAGAGAACAGAGGGGACTTATAAACTACAGTAAGAAGAGATGTGGACAGTTCAAGTCCCACTACGGTTTCAGGAGGAAATAAGTCGAATATATATATATACATATGTATATATATATATATATATATATATATATATATATATATGTTTATATGATTTCGTTACCCGCTCTACTTTCTTTGCGCGCGCAGGTAGGTGTGCGACTGCACAAACAGACAGACGAGCAGATTCCCCACCCAGGCCAGATCCACGAAAACACTTCACCCTGGGATCGAGTGGACCATTTCGTCTCGAAGATGGACTTCAAAGTCTCTGATCTCGTTTTTTATTTCTTTCTTATGCAAATGAACTGCAGTGTAAGACGTAGAGGGTGATTAAAGAAAGTGTCGAAGAAATGAAGCCAAGAACAGAAGACAAAATATAAATGATGGGATAACAGAACGACGAAATTATAAATGGCGTTGTAAATAAAACAAAATTAAGCATACGAAACGTATGAATAAACGTGTTGATGAAAAATATATATCAAATAAGTTATATATAAAGGTAGAGAGTAAAGAAATGAAAATATATACTATGAACCTACCTACCTAATCAACCATCTACTTGCTTACCTGAATGAATATATGTATATATAGGTGTGTACAGATCTAATAACGAAAATGAATACTTACACACACTAGTAAACGAACGCACACACACACACACACACACACACACACACACACACACACACACACACACACACACACACACACACACACACACACACACACACACACGTACTATGTACACTCGTGTTGTTGCCTAACAGCTTTATTCAGAACGTGACTCCTGGTCCCTAATCATCGTCTTCTCTCAACTGGGATCTACTGTAGTAATTAGATTTTAAATCGTGTATAATTTCAAATATTTACATCATGTACCACTGGCAACTCGTACAGAACTGCATTCATATATGCTATTAACAGTGCGATATATTATGAGAGCTGATTGAAACAATAACGGAAAAAATATGATTATAAACCACTTTAATCTAGATTCTGGAGGTTCACGTGACTCCTACGTATTTATGTGATATAATTCATGTTAACTGGACATGATATCTTTTGTCTTGATATTAAATTATTGTGTATGTCTTTCTGTTAATCTGTTCCTAACCAAAAATATGTATCAATGTTAATTTAATTTTCAGCTGTGACCACGTCAATGCTTGTGTCCAGAGCCAATATTGAAATACATATTATATATACTAAATCATTTGAGACTATCCCTGGCAGGATTAATGTTATTTGTATTATAATTATCAAAGATAACGTCGAATGTGTTGGCTTGATCAACCACACACACAAACACACACACACACACACACACACACACACACACACACACACACACACACATACATACACACACACACACACACACACACACAGATGTACACGCACTCATATTATATATATATATATATATATATATATATATATATATATATATATATACATATACATACATTCATACATATATACATAGTTACATACATACATACATATATACATAGTTACATTCATACATATATACATAGTTACATACATACATGCAAAGCGATCAGATAAACACGTGATAAACTAAATCTACCAAAACTACTAGGGAAAAAAATTATGATGACCGAACGTTTTGATCTATTTAGACATCTTCAAGAGTACAAAGAAATCATACAAAGTGTGACATGAAATACAATGAAAAAAGGGGAATCCGGAGAGGTCTCAAAGGAAACCTGTCTGTACAGAGTCAAATTACATGTGTATACATACTAGTATATACACACATATATAAAACAAACATACGACAAGAGAAACAGATGAGGTAGGAAACAGGGAACACATGGAGAAGAAGGAGAGGAGGAAGAGAGAGAGGGGAAGGAAGGAGGGAGATAAGTAGGAATAAGGGTGAGTGTCTGAGCATGGGAGTCGGTGAGTGAGTGAGGAAAGTTGGGGAGTAGAGTTTCAGAAGTGGCAGTTACCAAGATTTTGAGCGACACGCGAGCCGCCCTAAAAGAGCAAAGTCATGGGTGGGTGAGGGTGGGAGGGGGAGGGTGGAGGTTCCCGATACCCGCTCCAGAAGACCTCTCTCTCCTCCTCCTCCTCCTCTTCCTCCTCCACTCGCTGCCACGACCACCTCCTTGAACGAACGCCCGTGAGGTCACACTTGATTGTCTCGGATTATAAAAAACTGAGTTGGAAAAGTCAGAAAAGGCTGAGAGTGTCGAGGTAGTGATTAATAGCAGAAGGAAGACGAGGAGGAAGATGAATAAAAAGAGAAAGAGGAGGAAGAGGAGGACAAAGGAGAAGAGAAAGAGAGGAAGGAAGTGGAGGAGGAGTAAGAGGAGGAGGGTAGGTGGCATGGAAAAGTGAGGACGAGGATTACGGTCGAGGTTGATGA
>NC_134797.1:29241468-29253968 GCF_046742065.1 Oratosquilla oratoria
TATCCTCTTTAGGGAAAGCGATCCCCTTTGTATGTAAGGTTTCAACTATACTGAAAAAAAATCCTCGAATTTTATACATCAAACGTCAAATCAATGACCCAACATCACCCAAGAAGTATTCAGGACGAGAACTAATATCCTCTTTAGGGAAAGCGACCCCCTTTGTTTCTCAGTAATAAAAAAAGATGCCATTTTGCAAGGGCAAACATCAGCTCCCAACTCATGGCAGCTACAAGCCTACCAATTAACTGAAGCCCTTATCCCCGTCTGAGCCTCTCGAACAACACAAGCCCTCTCCTCTTCCCAAACCAGTCAGAACTTAACACAGTTTATACATGTTTGTACAGCTTGTACAGTTTGTACATTTCGATCTTTATAAATTTGTACTAGGATAGTTAATCCAATCTTTATGCTATGGCGCATAGTGTCCTGTTCCATTGTACATTTCCATGTACATAAACCTAATTGTCACTTGTTTGTGTTTAGTTCTCTTCTTACGGATGACCTGTTTGGCGGAGAGACGTCTTAGAGAATACAAGCCAGTTGAAGTATTTTTTGGAGTTAATTTGCACGGCCTCATACTCTCCCAGAATGTTATTGATCGTGAGCTTGAAATGCTTCTGTACAAACTGAGTAACGCTACATTGCCATCGACTTTCAACGAGTATTGTCACGTGTTCGGCATATACACACACAATGACGAATGGCTAAAGCTGTGTAGTATGGGGAGAAGGAAAAGAGGCGTCGCAAGTTAAGTCCGTTTTTTTTTTTTTTTTATATAGAAGATGCACCGGGAATTCTGCAGTTCCGCCGGTTGGAGGAAGTTGAATAACCACGTTCTTTTTCCTTGGACCACTTCGTCAGAAGAAACTTCCGTTTCGTATATCCTTACCGTGTTTTTGCTCCTCTCCGGCACCATTATTTTTTTTTTCAGCTCATTCTACTGTTTTTTTTTCTGACACCCAGCGTGAGAATCTTCTTCTCTCTTCCCTATTCATTCTTACAGAAACCATCAACACTTTTTTTTAATTAACGCCAGGAAATCTTGTCGTTTTTGGCGTCGCTTGGACTGAGGGGCTTGTTTTCGTCTTCGTCTTCGTCGAAGTAGTTTCTGGTTCGTGTGACGTCAACAGGTTTTTTCACTTCAAGTATGGGATGAGCGTCTTTCAGCCGAACAAAATCGTTTGACGGCAGCCACATTAAAAACAAAAGTTCATCGAAATGGGTTTCGTCTTTTTTTATGGGAGTAGGTTCTGCTCAGCTGGATGCAATAGTCTGGTGAGAGGTAATGAGAAATTCATAAGTCTGTGTTTGCCTTTGTGCGTGGCGACTGACAGGCAGGTACCAATCGTTCTTTGCTCCTCTCACTCTTAATTATGCAAATACGACTTTTGTGCCGGATGCATTTTTCTTCTGCATTACTTGTCCTGAAATGAAACGAATCTTTCTAGTGAGCGAAATTGCATAAAAGCAACGTTAGATCCAAGTTGCAGCTGCAGAATTAAATTTACACAGGTCAGTAAGGTTTCTAAATCTTATGAGAAAAGACTGGGTATCCTTTTAGGTGAAGAAAACTGTTTGGCGGTAACAAAGACAAAAATACAATAATGCTGATAATGATAACAATAAAATATACCAACAGAAGACCTTTAAGTTGATAATGAGGACGCAGCCATTCACAAACGTGTAAATACAGATCTTACGTAATGAAAACATTATTTGGGTTTGGCGCGGCCCGTCCTTTGGAATTCCTTTAGACCGGGAGACTCTTAATTTATTTTCTTATGTATCCCTTGATCCTTCCAACATTGAATAAAATCGTTAGGCATCCACTAACTGCAAATAGTTTTTGGTTTGTGGCTCCAATTATTAGACTTTGTGGCTCACTAGGGATTCCTAGGCCACAGGCTAAGTGTCAATAAATTCTAGACCATTGGATTTTCAGCGTGTGATTCATGGACACCAGTAGGGATGACAGAAGTCCTCCGGTGGCACCACAACCCAAAAATTAGTGTCAGTTAGTAGATGCCTGAAATGGTCTCCAAGAAGTTAAAAACAGCAATGCATAAGTATGGGGTATATATGAAAAAACAGGTTTGGAACTCTTACTCTACACTGAAAAGAACCTTTTATCAGCTAAAACACACTCATGAAATTCTCGTCAGGATAGGAAGGGCGAACTCCTTTGATAGCAAATACAATGTTTAGAAAGAAAGTCAAGCATAAGTACACATGGAAGAGGGTGGTGGATGGAAGGGTGGCAGATAGAGCGTTAGTGGACTATATAGTGGTGACCAGGAGTATGGTAGGAAGATTTAAGGATGTACATGTGCTAAGGGGAGAGAGTGGGGGAATATCAGATAATTTTCTGGTGAAGAGTAAATTGGGAGTGGAGAATAGGTGAAAAAAGAGGAAAAGGGCAGAAGGTAGGGAGGTACTTAGAGTGAACTGCTTAAATGAGAAAGAAAAGGAGAATGAGTATAAGAAGCTGAGAGAGGAGTGGGAGTAAAGGATAGAGTAGAAATAGGAGTGGAGAAGGAATGGGGATGGTTCAAGGAGGGAGTCAAAAGGTGTGCAAAGATGGTGTGTGGAACAAGGAGTGCGGGAGGAAATAGAAGGAAGGGTAGTGAATGGTGGGATGAGGAAGCAAAGAAGGGTGTAGAAGAAAAGAAACAAACATTCATAGATTGGCTACAAATTAGGACGAGGGAATCGTATGAGAGGTAGAAAGTAAAGAGAAAGGAAATTAAGCATAAGATAAAGGAAGCAAAGAGGAGAGATGTGAAATGGGGTAAGAGTATGATAGAAAAGTTTGAAAGTAATAAAAAGATGTTTTGGAGGAGGTACGTATGAGTAAAAAATTGACGCAGCCCGAAGGGATTTCTCCTCGTCTTCTTTTCTGCATGAAGGGACGGCAAGGGGGGGTCGCCGAATTTATGAAGCGGCCTTGCTGTGGATGTGCTGTGTCTTGCGACACTACTTCTGACCCAGGGCAGTGGACAGGATGCAGGGATGACCCGTCATCCAGGAGGTGCCAAGATAGGAGGGAGGGAGGAGGGTGGAGGGGAGTGGAATATGTGGGGAATGGAATGGGTGGGAGTGGTTTCTATGCCTTTTTATTTTTGGCTACCCCCGTGTAAGGGGGGAGAAGTCTTTGGTATATGTATGTATGTATGTACGTACCTGCTGTCTCTTTTCTTTTTATACTGGCTGCTGAGTGATAGTTTAATTAATTTCCGTGGTACCCCCTAATCTAGCAGCGAAGGGGTTATAACCCATCTCAATTAATCCTTTCCGTATCGGGTGTCCGCATAGGATGTCAGCATAGGGTGTCCGCATACGAATATTTGAGTTGCTTCACTGAGGGATTATAGGAGTGACTCTGGCTTTAGCTGCCAACGTCGAAGTCGAATAACGAAGAATAAGAGGTTCTGTCGAGGTCGGATTAAAAGAAGAGGGACAGGTCGCGTCTTGTGACCTCCAATAGAGTCTCTCGCCCTCTTAGTTTCTTGCAAAAAAAAAAAAAAAAAAAAAAAAAAAAAAAAAAAAAAAAAAAAAAAAAAAAAAAAAAAAAAAAAAAAAAAAAACACGAAATGTCCCACCATGTTCTACATTCTTGTCCTCCCCCCTCCCCTCCCCCCCCCAAAAATGGGGACCTATTGTCTCAAAGGCTCCTACTTTCTTGCCGCCTGAGACAAAAAAAAATCCCTTTGGAAACTTCTGGACTGAATTATTAGGCTTGTAGTTAATAAGGATGAGTCAATGAGAGAAGTGGGAGGAAGAGAGAAGAGGTGGAGGGGGGGAGGCGGGAGAGGGGAAGGCGCGAGAGATGGAAGAGGACAGTGAAGGGAAGGGGAAGGCAATCAGGGTAAGGAGTAACCTACTTTATGGATTTTATGCAAACCCACTCCTACAAGGCTATTTCATCCAGTGTAGGTAGAGCCAACTACCAGATTGACGAACGAGAAGGAACGGAGAAAGGGCGCGGCGGGAAGAGGGTTGGGGGGGGGGATTATTAGCCTTCCAGATATCACATTTCCCCCCCTCCCTCCACCTACTTTATGGATTTTATGCAAACCCACTCCTACAAGGTTATTTCATCCAGTTTAGGTAGAGCCAACTACCAGATTGACGAACGAGAAGGAACGGAGAAAGGGCGCGGCGGGACGGGGGTTGGGGGGGGTGGATTATTAGCCCTCCAGATATCACCTTTCCCCCCTCCCTCCACCCCCCCTCCCCCACTCCATCGGGTTTCCTTTATCTCCCCCTTCTCAGTCATACCCGTTGTGGGACAGAGTGACAATGGGGATGCCAGTCATAGTTGAGTTCCTCCCACAGTGGTGGGCTTGGTCGTTGTCAGCGACTTCGTGTTAAAAACGGGTTATGTAACCAGTAGAGGGATACTCGCATTTAAAAGTTCTTTAACCCCCCTACCCCTGTCAACAGACATGCGGAAAAATTACGAGAAAAAATAAATAAAACGAAAAGAATATGAAATGAATAAAATCAAATAACATACAATGAAATAGAATGGAATAATACAGAATGAACAAAAGAAAGCAAAACAAAACATAGATAAAAGCAAAAGAGAATAAAATGAAATAAATTAAAACACATTAATAACATAAAAGCTTCATTGTAGAGAAAAAAGAGGATTAGGGGGATCTATGCTCTCATTTTCCTCTTTCTCTCTTTTTTTTTCAATTCTTAAGTCAACTGATGGCCTTTGACTCTCTTGACTGACAGGACGAGGTCGATGTGTGACGTTTCAATGACGTCATCATTCTCCATGAAGGAAATGTAATAGAATATGACATCAATACTTTTATGACGTCAGTTGGTTCATTAGAGCAATGACCCTAAAAATCGTAATCTCGTGACGTCATCCAGTTTATGTGATCGTTCTATGACGTCATCATTATCCACGTTAGGGGGGTTGCTGGGATGACTTATTGCAATTTGATTTTTTTTTATGTCAGGATTTTTCATGAAGGTAATAATAACACAAACCTCTACTTCGTGAATATGTTTGTCTTAATCCAGGTTAAACTAACATAATTTCCTTCTCCCTCCTCTCGTATCCTTTTTCCTTGTTTTGTTTTAGATACATACTGTATTCTCGCATGGTGTAGGGACCTAAGTAACACCCTCACGGACCAGAGTTTCGCATAAGTGGAAACTATTCCCCACTCAATAAAAATACTAATAAATTTTTATTTCTCCTATACTTCTTTTCTGCACTCCTTAAATCTCTTATTTAGCACCTTTTGGGCGCGATATTGCCCTAAAGGGCAGAAGCTCTGTTATCAGCGACGAAATACTAATATACACATTCAGGACTGTTTCTTCCATGGTTATAGGCGAGATGAAACTAACATATATAGAATTCTAGTAGGATCTGGCAAATGATACACATACATGTATGCAAAAATTTCATAGGGCACATGTGAATCACATATATACAGTCCACTGGGAAGAGGAAAAACACACAGAGTCCGAGAGCTTTCGTGATATATTCACATTATCAAGAAATACAGAAAAGTAAGTAGAAACAAGTTAAGATATAGAGTATAAATAGGACAAGTGGGACATTTGCCCCCCTCTCCGAAGCGTGAAAGCTCAGGCTGGGTCCCTCAGTGAGGTCGTGGAAACAACTTTTGTCACATTAACTTTTGAAATATGTATTATTCATATCATTGACAACATATGGGTCTAATCTATATAATCCTAAAATAGTATTAATAAGATGGTTATAATTGTATTTGATGATTCCTGACTCTATATTTTTTTTTTGTTATATTTTTACCCTGGATAATTTTTGAATAATTTTTCCAGTCCACAGGATGGTCAAAGTAACGAACATGTATAAAAAGAGCACTAGATTCCTGGCCCTTTTAAATACTGTTCTTATGTTATTTTGTTCTAACCTCTAATTCTTTTCCTGTTTCCCCTACATAATATTTATTACATTTGCTACATGGTATTTTGTATACACAGCCTATTGGGTTATCAGGAGAATTTGTTATGAGGAGATTTTTTAGGGTTGAATGATATATATGTATATTACACACACACACACACACACACACATAAACACACACACACACACACACACACACACACACACACACACCACACACACACACACACACATATATATATATATATATATATATACATATACATACAAATATATATGCAGATAATACACACACATTTAAAAATAAAACACACATACATACGCATATGCATGTACATACACATATATACATAAAATATCTGATATATAACTATTATCCACCAAAGGCCCTTTCCCCATGACAAAGTTAGAGCTGGCACCCAGCTCATAAACAAACAAGACTCATCCAACCAAAGCTCTCCTCTTAACACATCGGGGGCGAAGGGTTACTCTCCCTCTCTGTTCAACAAAGGTGGGAGTGAGAAGAGGGAGATTATGAATGTATGAAGGGAGGATTTGGCCTGAAGGGATGTTCTCATCGTCTTCATAATTGAGATTCTGAGTGGCTGACGAGAGGGGTCACCATTCATTGAAAAAAAGAGGGTTAAACTAGTTCCGGCTTTCGGAGGTTTGCTGTGGAAGAGCTATGCCTCGCTGCATTTTATTTACTCGAGTACTCTGGCGGGGGACTGGGTAACCTGTTATCTCCAAGATGCTGGGATGAGAAGGGTGATTGAGTGGGTTTTATTTGTTTGTGATGTGGGTGTGTATTTTGAATCATACTGATGTTCTTGTTTAGCTCATATGGTCGTGTTTATGTGATGCAACGAGACAGATGAGTTGGGTTAATGGCTCTTGAATTGAACTATGTACCTATCACCTGCATGTGATATTCTATGACGAGGATTTTAGTTTCTGTGAGTAGGTGGGATGTTTTTGTAAGTGCACTTAAACATATGCGGGCAATGGAATACAATGACAAGTAAGTTCTTATCAGATTTCTTTGTTCCAAAACCAAGGGGGCAAATAAGGACAAAAGTAATAATGAAAGAGAAAAAATGAAAGGTGAGAAAAAAGGATAGGGAGAATAATAAAAAATGTGAAAAAAAACAGAAGAGACAAAAGAAAACGTAATAGAAAAAAAAAGAGAAGGAAAGGAAACATACATACATATACCAAGGCTTTTTCCCCCTTACAAGGGAGGTAGCCAAAATGGGAAAGGCATAAAATCATTTCCACCCATTCCATCCCTGAATACTCCACACCCCTCCACCCTCCCTCTTATCTGAGCACCTCCTGGAAAGGAAATAAATGGAAAAAAAGAAATAACAAAACGACAAGGATAATGAAATATAGCAAAAAAAGCGAATTCAAAACAATAAAAAAACAGAAAATTTTTAGAAACAGAATGAAAAAAAAAATGAAAACGAATGAATAAAGGGGTAGACGAGGCCAAGAATCATACACACATCAGTCTACGGGAAACTTTAGCCAACGTTCACTGACTGCAGCTCAAGTCCACACTAACCTGATGGTGATGGTTATGGTGACATCTGGGAAGGGTTCCGGGCAGCACGAGTAGTAGATGACATTCCGGATGATTCTGGCCTCCAGAAGCTCCCACTCGCCGTTCGGGATGTAGTTTGTGAGGTCGACCTCAGCTGTCCGGTTCGTGACGTCCACCTGTTGTCGAAGAGAAGAAACGGAAAATGAAATATGTCTTCAGTCTTGAGGGTTCATTACAGACACTGCGTCTATGCATCAGCAAGGTGGCTTAACCAAAGTAAGGTTGTAGGGAGGATGTAGAATTGAATATGGAGTTATAAATATGAAACATTAATAGATATACCCAGAAAGAAATAATAGAAATAGAGATATAGATAGACCAAGATAGAATATGTACGCACACACACACACACTCACTCACACACACACACACAAACACACACACACACACACACACACATACACACGTGCGCACACACACATAGACACCCATCCACCCACACACACACATACACTCACATACACACACGCACGCACGTGTGCACACACACATAGACACCCATCCATCCACACACACACATACACTCACATACACACACACACACACACACACACACACACACACACACGCACACACACATATTAGCTCTGAGCTCTCTTTCGGGAGGGAAATAGCTGTCGATGGCGAGTCCAACACGTGTATATTGTATAGATATGAAGTGCCTCATTCACTGCTCGAAAGCTACTTAAGGAGTGTCATGGAGATGAATAAAATAGCTTGGTGGCAGCCCAATGAAAGAAAACGTGCCAACTGGAAAAGCAGAAATAATGCCTACTCTTTGAGTACGAATTGATTAGTTTCAAAGATGTTTTCCTTCTGTACACAAAATATATTATTTGAATTAGAACAGTAGCCCTCACACTTTGGACCATTGACCCCCAGGTGGGCCTGAGAGTTTGAAAACTGGGTCATCAAATGAAAAACTAGTGGTAATTAGTGGATGGCTAACGATCTAATTCAGCGTTGTAGTGGTCTCCAGAAGGCCACAGAACAGCAGTGTATAAGTATGGAATGAACGAGGAAATAGGTTGAAAACCCCTGGATTTGAGCAAAGTGTAAGACTCTTGGCTCAGTCTAGTCTCTCTTTGTATCTCACTGCCCGTATGGATGGATTCTGCGCGTACAAATACCTTATCTTAAAAGAGTCCAATGTGACCCTGGTCCGTAGAGGTGTAACTAAAGACCTCAAAGTAGTGACTGCATAAGGCTTATGCAATCACACGGGGAACAGGTCTGACATTAACCAGAACAACATATGTAGAGGATGCCACTGGATATATGTAGTTATCTCGCCCATTTATGTTATGGTTTAACGTCACAAACTCCCCCCCCCCTTATCGGGAGGCTAGGACGGTGCCCCTCACAGAGGACTTTGTAGCGTGGAATTTAATGAACCATGCCCTTGGTTCAACTTCGCCGGTGGCAGGATTCGAACCGCCATCCCCTCGACCTTCGCCGCAAGTAACGACGTCCTAACCCGCTCAGACAGCGAGCTGCCCATCTATAACCTACAGTAATTTAGATATGTTTTCCCAGTTGTCGCCTGGCGATTTCATTCAGTCCAAATAGGAAACATGGGAATAAATGGGTCAATACTGATTATGAATTTACGTCTCGACCATGTCCCGGAGACTAGATGCCGGCCCATCGGGACCGCAACTCAGGGTGTAACCACCATGCAGGAATTATGGTTGGACCTTATCCTACATTACCGTACTCTCACCCCAGCTAGACAACATGACAAAATCTCTAGTAAAGGTGACTTCAGAGCCAATCCGATGGCCGTTGACGGTTAACTTGGGGCTGCGGGTCTCCTGCAAGAGAGACCTAGGGAAACGGATTGACCTTTCTTTACTCGTTCTCTCCCTTCCCCCTTCCTCTCTCCTTCCCAAAGCAGCCATGTCCGATCCTTCTCATCAACCTTGCATCTTTCTATGGCACCATTACTTCCCTGTAATGGTTTCCTTACCAGGCCCATGATCAACTTCCGTAGATTCGGGATTCTTTCCATTTAGCTCCCCCTTCGGTAATCCAATCAAAATCTCGCCCCAAAAAATCCCATTTTCGGACCTCCGCTAAATCCCTTCTCGGAAGAACCTCTTCCGAAGTCTTCTTGGTGGCTCATCGTCTTCAGACTCCATCCCATTTTTATCTTTATTTTATTTTTATTTTTATTGGCGTCTTCCAAGATCGTGGGTGTGTTTTAGTTGCCAAATGTTGTTAGGTACACTATGAATATTCGTAAAGAATTATATTAATTCTCAATCTGGGAGACCGTGGTGAATTTAATCCCCCCTATGGTAGATT
The DNA here is from genome assembly GCF_046742065.1 of Oratosquilla oratoria. NCBI lineage: Eukaryota > Metazoa > Arthropoda > Malacostraca > Stomatopoda > Squillidae > Oratosquilla > Oratosquilla oratoria. The sequence goes on from NC_134797.1 coordinate 29,251,302, forward strand.
TGCCCCCTGCCAATAAAAATAATGGCATGGCGGTGGGGTGGTAGTGCATATATCATACCTAAAGATTTACTGTATAGTCTGTACTACACAACATCTTGTTAATCACATTCTATATACACAAGTAAAATGTATATCTTCTTCATTTTTACGTAGTTCATGTTGTACAAATCCTTCAGTGATTATATGTAACAGAGTATGTGGTTCAGTGCATTAAGGCAAAGTAAGCAAGAAATGATTGAGAACAGATGCGGTTGTACGTAATATCAGTCGTTTTAAGTTTTTATCTACATTTTTGCAAATACCATTTTTCGAAGGAGGAAAAAGACTAATTCAGTGCCAAACGGAGAACAAAAAACAAAAACAAACTAAAGTCTCGTTTACGAAAGCTCTCTTTTTGATACTTCTCTATTTTGCAAACTCTCCAACTGCGTCAAGAAGTGAAGCCTTCAAGTGTGTCTGTTTCTCTGCAGCAAATATAAGTAACTAAGAAAACACAGGCGTTATAATTAAATACGAAAAAGATAAGAAGAGCTTAATCCAGGAAGAGCTAAGTTGTAAACAAAGCCTTCACCTGAGGGTTGGGAAGAAGAATATTTTTTGCTCAATATATAATTCCCCATCTGAGAGAGGTATCATACCCCCCATAAAGATTCTAGCTATTTCTCATTGGCGCGATTACTGACTTAGTGTTGTATAATTAGGCTTCTCTCTCTCTCTCTCTCTCTCTCTCTCTCTCTCTCTCTCTCTCACTCCCTCTCTCTCCCTCCCCCCTCTCTCTCTCCCTCTCCCTCCCTCCCTCCCCCCCTTCTCTCTCTCTCTCCCTCCCCCCTCTCTCTCCCTCCCCCTCTCTCTCTCTCTCCCTCCCTCCCCCTCTCTCTCTCCCTCCCTCCCTCCTTCTCTCTCTCTCTCTCTCTCTCTCTCTCTCTCTCTTTCTATCTCTTTTCCTCCTCTCTTTTTCTCTCTCAACTTTATTCTTTGATCAAAACACTTTTATACTCATACGTCCTTCAGTATTTACATAAGACTTCACGTGTATGGAAAGAAGGTGTAAGTGGATGAATAGATAAAGCGGCCCAAAGGGATGTTCCTCGCATCTGCTCCGTGGGTCGGCATAATGGGGGAAATGGTGGAAGTAAACCGTCTTCGGCTATCTGATCTTACGGCACATGAGGTCTGTGCTTTGCTGAACTACGTTTGAACGACAGTTTGATCTGGATCTAAGTACTGCAGTTGTCATGTGGTGGCCTACCCCACTTACAGCTACCTAGAAGACTTCAACTAGTATAGTAATTAGAAATGGAAGCAACTGTACGTGCAGTTCACCGTCCAATGAAGTTTGGTGTCAACATATTCAACTGCTGCACTCATTTAAGGTTCATCAGCTACACACGATTCAAATATTACAAAGGGATTAAAAAGTAAGAGCATGTCGACTGGAGACCTTTTGGTTCATAACTAGGCCGGAAAAACATAAATAAATAAATGAATGAATAAACAAATAAATAAATAAATAGATCAAATAACTGAACAGATAATGATAAATAACAAACATATAAATGATAATAAATAGATAATAATAATAAATGAATAAATACGATAAGATATAATAAATGACATGCATTACAGCATGCTGCTTTAGTGTTTATCTAAATGAATCTTAAAAGTTCGAACTGAACTCGACTCTCTAACTACAATATTTTTTACACCTAAAAAGTAGTTCCACTCACATACGCATTTTGACCCAACAACATCCTACCGTGACCTTGTTACTGACCCCTGACTCAGGTCATCTGTGCGCTAATTCGTACAAACGGGGTCGCCCTGCTGCTGCCTCTTCGTATAGTCATAAAGACTAGAATCCACCTTTTAGAACCTAATATTGGTCTTTATCACCTGTTACGATCGTAAAATCCGGATTCACGACCAACTACGATCGGAAAGTATTTAACAAGACCCAATGATTGCTGAAAGAACGAAGTATACGAGACAAGTATAATATCTTCTTACCACCTACATTTGATACTGTAGCCATTCTCCTAAACCTGTTATTCTCATCCTATGGACCTTTAGCATGCCACAGGTCACCAAAATCTAATGGTAGTTGGTAGTTGTACAGCGATTTTATTCAGTGTTGAAAAGATCTTCCCAGAACAGAACAGCAGTACATAAACATGGAATATGCGAGAAAACAGGTTATGAACCCCTGTCCTAGATATATTTCTATTTAGTGTAAAAAAAAAAAAAAAAATTGATTGAGAGAAATCCCATTTGGTCCCATCTTATTCACAGTAGGTTTCTTATGTTGAATAAAATCGCCAGATACAAACCAGAACAAAATAATTAAAGCACCGAATTCATCTCAATGATGCTTCAGTCCTCAAGGTTCAGAGGTTCCTCTGAGCTAAATAAGATCGCCTTGTGTTGAACAAATTAATTAATTAATTAATCAAATCGTTAATTAATAATAAAATGAAATAGTTAACCTTTGGACTGTAATAGGTAGCTGAAATTATAGTATTTAATTTTCGATGACATGTGCTTCTATCCTAAAGATTACTATAACTTAAAATCATTAATTAATTAATTAAATCGTTAATTAATAATCAAATAAAATAGTTAATCTCTGGACTGTAATGAGTAGCTAAAATCATAGTATTTCATTGAAGA
>NC_134797.1:29256468-29258968 GCF_046742065.1 Oratosquilla oratoria
TTAACATCGGGGAAATATCTCATATTCCCATTTAGCTAGATTTGATGGCCACGTATTATGATAGCAATATTTCTTTCCAATACAAAGTTCATGTAAATGTTGGAAAGTGTTGGAGAAACTAGAAAATGTTGGAGAAACTAGAAATGTTTTCTCCACACTCCATAGTATTCAAAGTACCAGAAATCAGGGTACTGGTCCTTGAAAAACTCTTACGGATCAGTAGGTAATCCCAGAGAAATCCACAATGTACTGAATCAAACATCCTTGTGAGATCAGCATAAGGTGAAAGTAACTCCTGTTGAAACACGTCGACAATTTACAAGAACACGAAGCACTAGTATCTAATTGGTTGTTGGCTTACTAGGTGTACGAGCAAACCTAGCAGTTCAGGATTCTGGAATTTTAGCCTTTGGTACAAAACTCACGCCAGTAACAAGTATTTTGTTGGCAGTGACCACCGTTTCTATCCTTAAGGAAGATCTTCCACATAAGAGAAAGATTCTTGAAGGTGATGACTTGAAGGTGGTACAGTAGGAAGTAAAGATAGCAAGATTTAAAACTGACATGCCTTCTATTTTCTATCAAATATTAGTTTCTAATAATAAACACATGCTATATCCGTAAGGATATTACCAAAGTCCTTGAAATATTTATCGGATGAAATTGATACAGTCACGGCCTTATGCAGGGATGCCCAGTTTTAGATAGGCGAGCGTCTTGCACTGAATAATGTAATGTCGCTGTAATTGTTGACATTCTCTGTGATCTCGGCGATTTATCCAGTTCTCATTTCGGGCGTTTGGTATCGAAACCCGGAAGTTAAACATTTCGAATGTCATCGGCCTGTGACGCGATAGCACTCACGAAGAACGTATTTTCGAAATCTCACTGAGATGAGGGAGAAAATGAGAAAGGAAATCGTTCGAAAATTATAAACGTTTGCAACTGATACTGACGAATGAGCTCAGTCTGGCTTTTATTTTGGTGTCAAACGAGGCATTAGATTTTCTTGCACCAGTAAACTTACAATTACGCGTATTTGTTATTTATATGTGGACATGTGTACGTGTGTGTATATATGTTAATAAGGAACACTGGTAACTTGTGTTTATGCAAGTGACCAGCAGGAAAATAAAACTAGAAAAGAAAGGGCTTTCGTGAATTCATATCCTCAGTGCAAGTTACATTTATGTATGTATGTATTTATGTATGTATGTATGTATATGCATGTATCGTATGTATGTATGTATGTATGTATGTATATATGTGTGTATGTATGTATGTATGTATGTATGTATGTATGTATGTATGTGTGTATGTATGTATATATGTATGCATGTATGTATGAATGTATGTTTGTGTGTGTATGTATGTATATATGTATGTATGTGTGTATGTATATATGTATGTATGCATGAATGCTTGTATGCATTTATTTATGTATGTATGTATATATGTATGTATGCATGTATGCATGTATATGTGTGTACATATAAACTAGAGTGGCACTTGCCACTTCACTTATCTTATGATTTACACACATGCGCGCACACATATGGAGGTGGGGCAGGAGAGAAAAGATGGCAGGTAGTGTGAAGATGGCAATAAAAATAAGCATCCAGGTGGAAGAAATGAACATGGGAGAAATAATATCCGAAGTACATCTCTACATATATCTCTGCACAAAAAAAAAAAAAAAAAAAAAAAATAATAATAATAATAATAATAATAATAATAATAATAAAAACAAATAAAGCATGGAATGAAACAAAATACAAAGATCTGATATGGAATGTGCTGTAGGAAGTGTAACGAATAAATGAAAAAGTGTGGATATAAATTTGATGGGTGACTTAACTTGTGGAGAGGTAAAATGGGAGGAATGAGAGACAGATGTGAGACATAATGAACCAATGGGTCAAAGATCCAACAAGACATAGAGGTGAAGATACACCTGTTAGAGTAGTAGATTTGGTCCTAAAGAACCTCCGGTGATTGAAACAATGAATCACCAGTACCCAACAGGTAAGAGTAATCATGTTGTGGTCCTTGAATTTAAGCCGAATGCAAAGGAGACAGAAATAAGAGAGGAAATAGGCAAAGAAAATGCAAAACTTTGAAAAAAAAAAATGGACAGGAGGGAGTTGGGTTAAACTAAAGAAAACGAGAAGAGATGGGGATTTTTATTAAAACTAACGACAGAGAAGTGGAAAAGTATATGGCAAAGGTAACTGAGAACGATTAGTTTAATAAAAGAAATGCATTGAAAAAAAAGACGCATGGGAGAGGCGGCATAGAAAGAGAAGATAGTATAAATGAACCAGAAATTAATTAGAAAGAATAAGAAAAAGAAAAACCGCAGAATAGAAATTTGAGAAGAATGAAGTTGATAATTGTCAGAATCAACCTAAGACGTTCTTCAGAAACATTTTACCTTACAACTTCAATAACCACTGGCTAACTTGAGGGCGCTTGAACCAATCACTAAGATGTCTCTGAC
>NC_134797.1:29263968-29271468 GCF_046742065.1 Oratosquilla oratoria
CTCATTATGCTCGTATATTTGACAATCAGACATATACTAATGTACTGTAAATGGTAAAACCGATTTCTTGCAGCAGTAATCACAAGGAAACACATATTCTGATAATTTGTCGACGGAGGCGTGGCACTTGTTGTGTTTCCCCTTGCTTGAAACCAAATTACTTTACTGTGAATGAAGAGACCCTTCCTGTATCTAACCATGTAGTTAACAGCCCAGGTTATCAAATTTGAGCTTCATGAAGATTTTGTAGGAGCTGACGCCAGAATCTTTCATATCTCCCAGAGGTGAGGTTCTCAGTCTGTTTTCTTATGCATAATCCTATACTTATGAATTACTGTTCTTTAACCTCCCAAAGACAACTGAATGAAGTTATTATGCATATATATTCTTTTTTTTTTGGTTTGTCGCCCAGTTGGGAACTTCTGTATTTCCTCGTCTTTCCAGCAATGATCCCAGACTCAAGTTTAGGCGACTGGCTTTGAGGAACCTGAGACTTCTTCTGGAGTAAACACCTATTTCGATTTAGCCATTTCGATTAACTCTTTAGCATTTGCGTGGGTTTATTATACATATAAGTTCTTTTCCTCGCTAAAGGCATACGATTTTATATAGTTCAGAGGATTCCATAGCACTCGAAGAGTCGCCACATGAAACTGGGGATGAGAGAGGAAAAGAATGAGACGAGGAGGAACCTGGAGAGATTAAGTAGTTTCCATTCGACACTGGCAGCGGGAAATAAAAGCGTTTTTAAGAGGAGTTTATACAGCCGGTGGTAAAAGTTCCTCTATTGTCTTCCTTCCTCCTCCTCCCCCCCCCCTGCCCTTCCAGGCGAAACCACAGAGACAGGAAACTCGTTCTTGGATGCCTTCGGAGGTTGTTCACACCACACAAAAGAACTCCTGGGTTCCCCACTTGCTAAAGAATCTTTTAGTGTTCCTATTCACTAACAGATGGTACTGAATTTGCTTCTTGTTTACCATTAAAACAAATATAAACAGTAATCGAAACTGTAGGACTGTGAAATGATAGTATGACGCTATGTCACCTATTACTAGACAGAAATACAAAGAATCTTTTAGTGTTCCTATCCACTAACAAATGGTACTGAATTTGCTTCTTGTTTACCATTAAAACAAATATAAGTAGCAATCGAAACTGTAGGACTGTAAAATAATAGTATGACGCTATGTCACCTATTACTAGACAGAAATACAAAGATTCTTTTAGTGTTCCTATCCACTAACAAATGGTACTGAATTTGCTTCTTGTTTACCATTAAAACAAATATAAACAGTAATCGAAACTGTAGGACTGTGAAATGATAGTATGACGCCATGCCCTATTACTAGACAGAAATACAAAAAAGTTTAACATTTAGATATGGTATTCGATTGTATATACAGATCGACAACTATACGAAAAAGGTTTCCGATCTTGTATACTCAAACATTAGTGTATATTGCAAATGTGAAAGATTTGTGGCATCCATGGGCATTATCTGGAAAGATGCAGAGTGCGGGGTGATCTAATAGAGGTGTTCAAATGGATCAAAGGCTTTAACAAGGGTGATGCAAACAAGGTCATCATATTAAAACAACAGGGCAGGACTCGCAGTAATGGTTTTAAACTGGACAAATTTAGATTTAAGAAGGAAATAGGTAAAAATTTGTTTACTAATAGGGTGGTCGACGAATGGAATAGACTTAGTAACCGTGTAGTAAGCGCTGAAACTATCAGTTGTTTTAAGAAACGATGAGATAACTTTATGGATGGGGATGACAGGTGGAGCTGCCTAGTGTAGGCCTTATGGTCTCTTGCAGTCTCCTTCATTCTTATGTTCTTATGTTTACCTATAAGCATACACGTGGACTCAAACGTATTCATTTACAGCCACGAATCCACATCCACACACGCACAATCACCCTCCCCCCCCACACACACACGCGCTTGCACCGAAAATTACTCTGTCCCCACCCTCCAGGATTTCAGTTGAGGTTGAGGGAGATGTACGGAAGGAGGAGGAAAAGAAAAATAAATAAATAAAATTCTCCCCGTCTGTCCCTAATTCCATACGTACGCTGAGATAATGTGACCACGGCTTAAGACTCTATAGTTACCTTCTTTGTCAAGGGACGACTCCCTAAGGAAGGCTCTTGGGCGAGTTTGAAGAAGACTCTCGGTCTCTGTCGACAAAGACTTAATTTTCTTAACCCATTCAACTCATGTCGGATATGGTAGGCCTCGCGCCGGCCCGTACATCCGAATATCAACTGATGCGGCTTGACCACGCGAGGATTGACGTCATATTTTTCTGGTGTTTGATCAAAAATTTTGGTGTTTTATGATTTTTTGTTTTATTTGACCAAATGACAAGACATCTTGTCATCGGAGTTTAAAGGGTTAAGTCAAAGTAACCTTATTAAGCCTATGCCTGTGGGAAGAGGTTTGTTTTAACTGAGTGAAATCGGCTGATGACAATCTGATGCCCAGGGAAAGTTTTTAAAGAGGTAAGCTTATTTCCTTAAACTGCAAGATGTTTTTCTTAGCTGAATACAAATGTATGCATTACCGTATACATGATTTATGGCATGTTGTAGATTTTCACATTAAAGTATTAAACACTTTTTTACTATGGTATTATTTTAAGGTGAATAAAATCTACCAGCAAGAATAAGATTGATCTTTATAGCCAGAATATAAACTATAGAGTACTTTACTGTAACAAGAAAGTTTGTCTCGTTGTTACACACAAGTGATGCAGTTTTTAAACATCTAACTGTCACATTAAAATTCACTGTGACATACAGGCTAGATCACCGTATTTTATAAGAAGACAAGAGAAAGAATGTATGTATAGAAATTTTAGTTTTTCCTTTGGACCCCTTGATAAAATTTCTTGACGGCAGAACAACATAAAAAAAGACACAAATGCATTAGAGGGAGTAGCTGCCTAATACAACTTTATTAACTTTTCCTCCTTCCTCTCTCCATCTTCATGTTTTTCTTTCTGTAGTCAAAGCACTTCCTCTAGAGCCACCAGGGGATATCTCAGCCCGCTTGGGGGCTTCTCATACCCCCATAGACATCACTCGCCTCCAAAATTTGTTTACATTTGGCTCTCGGTGTTGCACCACTGGGACAGCAAACCCACGCCCGGTCGCCTTTGCCACCAGTCTAATGTCTTTCGTTTTCTGTCAGCTGGCTCCGTTTTCTACGACCCAAACCAAAGAGAAAAAGTGAGTTTACTGTAGTCGTCGCATTTCAGTCTGCATCTTTCCTACTTTGGATACCTCTGAGATGGACAGATGATTTGGAGATATTGCTTGGGTATCCTTTTCGAGAAGTCATATAGAAATACCTAGAGTCGAATCCTGCTGTACCTGAAGAGGTAGATACTATTTTTACCACATGGAATTCCCTCGCCCTACTCACGGTAAAGTCTCTAAATTGAACCCATGCTAGGAGGTTTCTTGGGTTACTGAGATGTACAATAGGCTACAGTGAAAGAGGGTCTTGGCGAAAAAGCAATTATTTGGACTAATTCTCATTCGAGATCGATTGGAGTTCGAGGACACGAGGAACCTCTCGCCCTACGCTTCTCGTTTTACTTGCACGAGATAAAAAAAAAAAAAAAAAAAAAAAAAAAAATGAGAAGGGCCTTGTAGAAAATCGCTGCAGCCTTTCAGATCCAGCAACGCGTATACGCGTCCAAGAAGGAAAATTTCTCCTTCCTCTCTCTTCACCCAACTTACTAACCTTACCTTGTTTTACCTTATCTAAACTTATCTAACCTTACCTAACCTTGCCTAACCTTATCTAACCTTACCTAACCTTGCCTAGCCTTACCTAACGTAGCCTTACCTAACCTTATCTAACCATGACCTAACTATAACCTTACCATAATCTTATCATATTCTAACCATAACCTAACTACAAATTAACCATAACTTGAATGGCAACCAAGCAATAGTGTAAATCTAACCTAATAAAAAACTATCCATAACCTAGATATAACCTTACTATAATCTAAACATATTCTAACCATAACCTAAACAGAACTTAAATGTAACCTTAATATATCCTAATAATAACCTAACTGTGCTAATAATAACCCAACCATAACTTAACCACAACCTGACCATAACTTAATCATTATCTAAACATAACTTAACCATAATCTAACCTGTTATCTAACCTAACCATAACCCAAGCTAACCAAACCAATTGCCTAGGCGTGACCGACCAATAAGGTCAGAATACTCAAATCCCTTCTATACCTAGTGATCCTTTCATTTTCATACAAACTGCCGCCAGACAATTTTATCCACCTCAAAGAAACCCCCTTTCAGTAACAAAATAATTACAGGTCACAGACACCAGCGACTAAGCATACTCTAACTGTATGATCACCAGAACATTGTAATTAGTTTGTTAGTGTTCATATTAATTAGTTATAGATGCCTAACACCTTAGTTTGATTTACTTGATGTGTAAGCTCCGCCTCCCATCCTTTACCCCATTAATGCTATTGATTGTTGAAATCCGTCTCGGTTTTCTACAACCAATCATATGCGTCGAGAAAAGAATTGGGCGTGGCTTAACAATCAAGCTAATATGATTGGAGTGTGAACTGTAGATACCATGTTTACTAATAAAGTTTATCTTGTAGTTACTGTAGTTAGCTAAACTAAGAAATCACTAATATTGCTGATAAGTAAGCTTATATTTCCGCGGTTAGTTTTTCTTTAGTTATTATCATTATTTTTTCTTTTGTGTTAACGTCAGTTCTGGCTGAGGGAATTATAAATTATATTTTTTTCTAATAAAACCTAGCTAAATGAAAGTAAACCAACTACGGTGCGTTATTAATTATGGTACTTCTACTCATAATGACCAAAGCTACTTTAGCAAAATGATCAATGCTTATATTTTAAAATTTTTAGAAATTTGAACTGCGACATTTCCATGCTTTGGTCTGGTTCTTGTCGGGCTATTTTATTCACTTTAAGTGAACCCCTTGAGCGATGTCTGTGTCATCATTGTTATTGTCGTTATTAGTGTTGTTAGTGTTGCTGTTGCTGTTGTTGCTGTTGCTATTGTTATTGTTGTTGTTGTTGCTGTTGTTATTGTTGTTATCATGTTTGTTACTGTTGTTATTATTGTTGTTATTATTGTTATTGTTGTTATTGTTGTTATTGTTGTTATTGTTGTTATTGTTGTTTTTGTTGTTATTGTTGTTATTGTTGTTATTGTTATTATTTTTGCTGTTATGTATAATATATTCCGTAAACGTTATTGGTTTTTTAAATAAACCATCATTGCTTCCTCTACCTTCATTATTGCTTAATATCTGTAGAACATTTATTTTCTTAATAAACCAATACTGTTACACAGTTCCTTGTATTTCCGTTTCGCTTATGATGAACTTTGCGTCAAACCCGATGATGTGGTGGATCCACTTATTTTTTCATGTGCCCCATATATGTGTACTTCTGTTGTTGAATCTTCTACAGACTAACTTAACACTGAATAGAGCCTTCAGGCATCCACTAACAACTGCTCATTTTTGTTTTGTGGGCCCAGTTTGTTCAATGGATCACTATGAAACACTGGTTTGAATGTTACTTCTTGTTATTGGGATATTTATTTTGTTTTGGCTAACGTGCGTCGACATTATTCAGTTTGTAGGAACCTCTGTGTCTTGAAGAAGTGAAATTCCCTTCTGATGGTCCTCCCCAGCTCCCTGACCTCAATGTTCTTCATTAATTCACCAAGACCCAAATGAAAAAAGGACCCAATGGAGCTGTAAAGTTTTACAAATGTGTTCCTCCTCATTCTCCTTCTCCCTCCCTCCTTCCCCTCCCCTCCCCCACCCCCTCCCTCTGGTCATCGAGCCCACGGCGTTTCCCCTCACGCGCTAACGATCGGCACGTCCATTTCCCCCCTCGTTTTCTCTAACCTTCTTGCAGCTCTTCAAAACGGGCCTTTGATCGCAAGGGAGGCTCTCAAGGTGGAAGTCGTGTTCAGCCCTTTCCTGTGAACTTTACACCTCCAATTTCATCTACCGGGTCTTTCTCATTCTCTATTTCCTTCCTGTTTCCCTCTCTCCCTCCCTTTTATATTCTTTCTTCCATCCCTTTCTTCCTTCCATTCTTTCCTTCCTCCCTTCTTCCCTCTTCCCCTCTCTTTCTTCCTTCCTTCCCCTCCCTTTCTTTTTTATTTCCTTCCCTCCCTCCATCTACGTCAACTTGTCATCTCTCCTTTTTACCCACGACCTCCTCCTCTATCGACATAAATTTGAACATTAGTTGCAGTCGTCTTGCTTTAGTCCTAATACTTCTTTGTCTTACTTCTTTCTGTCTCAGCATTTTAATTCTTCTTCTATTTCTTCTACTTTTCCTACGTAATATATTTTCTTATTCTCTCATATCTCTATCATCCGCTCTCCATCTTTAACTTCCTCATTTCTTTATCAAATACTCGTTTTCTTCGAACTAGTTTTCTTACCGTTTTCTTTGATTTCCCCCGCTTATTTCACAAGTCTATTTTTTTTTAAATAAAAAATATTTCTCAGCTCATCTCTCGACAAGACGTCTTTCGTCCTGTCACTTTTTTTCTTTTTCTTTCCTCTCGCTTCTTGTTATTAATTGTCGGCAAAGCTTTGACGATTTACTGCTCCGAATTCTGGTTTATTTTCTCTAACTGTGGGTTCTTCCCTTTTCACCTTCCTTTCCGATTTACCCTTTTTATTTCTGAATATTTCACTTCTTCTTTAAACTGATGCACAAGCATATGATGAACATCTGCAAGTGACGTTCCCACTGGATGGACGTCGGATAGGATGCTCTCCCCTCATCTTAATTACATGCTCATCAACACCTCCAATAGGAGATGAAGCCTCAAGAAGTTAGCGATTGATCTTATAATTGGAACCAATAGCGTGTGTGTACACACACACACACACACACACACACACACACACACACACACACACACACACACACACACACACACACATACACACACACTCTCTCTCTCTCTCGGCCTCTCTCTCGCTCTCGGTGGCGCGGCTGGTAGAGTCCCAGACTGTCAGTACGGCGGTGCCGGCGGTACCTGGTTCGAATTCTGCCCACGACTGAAATTATTTCAGTATCGCTGCGCTTCGAGTCGTTCCTCCAACACTTGTGGGCGGGGAGTTGGGTGTGTGTGTGTGCATGTAATGTCATAGCATTACCCATAGATCGGTCATACGAGCTCTGAGCTCTCTTTTGGGAGGGAAATAGCTGTCGATCACGAGTCCAACACGTGATACAAAGACCAAGGTGAATCACACACACACATACACACACACACACACACACACACACACACGTTAACTCAATGGGAGACGGTGTTTTACCCAGTAATGATCAAGTAAATCGAGGTATCACAATTGAATTAAGTTAACAACTTTTCCTAAACGCAAGGACACCTACACCGCTTTTCACGAGGTTGACATAG
>NC_134797.1:29273968-29298968 GCF_046742065.1 Oratosquilla oratoria
TGGGAGGAACAAGACCCAAACTTCAAGCCATCTCGAATATCGAGGGCTTTAAGATTTATACATCGCTGTACTGTCGAATATCGTAGTAAAGTGTTCAAAACAATTCAGGTGAATATTTACAAAGGCAGACAAAGGCAGATGATGCCGACAGGAGACCTTTTGGTCCATATCTAGGTCGGATGCGAAAAAATCATAATAATAAAATAACAAATAAAAACTATAATAATGTAAATAACAAATAAAATACATAAATAAATGCATAGGTATAGTTAAATAAGAAACCAACAGGTAAATAGTAAATAATAATAAACTGACATATAACTAGTAATAAATGAAAATCAGACAGACAAATGATAACAAAACAAAAACAAATAATACAAAATAAATTATAATCATTTCGGCAGACCTTGTGTACTGTAAGCCGAGAGAAAAGTAAATCTTGTTTTTGTAGGAAGTGTAAAATGCTGAATTTTGTTGCACGTCAGAGTCAGGTGATGGTATATGATCGGCGCTTAAGATGTTTATCTGATATATCAAGTATGCGAAGGTTGGTTGTTACCCATATCGGGCATTATGCTATGGCTCAAGATAAACTGAAATACAATCAAGGTTAATTTTACGTGAAAAAAATTCCAACTCGGAACAGCAGTCTCCACATACTTAAATAGACGAGTAGGTTTAACTAAGCGCATCTAGTAATAATCTTGATTACTTGTATTGTTTGCCTTAAAGCGGCCCATACACGATCAATTATATTGCGCAATTCTATTGTCAATACTCTGAATTGACAATGAAATTGCGCAATATAATTGATCGTGTATGGGCCGCTTTAGACCAAGATTCGGTAATCAAGTTCGGTAGATTCTTGTTTGTTAGGCGTGATACCTCTGGTTGTGAAACTCAAAATAATACTAAACAAATGTTACCAACAGTCAACGAGTTACAGTAATGAGAGAAAAAGCATTGCTGAAATCAGCAACACATCTGACTCACTTCAAACCAATCATGGTTACGTAAAAGTAACCTTTCTAGATCCAAGCTGAAAATACAAGTTTCTTGAATCACAGATGATTAAGACCAATTCGGAACAACTGTGTAATGAATAGTCGACCTTTTTTTTCGCATCCGACCTAGATATGGACCAAAAGGTCTCCTGTCGGCATGCTCCGCCTTTGTAATCCTTTGAATAGTTTGCTCTAAGAATAAATGAGAAGAAAGAGAAAAAAATCAGAAAAAGAAGCTGCAGATATAAACTGTACACAAGGTACTAGAAGGACTGCTGAGCAAATAAATACATTATTCGCTTCCAGCAGTGACGAAGATTCAGAATCAGAATTGTCTGAAGAAGCTTCTGCAGCAATAGAAGAGTATCAGAAATGCAAAAATTTAGTGTCTCGTGAAGACCATTCGGCTTGGCGGCGTGACATTTGTGAAACTCTCTTTTGCTTTATTGGGCTGTCAAGAACTTTCTCTGCCTCCCCTTCAACCAGTACAGGTAATGAACGTTTTAATGAAAAACAAATCGATTCGTCTCCCGAAAGATCCTATAAGTCTGTTTGTGAAACATAATTTGCCAATTATGATGTCTGAACGTTGAAATTCATTCTCTATTTGGATCTGTATTGAAATACATTATTTACTTATATTTCCACTGAAACTGTTTTAATTTCATATCTTTAAAACAAATCGATTTGTCTACCGAAAGATCCTATGAGTCTGTTTGTGAAACATAATTTGCCAATTATGATGTCTGAACGTTGAAATTCATTCTCTATTTGGATCTGTATTGAAATACACTATTTACTTATATTTCTATTGAAACTGTTCTAATTGCATATTTTCAAAACAAATCGATTCATCTCCTGAAAGATCCTATAAGTCTGTTTGTGAAACATAATTTGCCAATTATGATGTCTGAACGTTGAAATTCATTCTCTATTTGGGTTTGTATTGAAATACATTATTCACTTATATTTCTACTTTTAACTGTTTTAATTTCATATTTTCAAAACAAATCGATTCATCTCCTGAAAGATCCTATAAGTCTGTTTGTGAAACATAATTTGCCAATTATGATGTCTGAACGTTGAAATCCATTCTCTATTTGGATCTGTATTGAAATACACTATTTACTTATATTTCTATTGAAACTGTTTTAATTGCATATTTTCAAAACAAATCGATTCATCTCCTGAAAAATCCTATAAGTCTGTTTGTGAAACATAATTTGCCAATTATGATGTTTGAACGTTGAAATTCATTCTTTATTTGTATTTGTATTGAAATACATTATTTACTTATATTTCTATTGAAGTCTGTTTGTGAAAATAAAATTATGTGAAAAAAATTTATTGAAATACAAATACGAAACTGAAATAACATACAAAACAAATCGATTCATCTCCTGAAAAATCCTATAAGTCTGTTTGTGAAACATAATTTGCCAATTATGATATTTGAACGTTGAAATTCATTCTTTATTTGTATTTGTATTGAAATACATTATTTACTTATATTTCTACTGAAACTGTTTTAACTGCATATCTTTAAAACAAATCGATTCGTCTACCGAAAGATCCTATGAGCCTGTTTGTGAAACATAATTTGCCAATTATGATGTTTGAGCGTTGAAATTCATTCTTTATTTGGATTTGTATTGAAATACATTATTCACTTATATTTCTACTGAAACTAATTGCATATCTTCATACATAGAATTATAAAGTATAGATTATATTTTTTGGGGGGAGAAAACAGGTTGGGGGACTGACTAAGAGCTGATTCCCCGTTCTTAATACATTATGATATTATTGGCTCCTTTATTTTTTGATATACTAATTATATATTTCTTCCACATCCCTTAGTGTTTTAGAAATTAATTTGTAAATAAAACTCTTGGTGATAAGAATTTGCATCAACATCCATAAATACTGAAAGAAAATGTCCACATCCACCTTTGTATACATACATACATATACCAACGGCTTTTTCCCCTTTACACGGGGGTAGCCAAAAAGAAAAATGCATAGAAATCACTCCCACCCATTTCATTTCCCATATATTCCACTCCCCTCCACCCTCCTCCCTCCCTCCTATCTTGGCACCTCCTGGACGCCTTTGTATATACTGAAAAATCGACAAACTACCTCAGACTGTTATGGAAAGCTTAAAGGAATATGATAAATTCGCCAACATCAATTAGGAAATGGATAAAAATGGATGGCACACAATTCACACCTCAGATTTTTTAGATGACAGATATTTTATGAAAACGGAATAATTTCAAAAATTCAAATAAGAAAAGGGAAAATATTCGAATATTGAAAAGAAAAGAAAATGAAGAAAAAATGAAAAAAAAGGAAAGAGAAAATGAGATAGAAAACGAAGAAGAAAAAGAAAAAGAAGAAGAAAAGGCACACATCAATAAAGGTGCAAAGGAAAATGCAAAGTGCAAAAAAAAATTAAAAATAAAATAAAATAAATAAATAAACACTAAACACTTCTTGAAAGTCAATCCTAATTATGATGACAAAAGAAAAGTGTAGACTTCAACGAGGATTACCTATTCATTTATTTATTTATCTATTTATTTATTTATTCATCTATGGGAGAGGGTGGGTGATCGATATTAGGTTCAAAACAGAAATCATTTCAAAGGACTCACTGGTGACGATGACACCAAAACTCACAGATAGACGAAGTTGAAAGAAAAAGAAACTTGACTTGAACAAGCATTAAGAAAATGAAAAAACAACAACAAGAGAAAACAATTTCTCGTACATATCCTTCTCCTTCCTCCTTCCTCATCATCGCCCTTCTTCCCCTCCTCCTCTACCTCCTCCTCCTCCTCCTCCCTCTCTTTCGCCTCGGCCCTCGAGTTCTATCTTTTCTCCTGACCCCTCTCCATTTTCTCCTCCTAGTCTTCATAATCATCTTACTTATCCTAATTCCAAGACCTCCTCCTCTTCCTCCCTCTTCTTCTTCTTCCTCCTCCTTCTTCATCTTCACATCATCATAACTTTCATTATAGTTAATTCTCTTTTCTCCTTCTTGTCTTTTCTCTTTTCCTTACAGTTTCATTTCATCACAGGAGTAAATCCTTCTCTCTCCGCCTTGCTCAGATGAATATTCGGAACTCGTTCTCACTCAGTCTCCTCTCTCTCTCTCTCTCTCTCTCTCTCTCTCTCTCTCTCTCTCTCTCTCTCTATGTGCGCGTGTTTGCGTGTGTGCTCTTGGACCACGTGCTGGACTCAAGATCGACAGCTATTTCCCTCCCGGAAGAGAGCTTAGAGCTCATATGTGACCGATCTAAGGGTAATGCTTTGCCCTTACACGCACACACACACACACACACCCAAAATCCCCGCCCACGAGGGTTGGAGTCACGACTCGCAGCGCAACGATGTTGAAATTATTTCAGCCCTGGGCGGAATTCGAACCCGAACCGCCGTAGTGCGGCTGGGAACTCTACCACTGCGCCATCGAGTCGTGTGTGTGTGTGTGTGTGTGTGTGTGTGTGTGTGTGTGTGTGTGTGTGTGTGTGTGTGTGTGTGTGTGTGTGTGTGTGTGTATGTGTGTGTGTATGTGTGTGTGTGTGCGTGTATGTATGTGTGTGTGTGTGTGTGTGTGTGTGTGTGTGTGTGTGTGTGTGTGTGTGTGTGTGTGTGTGTGTGTGTGTGTGTGTGTGTGTGTGCGTGTATGTATGTATGTGTGTGTGTGTGTGTGTGTGTGTGTGTGTGTGTGTGTGTGTGTGTGTGTGTGTGTGTGTGTGTGTGTGTGTGTGTGTGTGTGTGTGTGTGTGTGTATGTGTGTGTGTGTGTGTGCGCGCGTGTGTGTATAAGCATGTGTCTTCCCTTTTTCTTAAATGAAAACCTTTTTCTTGCCTACCTTCCGTCCATTCACAAAGCGGTGATCTTTCTCCTCCCAAGCTCGCCTTATCTAATCTTCTTCTCCCTCTCCTACTCTCTTCCTCCCCTTCCTCCTCCTCATCTTCCCTCTTCTCAGCCCATTCTTCCACTCCATATTCCTCATCTCTATTTCTTTCGTTTTATTTCCGTCTCCTTTATTTCCAATTCTTTCTCTTTCTATTTCTTTTCTTCTTCCTTCCTTCTCTTCCCCTTCCCATTTTCCGTCTCCTCCTTATTGTTTTTTTCTCCCTTTCGACTCTTTTTCTTCCTCTACTCATTCTCTTCTTCCTCCTCATTATCCTCTCCTCCACATGCTCTTTTTCGACTTCCTACTCTTTGTTCTCTTACTCTTTGTTCTTCATCATTTTTTTCATCTTCTTCATCTTCTCTTTTTGTTCTTTCTTGTCCCAAATTTATTTTCTTTATTATTTCTTTTATGGTTATTTTTATTGGTTTGTAATTTCCTCTAATAATTTCTTACTTCTTCATTTCTCCCATTTGTCAGGCTTCCCTACCCTCTCTCTCTCTCTCTCTCTCTCTCTCTCTCTCTCTCTCTCTCTCTCTCTCTCTCTCTCTCTCTCTCTCTCTCTCTCTCTTTCTCTCTCTCTCTTCCTGTACATATTTGTCTGTGCGAAGGGCAGAGACCTAGAAATTACGGGGGGCAGAAGAAGTTTAAATGTGTATAAGATGAAGTGTTTAAAAAGTATGGTGGGGGCAACGCGGATGGACCGAATGAGATATGAAGAGGTGGGAGGAAGAGCGGAAGTGGAGGAAGGAGAGCTGGCTGATTGGAGTACTGTGAAGGATGTTTTCAGGATATATCTATAGAAAGGACATCTGCAGGAGAAGAAGTAACAAATGTCATCTTATTAAGAAGATCCCTGTGCAGACAGGAATAGAGCTCCACAGTGGCCAACGTCCAAGTCGATACGGCACCTCGGTAAGGTAAAGTAATCTATAGAAAGAATGAATGAAGAAAGACTAGCCAAAAAGGGTGTGGAAGACAAAGGTGGATGGAGTGAGCTTGAAGGGAAGACCGAGAATGGATAGATGGATCATCATCAATTGGGGGAAGACAAAGGTGGATGGAGTGAGCTTGAAGGGAAGACCGAGAATGGGATAGATGGATCATCATCAATTGGGGGAAGACAAAGGTGGATGAGTGAGCTTGAAGGGAAGACCGAGAATGGATAGATGGATCATCATCAATTGGGGGAAGACAAAGGTGGATGGAGTGAGCTTGAAGGGAAGACAGAGAATGGAATAGATGGATCATCATCAATTGGGGGCATACGCCGGGGACAGTCCCAACGGTCTCTCTGAACAAGCTCACATGTAGACACCCTTCAATCCCACTCCAAACAACTCTTCACAGATTCGATCCACTCGCCCCAGACATGGATTCTGTACACGTCCCCTTCGTCTCCTCCTCCATCGAGGGTTGCCTCTTGTAGATTGGTTGGTTTATGAGTTTCAGGCTCAAAAGCCAAGCATTGGAGCATCAAGGGCTAGCACTATGAAAGCTAAAAGGCGGATGAAAGTTAAAAGTTCAGTGATTTCATTAAAAAGATAATAATAATAAAATTGAAAATTACAGTAAGTTATAATAGGTGATAAAACTTGATAAGCTTTAAAAATCTGACCACACGGGTTACTTCACAGTTATCATCAAGTAAGTCCGTCATGAACTTGCCTGTGATTGAACATGCTCGTCGTTCACGTTGAAAACATATGAACTCCGTTAAAAATTGTCTCTTGTGGAGACAGGAACCCTGTGAGTAGGATCTACATCAGGGAAACGTGAGGCCACATGACCGTATAGCTGCAGATGACGTTCAGGAACTATGCTGGTAAATGGTCTAGACTAGTTGTTCTTAACCTTTTTTAGTCCCTGTACCCTTTCATATATCAGAATTTTTTCTTGTATCCCCATCCAATACAAATACAATGCAAACATATGAAAAGGATTAGTGATACAAACCTTACTTTGCTCTCTCATTGTAAATATATAGTACCAATGCACTGGCTATCATGTCTCGTACCGCCCCCAGGGGTTCAAGGTATCGTACCCCTTGGGTGTACCCGAGGTACCACAGGTTAGGAACCACTGGTCTAGACTGAGTCTCACAGTACAGTCTCTGGGATGATACGAAGTCATTCCAGCGATACTCCATGATTCTCCGAAGGCGCTTAGTACCAAAGACATCGAGACGCCTCTTCAGGTCAGCATTCAGTGTCCATGTCTCATAGCCGTACAGCAAGATAGGGAGCACAAATGACTTGAAGATTCGAATCTTAGTCCTCCTGCATAAATAATGACATCGTCATACTCTGGTTGAGTATGTGCATAACACCATATGTGTGTGTATGTATATATGTGTATATATATATATACATATATATATATATATATATATATATACATACATATATATATATATATATATATATGTGTGTGTGTGTGTGTGTGTGTGTGTGTGTGTGTGTATTCACTTGGTCTTTGGATCACGTGTTGGACTCGTGATCGACAGCTATTTCCCTCCTGGAAGAGAGCTCAGAGCTCGTAGGTCCGATCTATGGGTAATGCTATGACCTTGCACACACACACACCCCCAACTCCCCGCCCACGAGAGTCGGAGTAACACCCCTCAGCGCTGCGATACTGATATTATTTCAGCCCCGGGCGAGAGTCGAACCCGGACCTCCGTAGTGGCAGGCCAGAGCTCTAACCACAGCGCCATGAGTGTGTGTGTGTGTGTGTGTGTGTGTGTGTGTGTGTGTGTGTGTGTGTGTGTGTGTGTGTGTGTGTGTGTGTGTGTGTGTGTGCGTGTCCAGCCTATAGCTGGCCTCCCTGCATTTCCTTGCTATTGCGTCTGTCCATTTTCCTAAGGACATTTTCTTTTATTTCCCTGTCAATTTCTTCTTCGTTTCTTATTCCACCTTCTTCCATTCCCCCTTTTGCGTATGATGTGTTGTTCTTATTTCCGCATTTTATTTCTAAATTCTGAATTCTGATACTCAGGTGTCTCATCCTCTGTTGGCTCTTCATATTCTCTTTGCATTTACGTTTATGTGTCGGTTTGATATTATTGTATCTAATCTATCCATGTTCCCTTCCCACCTCTCTCTCTTTCTCTTTCTCTCTCTCTTTCTCTTTCTCTTTCTCTTTCTCTCTCTCTCTCTCTCTCTATATATATATATATGTATATACATATGTATTTATGTATGTACTTATGGATATATATATGTATTTATGTATATATATACTTATGTGTATATGTATGTATGTATATATGTACGAGTAAATATTGTATAAGTATGCATACATTTATGTATATTTGTATGACTATACACGCATGTATGTATGTATGTATGTATGTATGTATGTATGTATGTATGTGTGTATATATTTACATATGTATGCATATATATATGAATATATATGTGTATGAATATGCATACATTTATGTGTATATGCATTCATGCATGTATGTATTATGAATGTATATATATATGTATTTATGTGCCCATGCATGTATGAGCGTGTGTGTTTGTGTGTATGTGTGTATGTATGTATGTATGTGTGTGTGTGTGTGTGTGTGTGTGTGTGTGTGTGTGTGTGTGTGTGTAAGTGTGTGTGTGTGTGTGTGTGTGCATGCATGTGATTCAATATTATTTTGGATCACGTGTCGTGCTCTTGACCAACAGCTATTACTTTCCCGACCTGTGAGCTCATCGAATTTGATTTATGGGTAATGCTGTGACCTTATATACACACATACCCCATCCCATCGCTCAAGAGTAATAATGGTTTGTACTATCATAGCGTGAGTACAGTCTGTGTGTATTTTTGTGTGTGTGAGATCCACTATCGTCTTGGATCACGTGCTGGATTCGTGATTAGATGCTATTAAACTCCAGGATGAAAGGTCAGAGATCATACAAAGGACTATCGATGGGTGATGCTGTGACCTTATTGAAGATATATGTTTGTTTGTTTGTTTGTTTGTTTGTGTGTGTGTGTTTATGTGTGTGTGCGTGTGTGTATGTGTATGTGTGTACGTGTGTTGTGTGAGTGACGGTATGTATGTGTATCCATGTTTGTTTGCCTTATGTCCTCTGGATCTATCTTGTACTTACTTTCTATTTTTCTAACGCTGTCCTACGTCTCCAGTTTTCATTCAGACCTCTCCACTAAAGATGGCTGAATACACGTGACTTGTACCACCCTTCCGTTCTTGTGCCCCTCCTTTATCACCTTTATGACTACACATCTTTAGTGTGATGGAAGAATAGAAGCCTCCGTATTGGCAAAGTAATACAAATCCCTCCACACTCCTATTTCCTTCCTCCTGCCTCCTATCTCCTCTCTCCTCCCTGACCACCACTTGTACCTATTCAGCAATCCCTCTTCCTCTCACCTCTCGTCTCTCTCTTTCTCTCTTCTCATATTACTACAACAAATGGGTCATATAACTTTGTAAATATGGCGTTAGCAAAGCGTGTACCCTACTCATATTTCTTATGACGAATGTTGGGCTCTTTAAGAAGTTTTGTATTAAATTTTTTACTTGCTACCTCCTGCTTACCTTATTCAGCTTAATGGAGTTTTTGATGATAAAGGGTTACGTAATTGTCTCGACATTTTATTTGGAACAGTTGGGGACTAATTAAGTGACATGTATGTACTTTATTCCAGCCACTTAGAACAGACGCTCTCAGGCTGAAAGGAAAACAGTTAACAAGGACTTTAGTCCCTTCCCTTCGTCTCACAGATGACAAATAGTTTCATCTTATCTTTTCTATTTCTTTCTTCTTTTGTATATTCTTATTTATTTATTTATTCATTTATTTATTTATCTATTTATTTATTAATTAATTAATTTATTTTTGTCTTCCTTACGTTCCTCTTCATTCTTCTCGAAAATTTTACAAATTTTTCGTTCTTTGTCCTGGACCTTTTTCGTTACTCTCCTTCTTCCCTTCTTCTGGTCTTCGACGCGTTGATGTCAAAATAAATCTTGTTCTTGATAATACCAAACGATTTTATTCAGCTGAAGGCAGTACCCAGGACTAAAAGAGTTAAGTCTGTCCCTTGAAATATTTTGTTTTGTTTGACGTTTGACGATTTTAATTCAACTGACAAGAGAACTCGACCATTCCTGAAGTCCCCTTCGATTAACAGAGTCATGAGCTTGTTAGATTTTCCTTTTCTTCCACCTCGCCTTTGACAGACCTCCCCTTCTTCCTTCCTCCCTTCCGACCTCCCCCTCTTCCTTCCTCCTTCCTTCTTTCCTTCCTTCCCCTCTCTTCCTCCCTCCTCTTTCCCTCT
Organism: Oratosquilla oratoria; assembly: GCF_046742065.1. Lineage (NCBI taxonomy): Eukaryota > Metazoa > Arthropoda > Malacostraca > Stomatopoda > Squillidae > Oratosquilla > Oratosquilla oratoria. The sequence continues at coordinate 29,284,208 of NC_134797.1, forward strand.
TTCCTTCCATTCTTCCTTCCTTCCTTCCTTCCCCTCTCTTCCTCCCTCCTCTTTCCCTCTTCCTTCCTCCTTCCTTCTTTCCTTCCTTCCCCTCTCTTCCTCCCTCCTCTTTCCCTCTTTCCTTCCATTCTTCCTTCCTTCCTTAGTTCCTTCCTTCCTTCCTCTCCTTCCCCCTTTTCTCTCTTCCTTCCTTCCTTTCCTCCTTTCTTCTCTCCTTTCTTCATTCCTTCTTTCCTCCCTTTCTTCCTTCCTTCCTCCCTTTCTTCCTTCCTTCCTCCCTTTCTTCCTTTCTTCCCTCTCTCCCTCCTTCCTTCCTTTCTTCCTTCCCTCCTTTCTTTCTTCCACCCTTCCTCTGTTCCTTCCTTCCTCCCTTTCCTTCATGTCTTCCTCCCTCCCTTTCTTCCTTCTTTCCTTCCTTCCTTCCTTCCCTATTTTGGCCCATCCGTCCTTCTTCCCTCCCTTCACCTGTCCTTCTTGTTTGGTCTTTGTAGCCATGGAAGGCCTCTGTCGTCAACCCGTCCCGTCCATCCGAGTCCAACAATTCGCTTTCCCATTTCTCTTCTCCTGGGTAATCTGTCCTTTATCAGTTTAGATGTTATCGTCTCCCTCTTCCATCTCCTCATTTCTTCTTCTTCTTCTTCTTCTTTTTTTCTTCCACGCTCTTCTTTCATGCCTCATCCCCCTCTCCCCCCTCACTCCCTCCCTCCCTCTCTCTCTCTCTCTCTCTCTCTCTCTCTCTCTCTCTCTCTCTCTCTCCCTCTCTCTCTCTCTCTCTCTCTCTCTCTCTCTCTCTCTCTCTCTCTCCCTCTCTCTCTCTCTCTCTCTTTCCGAGGGCCTCTTTCTTCGACCCAACTGACGACAACGACGGACATACGTATCGTGGCGTCTTCGTCTTCGTTTGTGTCTTTGTCTGTCTCCTTGTCTTTATCTCTCTCTCTTCGTTTTTGTCTCTTTGTTTTCGTCTTTGTGTTTGTCTGTCTGTCTGTCTGCCTTTCTCCTTGTCTCTGTCTATTTTTTGTCTCTCTTTTTGGCTTTGTCTCTCTTTTTCTTTGTCACTCTCTTTGTATTTTTCCCTTTCTTTCTATTTCTCTCTGTTGGTCTTTATCTTTATTTGTACTTTTCTCTCACTTTATCTCTCTTTGTCTTTCTCTTTGCATTTGTCTCTCTCTATTTGTCTGTCTCTTTGAATTTGTCTCCATCTTTATCTTTGTCTCTCTCTCTTTGTATTTGTCTCTCTTTGTCTTTATCTCTATTTAATTTTATCTCTCTCTTTGTATTAGTCTCTCTCTTTGTCTTTGTCACTCTTTGTTTTTGTCTCTGTCTTTGTTTTAGGTTATTTCTTCTTACGCTTCCTCTTTTTCCTCTTCCTCCTTTTCCTCAGCCTCTTCTTCTTCTTCTTATTCCCCTTTTCTTTTTTCTTTTCCTCTTCTACTTTTCCTTTTCCTCCTCCTCCTTCACTATTTCTTCTCTTTAGTTTTTTCTCCTCCTTCTCCTCCTCCTTCTTCTTCTTTTCTTCTTCTTCTTCTTTTCTTCTTCTTCCTCTACCCACTCTCACTTCTCCTTCCTCTTGTTGTTGCTATTAATGGTGATCGTCTTTTTCTTTTTCTTTTTCTTCGTATTTTCTATTTACTTTTTTCTTCTTTTCTATTTTTTTTTATTTCTATTTTCTTTTTTTTCTCTTTTCTTTTCCATCACATTTACCTTTCCTTTCTTCTTTTTTTCTTATTTCTGTTTTCCTTTCGTATTTTTCTTTTTCTTTCCTATTCCCTTCTTTCCTTTTTTGTTTTCCTTTCGCATTTTCTTTTTCTTCCTTATTCCCTTCTTTTCTTATATTGTCTTCTTTATCTCCCAGTTTTTCTTCCTTTCTTCTCCTTTTCATCATCTGCTTTCCTCAAATCATCTTCTTTTCTTCGTCATTTCTTCCTTTCCTCACTAATTAATCATTTTCTCTTTCCTCCAATTATCTCTCCGAGTTCCTCTCATTTCTCTTTTCCTGACACATCCCCCCCCTCCCACTTGATCCCGAGGACCGTTGCCATATACCTTGGGGCCGTGGTTATCCGGTATTATTATCCTTTTATTATTATTAATGTTACTTCTAGTAAATCCTTAGCCAGCTTCTTATCTTCTTTAGTGCCACTAACTTGATGATCTTTTGTTTATGCTCGTGGTCCTCCGTTTCGAATGACTCTGTGACCCTTTGTTCCCTCCTGGTCAATATTGCTTTATCGTCTGGCAACCCTCCTTCCTCCCTTCCTTCCTCCTTTCCTTCCTTCCTTTCTCCTTTCCTTCCTACCTTCCTCCCTCCCTTCCTTCCTTTCTCCTTCCTCCCTCCCTTCCTTCCTTTCTCCTTCCTCCCTCCCTTCCTTCCTTTCTCCTTCCTCCCTCCCTTCCTTCCTTTCTCCTTCCTCCCTCCCTTCCTTCCTCTCTCCTCCTTCCTCCCTTCCTTCCTCTCTCCTCCTTCCTCCCTTCCTTCCTCTCTTCTCCTTCATTTACCACCTCAGTCCTCCTTTCTCTCCCTTCCTTCCTCCCTCCTTCCTCCATTCCTTCCTTCCTTCCTTCCTCCCTTCCTTCCTTCCTTCCTCCCTTCCTTCCTCTCTTCTCCTTCATTTATCTCCTCAGTCCTCCTTTCTCTCCCTTCCTTCCTCCCTCCTTCCTCCCATCCTTTCTCTCTCCTCCCTCATTTACCTCCATAGTCCTCCTTTCTCTCTCCCTTCCTTCCTCCCTTCTTTCCTTCCTCCTTCCTCCCTTTCTTCCTCTCTCCTCCTTCATAAATCTTCTTATTCGTCATCTCTATCCCTTCCTTCCTCCGTCCTTCCTCACCTTCCTACTTTCCTCCCTTTCTTCCTCGTCCCTTATTTACCTCCTTAGTCCTCCTCTTTCTCCCTTCCTCCCCCCTTCCTTCCTCCCCCCCCTCCCTCCGTACTCCCTTAACTACCTCCTTACTCCTCCTTTCTCTCCTTTCCTTCCTCCCTCCTTTCTCCCTTTGTCGTCCTTTTCTTAATTAGTTTTGTCCTTTATTCTATTTACCCATTTTGTATTTTTTCCTTTTCTTCTATTTGTCTCTTCCCTAATTTCTCAATTACCACTTTCCTTCTCCTCTCCCTCATTTACTTCCTCCCTAACTTTCTTCCTTTCTTCCTTCTTCCTCACTTTTTTAGATATTTTGTTTCTTATTTATTGCTACTTTCTCTCCAATGATTTATTTCGTAGTACTTCCTCTTTCCATCTCTCCGCTTCCTTTCCCTCTTCCCTTAGCCGTATGGGGTACTGACTACATCAATTTTATACAGAAAATGTATTGGTTATTTTTTGACACCCCTACGGCCCAGAACCACGCAGCATATTTCTACGATTGCAGACTCACCTTCACTATAAAAGAGAGAGAGAGAGAGAGAGAGAGAGAGAGAGAGAGAGAGAGAGAGAGAGAGAGAGAGAGAGAGAGAGAGAGAGAGAGAGAGAGAGTGAGAGAGAGAGAGAGAGAGAGAGAGAGAGAGAGAGAGAGAGAGAGAGAGAGAGAGAGAGAGAGAGAGAGAGAGAGAGAGAGAGAGAGAGAGTGAGAGAGAGAGAGAGAGAGAGAGAAAGAATGAGAGAGAGAGAGAGAGAGAGAGAGAGAGAGAGAGAGATAGATAGATAGATAGATAGATAGATAGATAGATAGATAGATAGATAGATAGATGGATAGATAGATAGATAGATGGATGGATAGATAGATGGCTGGATAGAGAGAGAGACAGAAAGAGAGAGAGAGAGAGAGAGAGAGAGAGAGAGAAAGAGAGAGAGAGAGAGAGAGAGAGAGAGAGAAAGAATGAGAGAGAGAGAGAGAGAGAGAGAGAGAGAGAGATAGATAGATAGATAGATAGATAGATAGATAGATAGATAGATGGATAGATAGATAGATGGGTGAATGGATGGATGGATGGATAGAGACAGAGACAGAAAGAGAGAGAGAGATGGAGAGAGAGATAGAGAGAAAGAGAGAAAGAGAGAGAGAGAGAGAGAGAGAGAGAGAGAGAGAGAGAGAGAGAGAGAGAGAGAGAGAGAATGTTGATGTACGACCATCTCTTTGATGCGATCTTGTTTCCAATTATGGAAGCGCTGGTTATTGGACGATAATCATTTATTTCTCCTCTTCCTCCTCTTCTTTTTCTTACTCTTTTTCTTTCTCTTCTAACTCTTTTTACTTCTCTTCACACTTCTCTTTCTTACTTTCTTCCTCTTTTTTTCTCCTTTTCGTCCTCTTTTTCTTTCTTTTCTTATTTATCTTCTTCCACCTGCTCCTCCTCCTCTCTTTTATTCTCTTCTTGCTCTCCTTCCTCTCCTTCTATCACCACAAACGACGACCTTGGGGGAACTATACCAATTTCCTGACCTCATTTATTTTTTTGAATAATTATCTAATATTCTTAATCTCTCCTCTTTTGTCTTCTGCGTTCTTTCTCCCTGAACTTAATTCATATATCCTTTTATTACACTCGCATTTCTGTCATTCATACATACATATATGCATACATACATATATGCATGCATACATGCATGCATACCTATATGCATACATACATATATGCATGCATACATGCATGGATACATATATGCATACATACATATATGCATGCATACATGCATGCATACCTATCTATCTACCTAGCTACCTACCTACCTACCTTCCTACCTACATAGATACATAGATATGTACATACATACAAACATACATACTTACATATATACATACATACATACGTACATACATACACACACAAATATATGCATAATCATTCACATACATGCATATATACATAATGTATGCATAATCATACACATACATGGATATATTCATATGTATACATACATACATACATTACCTAACCGCTTCAGCACGAAATATGCAAAAAACGTTATTTTCATGAAAGTGCATTATTGGGAGAGAATGACCAATTTCCGTGACATTTCTTGCTTTCTACCGAATAAAATTGCCTGACGTTAACTAGAACAACCTCTACGAAAAGAAATATTGTACAGAGAGTTGTGGCTCAAGGGAGGTCTCAAGGTCTGCTAAGTTTGCAGACACTGTCATCTTACCGAATTCTGTCGTGATTTGGGGTCGTGATACAGAGTGAACAATATACAAGGTAGAATAGTAGGGACGGAACTTCACGTCGGCAGTAAAACGATGTTGGAAAAATAAGTAAAAATAAATAAATAGATAAATAAACAAATAAATAAATAAAAATGTCTCCTCCCCCTTTCCACCTCAAATAGAGAATTCTAGTTTTATTTTACGTCATTTGTTTTCTCACAATTCTCCCCAGTCTTTCGTTCGCTCTATCTCTATCTATCTATCTATCTCTATCTATATCTCCGTCTCTTCCTTCGTTATGTCATTCATTCTAATTTTTCCTCTCTTTACTCTTTTTTCCTTCTTTCTCTATCTCTCACTAGCTCTAGTCTATCTCTCTCTTCTTTCTTCTAATCGTTCCTTTGTTTTTTTGTCTTGTTTTATCTTCTGAATCATTTTTCTCTCTTCATTCTTCCATTCCCACCCAATTTAACATCTTCCCCTTCCGTCCATATGTTTCTGATGTCATACAACTTGATAACTTGATCATTATGTTAAACTTCAAGAACTGTATCTTTATTATGGCTCTCGCCGGGTGATTTTATTCAGACCTGGGGGTACAGGTTGACAGTTGATCAAGTATCTCTTATTTCACTCCATTTTTTTTTTCTTTCGTCTTTTTTTATTTTTATTCTCGACTTTCATAATTTCCACCTCATACTCTCCATTCCGCTTTGCTAAATGTCCGTAATTTCCACCTTCCCTTTTTATTACAAAGGATTACAAAGGCGGAGCATGCCAACAGGAGACCTTTTGGTCCATATCTAGGTCAGATGCGAAAAAAAATCATAATAATCATTCTCATTCATTCTGAATAATTTTTCTTTTCTAACCTCTCCCCATCTTTACTCACAAAACCAACCATCGATTTGTATTGCTCCGGTACTTCACTGACCGCTAGTTGAGGTTTATCAATTGCTCTTATCCCCCTCTTTTGGTACTATTTATCAAGACTTATATTTCGAGGAGGGGATGATTAATCATTCCTCTACTACCTGTCAGTAGTTGTATTTGTTTTGCTACGGCGTGTTGCTGTCAATGATTGTCCTCTATAATTATTATTTAATTTTGTGTTATATCTGTTTTATCTACTTATTTATTTTCGTTTGCTATTATTATACACACCCTGCAAACATTTTGGGTACCTAGATTAACCTAGATATTCTGGTTCCTCGTTTTATATATATTTATGTATAGGTCGAAAAGACATAGGTCCTTGTTTTCCCTTTACATCAGGATAGTGAGATTGTTAATGTGGATATATTCTGTACGTGATAATGTAAAGAATACAAGAGGAAAGCGAGTTACTAGAGACTCTAGACCAGTGGTTCCCAAACTGTGGGTAAATTACCCCCTGGGGGGGAGGTAACAATTTTCTGGGGTAATGGAGAGGTAACAAAAAAAAAATCAAGAAAACATTACGGTACCAGGCATTAGGATTAATGTTAACTTCGTACGTATAGTTGTAAAACTTAAAAAAAAAAAAAGGTTTGGGAACCACTGCTCTAGACGTAATGAGCTTGAGCTGAGCCCACGACCCACGCTAAACTAGTGTGGGCGTGAGCTCGGAAAAGGGTTATATGGCGTTGTAAGCCAGCATAGCGAGAATGTTAATGTGGGTATATTTCGGACGTGGTAATTTAAAAAATGCAAGCGGGAGTTTTTTGTCTTTCTAATGGGAAATTGAGTGAAAAAAAGAAAAGAAAAAAGAATAAAGGCCATTTCAAGAAACGTTTTCAAAATAACTGGAATATTTTACAGGTTCTGTCCGATTCTCGATGATATTAGACGGCTTCATTCAACCCCCAAAGGCAAGTCTAAGTGGATTCAGACTCGCTTTGCACCTTTCTAGATGTATTTGTCCGTCTCGTTCGGAATTTCTAGGTTTTCAGTCCCATCCAATATTACCTGGGTTTGGCTCCATCATCCAATCTCCTTAGCGTTGGAGATTCTCATTTTTTTTTTCTTCTTTTTTTTTTCGTAAAATTGGTTCCTCTTTTTTCGTGAAACCGGTTCTTCCACATTCCCGTAAAATCGGGATGGATGATCTATTTGTCTCTAATGGAACTTTCCGTTTCGTCAGAGGAGTCGGATTCTTACAACCAGTCAGTTAGTCTCTTTCTCTCTCTCTCTCTCTCTCTCTCTCTCTCTCTCTCTCTCTCTCTCTCTCTCTCTCTCTCTCTCTCTCTCTCTCTCTCTCTCTCTCTCTCTCTCTCCTCTCTCTCTATTCAGCCCAATGACTTAACCTAAGATTCTGTTTTGGTTTAACCACCTGCAGAGAAATCCCAGAACGTTAGTCTTACGTACATTTGTTTCCGGTACTTATTCTTCTGTGTGGTATCACAGAGATGGAATATATGCTACTCTTAAACTGATGTTTATTAATCTGTGGCACTGTTTTGATTCGTGTGTCTGCCAGGGTTACCAAAGCTTTGGCTTTGCCATACTGAGCATTTAAGTCCAGTTCAATCGTTAAGGTCTTTTCTTTGGTGGCGCATGCCACGGATGGGTCCGTATTTGTCATCAGAATCTTCATATATTTTCGTGGATCATTTCTTTGATATTGATTCGTTGTTGGTAGATTCCAGAACCAAGAAGCTTGGATAGTCCACGTCATGGTCTACCTTGTCTCGGCATGGGTCAAGTTGGTGACTGAGTATAGTAAAGAACGCAATATCTTAAAATGGGATTGGGGTTCTAGCGACTGACTGTAGTGTTTGGGTATCTTTATAACCCCGATGGCAGGAATTAATTATTACCCTTTATGAGGCGAGTAATCAATCACTCCAGTGTTGCCACTTTATGTTTTTTAATTAATTCATTATAATTATCATTATTATTTTGTTTTTTGGGTGGGGTCACTTAGCTCAAAGGAAAGTGTTCTTTGGCGGGACGGAAGTGTAATAGAGGAATCTTGGTTTTGTGGCGGCTATTGTTTCCCCTGTTGTTGTTTGAGTGATATCATGCCGCGTTATGAGTAGCCCTATTTAGGATCCGCTTTACTCATCCCACATGGAGAAAGGTCTAGAAAAATGTGCTCAAAATATAGTCCTTGCTGGAAGAGATTCCCCTGACAGGTCGGGTTTAAGGGGGGACTATATTTTGAGCGCATTTTCCTAGACCTTTCTCCATGTAGGATGAGCAAAGCGGATCCTAAATAGGGCTACTCAGTTGTTTAAGTTCCTGCCAAGGCATGTTACTTCCTATTTCTACCACAACGCTGCCATTAGGCATACACAGCTTGACGTGTGGGCCCAAGAGCTTCCAGAGATCACCATCTCTTGCACCGATCATCACGTACCATCGCCCGAAGACTAAAAGCTCATAGTTAGAAAAACTAAATTATTGTCAATAGAAAAGAAGATTAATAAGGACTGAATACCAGTCAATCCTCGCTTTCGGCATCAATTTTTGGATGAAAGTCTCAACCAAGGACATAACTTTGAGTTGGTGAACTTGCCCCGATCATCACGTACCATCGCCCGAAGATTGAGAGCTCATAATTAGAAAAATTAGATTATTGTCAATAGAAGAGAAGATTGATAATGACTAAATATCAGTCAATCCTCGCTTTTGGCACCAATTTTTGGATGAAAGTCTCAACCAAAGACACAACTTTGAGTTGGTGAGTTGGTTTCTGTTCAGCTTACTTTCGAATCCTGCTTCAGAATCTTGGGTCCCTCTTATCAGACATTGGATGAGGAGGAGAGGAATGCAAGATCTCAAAACGGGATTTAGAGACAAAGAAATCCTAACCCATTTTGGACGAATGAACATCGACCTCAGGAGCGAAAAGGCTAAAACAAATGTCTTGTCCTAGCTTAAGGGGCATTTAGACGGCCAAACGGTTTGACAAACCCGGTTTGTCAAACAAGTGTTTGAAGTGATGTTTGACCGTGTGAATAGGGTATTTGGTGACGACCAAATACCCCCATTCCCATGGTCAAACATCACTTCAAACAATTGACTGACAAACCGGGTTTGTCAAACTGTTTGACCGTGTAAATGGCCCTTTAAGAAAAACACAGAGTTTGGAAGTCGAGACAGGACTCTTTGCTGCGACTGTACGATTCTTAGGTTACTTACTTGTTGTAAAGGACGATGTCTGGAAGCCAGATCCTCTCACAGGGAAGCCGGATGGTCTCAAGCCCGTTATAGTCTGCGGGGTCCCAGTGCAGCAGTTCGTCCATCCACTCCTGAAGTAAGAGAAGGCGTTTCTGACGTTAACAAGGGCGCCATAAAAGGTCTCAGTCAATATATGTTTTGTTTTCGATGACCCTCTCCCAAATATCTATCTACCTACCTATCTATATTATATATATATATATATATATATGTATATATATATATATATACATACACTTAATGTAGCTGCCGTCAAGTGATTTTATTCAGATATGTCTGTGGTAGCAGAATTTAATTACAAAGGATTACAAAGGCGGAGCATGCCGACAGGAGACCTTTTGGTCCATATCTAGGTCGGACGTGAAAAAATCATAATAATGATAAATAAATAGATGAATAAATAAAAACTATAATAATGTGAATAATAAATGACATACATAAAGAAATGCAAAGGTATAGTTAAATAATAAAGAAACAGGTAAATAGTAAATAATAATAAATTGACATATAGCTAATAATAAATGAGAATCAAGCAAATAATAATAAAAAACAAAAACAAATAAATAATATAAAATAAATGATAGTCATTACAGCATCTTGCTTAGGTGTTTATTTAAATGATTCTTAAAGCTTCGAACTGAACTATATTGAACTGCCTCTGCAGGAAGTTTATCCCATTCATTAAGTACACGGTTGACGAAGTTGTTTCTACCCACTTCCAAATTAAATCTATTTTCCAGACAGTTTGAGACCATTGTTTCTTGTCTGATTCTCATTCATTGAGAAAATTTTGTCACTTTTGATGTCAATTCCCTTTAGAATCTTAAAGACCTGTATCAAGTCACCTCTGAGTCTACGCTTTTTAGGGAAAAAGAGATTCATATGTTTTAGTCGATTATTATATAATTTATTTTTTATATATGGAATCAGTTTTGTGGCTCGCCGTTGTAATTTTTACAATCGGACAATTTTTTTAATGAGATTTGGTGACAATACTTGAACATCATATTCCAAATGTGGACGAACTAACGATTTATATAATTTGTTAATGAGTGATAGACTTTTGAAGTCAAAAGAGCGCGCAATCAACCCTAGAATCTTATTTGCTTTCTCAGAGGCTGAAATATACTGCTTGGATGATTTGAGATCGCTACTGGTAAATACAGCGAGATCCTTTTCACTATCAACATATGTTAACGAATTTCCAAATAACTTGTAATTATATTTATTGTTATTTTTACTTAGGTGCATTACCTTGCATTTACTTGTGTTAAATTTCGTTAGGAACTTTTGTGACCATTGCTGTAATTTATCTAAATCTTCTTGAATATCTAATTGGTTTAAGTGATCATTTGCCATTCCATACAGTTTTGTATCATCAGCAAATTTGGAAACAGTAGATTTTAGTCCATAGTCTATATCATTTATATGTACTATGCACAGAAGTGGCCCAGGAACTCCAATTGTAACATTTTTCCATCCAGAAGTTTTGCCATTTAAAACAACTCTCAGTTTTTGATCATTCAACCAATTACTAGTCCAACTTAATAGGCTGACCCTTTGGACCTTTATCGACATATGATCGATCAGGTCTTTTTACGACGTAAGAAATTGTCTTTTTTAATCTAATGTGTTGGAAAGCGAATTTACTGTTTAAACTACCCATTATAAATACATAAATGCACACTCACACACACACACACACACACACACACACACACACACACACACACACACGCACGCACACACACACACATACACACATACACATACACACACACACCACACAGAAAGCTCCAACACACACACACATATATATAGATATATATATATATATATATATATTACATATATATATATATATTATATATATATAAAATATTATATAATCCACACGCAGACATGTACGCGCGCCCGCCCAGCGTTATAATGTGTTATTGATTTCTCCCTCTCTCTCCATCTCTCTCTCTCTCCTTCTCTCATTTCTGTTTGTTTGTCTGTCTGTCTGTTTGTTCACCTATCTTCCCATCCATCCGTTTGTCTTTCTATCCGTCCTTCTCTCTATCTATCCGTCCTCTGCGTCCTTTTCCTTTTCTTACTGAATTTCCTCTTTATTTGATTCATTCCTCCCTCCTTTCCTCTTTACCTTTATCACCTTCTCTTTCTCTCTCACTCTCTCTTCCCGCTCCTCTCCTCTCTCCATTATTTCTCTCAATTCTTTCCCCTTCTCTCTCTCTCTTTCTCTCTCTCTCTCTTCCTGCTCTTCTCCTCTCTCCATTATTTCTCTCAATTCTTTCCCCTTCTCTCTCTCTCTCTCTCTCTCTCTCTCTCTCTCTCTCTCTCTCTCTCTCTCTCTCTCTCTCTCTCTCTCTCTCTCTCTCTCTCTCTCTCAAACACACACACACGCATACAAACACACGTAAACGTCTGCAAATATATATTTTTTCGTGGGTTCTATGTGAATATGAAGGACGCAAAATGTCTTTTGTTTTTTCGGCATGATAATAATCATGAATTATTGGACAGTGGAAGGAAGGACTGCTAGAGCGTCGATTTCCCCGTCCCATTCCGCCGGAATGACTTCACAAACAAGCGGTCCTCGACTTGGAAACATTTGATAATGTCACACTTTTATCAAAAATTCTCTGCGTCTGATATCAGTCTGCCGTCCCTATGAAACAATAACAGAAAGTAGGCAATATGAAACGGAGTTTCAGACACCGTGGGTACGTCATGAAGAAATGAACACTCAAAATGAAAACGGCATCTTTATCTCTCTCCCCTCTCTCTCTCTCTCTCTCTCTCTCTCTCTCTCTCTCTCTCTCTCTCTCTCTCTCTCTCTCTTTCTTTCGAAAGCAGCTGAAGGGTTCCTGAGTACCTCAAGCCAAGGACGAATGAATGATAATTGTGGGTGAAAACATCAAGAAGGGATGGGGGCGGGAATGAATGGGTTTGAGGGTTTTGGGTGAGAGATGGGAGACAGAGAGGAAGGAGGAGGGAGGAGAGGTACCCATCAACCTTGGAAGCTTTAAGTTCCAAGGTCAAAATTTATACCTCATATGTTCTCTTACTGATCCTCCCCCTCCATTTTGCTCCATTCCTTAATGCATGCGCACGTGCACATGTCTATATAGTGTGTGCGTGTGTACGCGTGTGTGTGTGTGTGTGTGTGTGTGTGTGTGTGTGTGTGCGTATGCGTGTGTGTGTGTGTGTGTGTGTGTGTGTGTGTGTGTGTGCGCATGTGTGCGCGCGCGTGTGTGTGTGTGTGTGTGTGTATGTGTGTGTGTGTGTGTGTGTGTATGTGTGTGTGTGTGTGTGTGTGTGTGTGTGTGTGTGTGTGTGTGTGTGTTTGTGTGTATGTGTGTCCATTCCATAGTTATTCTTTTGAAAGGGACATGTAGCTCATCTGGCTAAAAAGGATATACGAGTATGTATGTATATTTTTCAAATTGGAAAGAAAAGAATTCCTTTCAACTCTTCATCCTTCCTAGTCACCACAGGTACTTAGATTCGATATTTCTATCTCCTAAGCTTGTTAATACCACACTTGATGGATCCTTCTCTTGATGAATCGTCTCTCTCAGGAATCTCCTCAAAAATATTTTTTTTTAAACACCTTTCTGGAACCAAAATTCTCTGTCTGGATATTTTGGTTTCCTGGCTTGATAGACTTAGTTTTTTTTTCACCTCAGCCCCCCACTCCCCACATACTCCCACTCCCACTCTCTAATTCCTTCCCCTTCCTCCTTCTCCAGTGTATTATTTTTTGGTCTCATAATACATTTGAACCAATTTTGAGTATCTTCAAACCTCCTTTCCTTCCCAGCATCGACATTCCCACGCTCGAAGGAGCCTAATCCACACTCGCACAAATCCCTCACACCATCTCCTCCCCTCCCCTGACACTCTCTCCCATTCCCAGGTCCTTATCCGTTCCCCATCCTCCCTTTTCCGCCTTCCCATCCCTGGGTTCCCAATACCCGTAGCGGTAGTCCTTCAGATCGATATTATTTCCCAGCCCTCTTGGTCTCCTTCTTCAGATCGATATTATTTCCCAGCCCTCTTGGTCTCCCTCTCCCTTCAAGACTTTTTGACGCCTCGTCGTTACTCTTCGATTCATAACCTCTAGAACCTTCTCTCGTTCTTCTGACGTCTTCACCGAGGGCAGTAGTTCTTAAATTGAGGTACAGCTACACAGAAAACTATCGTTAGTAGGGGTGTCGAAACATTCGCTAATGAACATAACCTTATGATACCGAAGGGTTGGTATTTCTGGGGTTCGAATTGTTCGAATTCCTTCTGAATGAATATGAATCGAATAATAGTTCCGGAGTTCATATGGATTCACTATGACATGATAATCTTATTTCCGATGGAGACTTCAACTTGTCTCAAATAGTTTCGTTGTTTTGTGTCAAAATGATTAGCGTGATTTACTAACGATAGTTTTCTGTGCAGCTGTACATGGATCTTTGTGGTGGTGACCACAAATCAAAATCTTGTGTCGGTCAGTGAGTTACTGACGATTTAATTCAGTGTTCAGTTGGTCTTCAGGATTAAAAGAGTTGCAAGAACAGCAATACATAAATATAGGAGACATGAGAACACAATCTGAGGACACCTGGCCTAGATTTCTTGTTAAATTGATCTGATTTGTCAATAAAATCTATTTGTGATTTTCATGAGTACTGCCAGCGATGCTGGACAAATTCTATTTTGTGATAATAGAAAGCACTCACCAGGGTTACCAAAAAGCTTTATAATAAAAACCTTAAGTGCGATATTCAAATAGGTAAAAAAGATGCCTGACATAAGTTATCTTGTATTTTTGTATTCTTGAATTTGACTAACCGTGTCTAGCTGGTCAGCGAGTTATCGATTATTGTGAATATCTAAATTAATGAATTTGATTGGTTGGATCCATATATGGATGGTTCATCCATCAAGCCTGATAGGTATTGTTTCAATAGCAATCAAAAATATTTTACCGCTATCAAGCTAATGTTTATAATTCTTTAAGGAAGACTATTTAAAAAAATGTGGTCCAATTGAGGAAAAACTATTTTGACGATATAAACTTTCAGAGTGGTATCGAGTCGGTATAGCCCTCTTCTTCATGCACGCACGAGACCCTAGGGCATGGATTAGGGACATAAGAGTATAACACTAAAATCTTCCAAAGGTATATCATGATAAAACATTCTCTTCTCCTTTGAAAATAATATACACAGTATTTCGTCTTTAACAATATTTTAGGGTTTCTAACTTTTTGATTATGGACGAGTACCACCTCAATACACTTTCCAGTGCTCTGAATTTGCCTAATCTAACGAGGAATCATTATTGTGAACAAGAGACTTAAATAAGATCGACAATTTTGTTCTCTTTGGTATGAAAAGTACGTAGTAAAAATACTCATTTTTTTTCTTGGGAATACATAAAGATTTTTCATTCTAAAGTTTGACTCAACAATTATGCCCAGGTTTCGATGGTTCTCTTCCACGAGAAAAAAAAAAAAAA
>NC_134797.1:29306468-29311468 GCF_046742065.1 Oratosquilla oratoria
TCGTCATCATCATTATCGTTATTGTCGCCCACCACCACTACTATATTCTTTATATATATATATATATATATATATATATATATAAATATATATATGTATATATATATAAATCTATATAAATCTATATATATAAATATATGAGTGGATGGGTGGTGAGATACACACCGGAACCGTTTAGGAATTTATTCTGACGTTTCGTCCTTACCAGGACTTCTTCAGAGCACATGTAAGGAGTCCTGGTAAGGACGAAACTTTAGAATAAATCCCTAAATGGTTCCCTGGGTTTACCTCACCACCCGTCCACTCATCTATCTTACATATTGCAATATATATATATATATATATATATATATATATATATATATATATCTATATATATATGAATCACAATGGCAAAAACCGACAAGACTGTGAGAATAAACACCTTGTGAGATCGAAACCTTTATTTGTACTACGTTTCGCTTGTTACAGCTTGAAAAAGCTGTAACACGCGAAACGTAGTACCAATAAAGGTTTCGATCTCACAAGGTGTTTATTCTCATATATATATATATATATATATATATATATATATATATCAAACAATGAAATCAACCATTCTGAGTCCACTGCTGAACAAAGGCCTCCTTCATAGCACTCCATGACTCACACGACAGCCCCATCCTCTGCCACGTCACTCCTGCAAACTTTTCGATCTCGTCTCTCCACCTGTCTGGTCTCCCTCTTGCACGCTTCCTATCTCGCGGCGTCCACTCAGTAACACACTTGCTCCATCGCTCATCAGTCGTTCGCATTAACTTACCTGCCCAATTCCACTTCCTCTCTTTTACCGCCTCCACAATATCTTTCACTCTAGTCTGCTCTCTCACCCAACTTGCTCTCTTTCGGTCTCTCAGCGTTATTCCTATCATTGATCTCTCCATTCTCCTCGGTGCTGACCTTAGTTGTTTCCATCGCCTTCGTTAGTTCCCAAGTCTCACACCCGTAGATTATTGCTGGTAGAATGCACTGAGTGCAAATTTTACGTTTCAAAGATAAAGGTAGAGAGCCTCTCAGGATTTTATTATACTTACTAAACACCTAACAAACAGTTCATAAACTCTTTTTACCATCGGATGTCACCAATTGATGAATGACAGGAATCACGGTGTTGTGTTAAGGTATCATGTGATAATATGGAAACGTGGATCAATTTCTGCTGTCAATTGCTTGCTGATCCACAGATACAGTCCAGGGACCATTTAGGATTCTCTGACCCTTAACGTGTGAGCCATGGACTCTGGTGGTTCACATTGGTTCACAAGAGAAGTCAAGAGCCAAAAACTAGTGGTAGTTAGTGGATGCACAACGACTCTATTCAGTGTTGAAGGGGTTTCTCCAGGCGTCTAAAGAACAGCAGTACATAAGTTCGAGGTACACACGGTTTAACTAACCCTTGGCTCAAGTTCGATACGATTCTCTCACTTGGGCGTTGCTGACTAGAACCTGGGGAACAATGGGTCCCCTATCCGCCCATTTGTCCTTTCTTTGATTACTTTTGAATGTCATTGGTATTTCGCCGGCCATAACCAGCGCTTTTATCCTTGGGGACAATACCACACCGGGATGGAGTCTTATATGTGGTTAAAAAGAGTACTAAGAAAGGTTTTAGAAAGGAGGGATAATAGATTTAAAAAATGCTGCATAACTCTGTTCCATAGGGGGTGTCACCAAGGAAACTGAAATCCTGATTTCAGTTAATATATTCAGGGTTATTAATGACTCGAGAAATCGACTCCAGAGGTCTGGAAACGTTGCTGTTTCAGACCTTGACTCATACAAATCGATCTTCGCAGCTTCTGTGTAGGTTACCCACAACCATTTAACCGCAAGAGCTTCTCTTGGCTCCTTCCATACCTGATGGTCCCTTTTCCAATTGTTCTTGTTGCCCTCAGGCTATTTTATTCATCTTCATAGAATGGGCATAATTCCCCAAAGATAAGTATATATCTATTTTTTCAATATCATTGCAAAAATATACTTTACGGTATACGTGCGAATCCAGGAGTATTTTTCTCATTCAGGAGGTGCCAAGATAAGAGAGAGGGAGGAGGGTGGAGGGGAGTGGAATATATAGGAAATGGAATGGGTGGGAGTGGTTTCTATGCCTTTTTCTTTTTGGCTACCCCCCCCATGTAGGGAGAAAAGCCTTTGGTATATGTATGTATGTATGTATACCTATTATAAGGTGGGTAACAGATTGAATCACACATCCATTTCATACACACTGATAGCCCTCCTTACCATATCCCAGCACTTCAAAATAAATAAATGAAATATAAATAAATAAATAAATAATAAAAATAAACATATAAAATAAAATAAAGTAAAACAAATAAGAATAAAATAAAAATAACAAGAATAATAATCCGGTAATAGTTGCCTCATAAGACTTTGGTATTCATTCTAACTGCCGTCAAGTGATTTTATTCAGTTTGGGGGAATTACCTCGGCGTTAATCACGTTTTGTGACTTTCTCGGTCACGGCTTCCGTGGCTCCTCTTGCGAATTTAGTAGATCCTTCGATGAGGCGATTTGATTCAGACCGAGAGGCACGGAGGAGAATTCTGCCCACAGGGAAAAGGCAAACCCTTTTATGTGGTTTGAATAACTGATTGATTGAGTGATCTATTCATTTATCCTTTAGTTTTATATTTAGTTATTTATTCATTATATATTTATCTATTATGTATCTTGTTATTTATTTATTTATTCAATCATCTATTCATCTATTTATCTATTCAGTGATTTGTCTGTTTATCATACTTATTCATTCGTCATTCACTTTTTTCTACGAATTTATGAACCATTTTTAGGAGCCTCGTAGGGTGTCCGATGCCATCGTGCAGACGACGATGCACGATAGCGTTCAAGCCGATAATGTCTATTATGAGCCAGTCAATATTTCCCCGGGCCGTATTCGAGATCGTTCCATTAGCCACACCGTAGAACCGAGTACGTCTTCGACTCAGGGCAAGAAGGAACTAAGTGACATCGAACTTGGGAAAGAATAAGCTTCTGACCGTCTTCGGCAACTTGATATTCTAAAATTCATTTGGATAAACGCGTAAGAATTTTTTTTTTTCTGAGCTCGTTGTGATCCAAAAGGTCCCCACTCGGCTTCGTGCTTTATCGTTGTCTCGTTGGAAGGAAGAGATGTCGATATTGCAGCATCAGCTGCAACGGGGCATCGGGCGACCGATGAGTTTGTTGAATGTGGGCAATGTCCCGTCCTCGACTTGGACGATTTGGCGCAGAGCAGGATGATGATGACTTGTAACTGATGACTGATGACTGATGACAGAAGATAAAGATAAAGATAAAGATAAAAATAAAGATAAAGATGATGAAGGTGATGCAGGTGATGAAGGTGATGAAGATGATGAAGACGAAGATGATGAAGATGAAGAAGACGAAGAAGATAAAGGAGGTGTAGAAGATGACAATGACGACGACGACGACGACGATGATGATGATGATGATGATGATGATGATGATGATGATGATGATGATGATGATGATGATGATGATGATGATGATGATGATGATGATGATGATGATGATGATGATGATGACGATAACGATGACGATGATAATGCCGCCGTCGCCGCCTCAGTTTCAATTACGATTGCTTTCATCAATAACAACTAGAGATATATTTACTTCTTGAAGTTAACATTTTTAACATGGTGTTAATCTGACAAAAATTACTCAGATTAGTACTTGACTATTCCAGTCAGCTAAGCATGGATCTCTACGCTGAACAGACTAAATCATAAAAATGCTGATTATTTCCGAGGAAACATTAAACAAGTTATACCCCATCTCGAGATTCCTCTTCTGACAGAGTTCAAAGACTTTCCTCAGTCAATCACCAGACAACTTCATTCGGTCAGAAGAAGAACCCCAAAGGGTCAATGAAGAGAGAAAGACGAAAAAAAAAAAAAAAAACGAACGAGGCAATAACCCAGGCGGTCGGTTAACCGTGGACGGTGACAAACAGGGAACATTAATTACTCAGTGGTGCGGTCGGTCACCGAGGTGGGGGCTGCGGGTTGGGGTTGGGGTAGGAGTGGGGGGAGTCTCGGACAACGGGAGATGGAGTAGGTTAAAGGAGTGGTCCGGGGGGGTGGGGGGTCATATCGTTAGAACCAATGGACGAATGAGAAAACGCCGGGTATTAATCACGGAAGGACGATGATATTCCTGGTAAGGACAGAGAAGGTCAGGGAGGAGGAGGGGAGGAGGAAGGTTCTGATTCTGGGCTCTGCCCCGGAAGGACCAAGATAGGGTGAAATATCAACTGTTTTGATCTCCTCCATCTAAGACAATATCACTTTCTTATTTCGTTCTGCACGCCACGTTCCGAAAAACGAGGTACTGTAGCTGGACAGAGAGAAACAAGTCTTCATCCTTGTTATTCCCAACTCTCTCGTTTCTGACGCAGAGGCTAATATTCACTCAGAGAATTGATCAATTGTAACTCGTTTACTACCCGTCACCTGTAATAATATCCTCCATGAATTTCGTTTTTATCAATTCTGTGACTCCATCTCTCCACGCTTTTCGCTCCTATTTCACTCAGGACATCGAGACCTCTATGGAGAGAGAATGCTAATCTCATTTACTAACTCCTCCTCTTCAGCCCAGTAGTGCCTTCATGGATAGAGGCGCTGGTGATCGCCAATGAAATACATACATGTACCAAAGGCTTTCCCCCTCCCCCCTACATGGGGGGTAGCCAAAAAGAAAAAAGGCATAGAAACCACTCCCACCCATTCCACCTCCCACACATTCCACCCACCTCCACCTCTCCCATCTTGGCACCTCCCGGATGACGGGTCATCCCTGCATCCTGTCCACTGCCCTGGGTCAGAAGCAGTGTCGCAAGACACAGCACATCCACAGTAGGCCGCTTCATAAATTCCGCGACCCCCCTCTCTGTCCCCTCATGCAGAAAA
>NC_134797.1:29316468-29323968 GCF_046742065.1 Oratosquilla oratoria
ATAATAATGATAATAATAATTAATAATAATAAAGAAAAAGAAAAAGAGAAAAAATATTCAATCTTTACTTTACTTCCTGCTGCCTTCCTTATATCTTTCCTTTACGACCTAAACAACTCCCTCTCTCTGTCTCCAAAGACAGATGCGCTAATTACAGCCTACGAGTTAATACATTATAAAGACAATAAAATTATTTGTCAAATTACCTCCAGCTTCTTTGGAATACCGCAACCCCACGGCGTCTGGCACTGATCCTTGTGCCCTCCCATAGACCCGAGGACATATTGGAGTGATGCCTGAGTTGTATTAGTCATGGGCTGATTATATGACACTGGTATTTACATATTTACTAGTAAAAGGAAGGGAGTAGTCACCGGTTGTGGTCTTTCCTTATGTGAGAAAGTGTAGAAAATACATTCAAAGTTGATTGGGATCCTTGGTGTAGTCCAAAGATCGAATGTCATCCTCCCGGGGCTGCACATCTAGATTATGATGAGGGTATTTGATGACGGGTAGTTGGGAGACGATTCTGTGTGATGTCCGTCTTACAGGACAACCACTTGTGGGTACTGTATATCCCAAAAGCAAACTTAAAAAAAAAAGAAAAAAAGAAAAAAAAAAAGAAAAAAAGAAAAAAGAAGAAGAAGAAAAAAAAAAGACAGAGATTCTCACTGTAAAAATGACGGAAATCCTGGTTACTGTATTCATCCCTATCGCTGAGTGGTTATCAATTTACTTTTTTTTCCCGCGTTTATTGACATATTTGCCTTTCTTTCATTTTTAGGGTTATTGGCTACAGAGTATCGGTAATGTGATTCATCTTGTCACGCTTATATTTCTTACCCTCTTCCCTTTATGGGAGTAACAAATCACAATAATTCATAATTATATCGCCTTCTACTCTACTACATTCTTCCATTATCGTCTTGAGAATTTTTCTATTATATTAGAGTTTAGCCTTTGATTAATTTGCTACCACCGGTGTACCACGGGTGTGAATAAAATCACCTGACGGCAGTTAGTATGAAAGGAAAAGTACTTTCCGGTACGGATGGGAATGAAAAAAAGATGAAAAATGAAAGGAGAGGAATAGCTAGAGAGGAAAATGAGGAGGAGTCTCAAGAAGAAGAGGAGGAGGAAGAGGAGTGTGAAGAGGAAGAGGAAGAGGAAGAGGAGGAGGAGGAGGAGAAAGTGAAGGCCGTAGGGTAGACGAGACGGAATCGATACAAAAGGGAAGCATCAACTCGTGGCTCGAAACGAGGAGATTTGACTACAACGTGCATTAACAGGCAGCAACCCTGGAAAAAAAATCTAAAAAAACAAAAAAAAACAAAAAAAAAAACGGAGAGATAGCTAATGGTGGAATGAACAGAAGGCAAATGTAGAAGAGAAGAAGCGAGGTTATTAAGATTGCTTGCAATGTAAAATTAGGGAATGATATAAAAGGTACAAGTGGCAAAACGCAAGGTGGAGAAGGCAAAGGGAAGGGTGGATGTAAAATGACAGTGAATTAAGAAGAAACAGAAATATTTTGGAAGGAAGTGAAGAGAATCAGTGGGTGTTAGCCGGATAGAGAGGAAAAGTTAAGGAGTTCAGACGGACATATATGGGAATTAAGGGAATAAAGGGAAGATGGGCAGAGTATTTCAGGGAAATAGTGAATATAGAGGAGGTTAGGGAGGAATTAATTGTGCCAGTGGAAGGCAAAAGGGCCCTTGAGGAGAAGGGGAATGCCTGTTGAGCAGGGGAAGGAGATGGTAAGATGTGTGAGTGGAGAGTTGTTATGAATGGATGGTAAACTGACGCGGCCCGAATTTCTTTTTATTCTCTCTATTTGCCCGTATGTGGAGGATGATGGATGGATGGATGGATGGATGGATGGAGGGAGTGAGTTAGGGTCGCCACGTAATGAAGAGGTGGGTGTAGACCATCCTCGGTCGTATGGCCTTGCTATGGAGCTGCTATGACTTCTGTATTGCTTCTAATCGCTGTGCGAGGCACAGCGATGGTCCTTCATCCACAAGGGGCCACGATCAATCAAGCCGTTGCCCCTGGTCTCTCTTGCAATAGACCCGCGGCCTTCAAGTAGACGGCAACAAACTCCGGGAGGATCAACAAGTCACTCAGGGTAGATACAACATGTTGGTAATTACTTTTTGTTAACACTTTTGGGAACCAGCGTCCATTTGTCTTTGTACACCGCTAGATTAACTACATCCTTTTTATTTCTTGGCTAATTACAATTACCTTGTAACTATCACATCCCTGTTTCAGCTAAAAGGTGTCACTGAAAAGCGTTCATGATTAATTCGGGGAAGAAAAGGTGTAGGGGGGGAGGTAGTTGATTGTTGAAGAATGTAGTTCACATGCCAATATACATATGTGATCATCATAACTGTATTTTTATTGGACTGAAAATATAGTTGAAGTCTTCTCATTCAGACATACTCTCATTTTTCTCTTTTCTCTCTTCCTTGCTCTCTTCTTCTCTTTTTCATTTATTCTTTTTCGGCCACCCTGATCACGATCTGTTTTTCATGTCCGGAATATTTCTTCCTTATTTTCTTCATTTTCTTTGTTTCCTTTCCTTTCTTAATCTTCGATCAAGATCACATTCTGTTTTTTATGTCCGGATAATTTATTTTTTATTTTTCTTATTTTCTTTGTTTCATTTCTTTTCTCCACCTTCGGTCTTTCTCGTTTTATCATAGCTTTTTACTATCCTTTTCTTTGTCCTGTTTTTACTTGTAATACTATTTCCTTTATCTTTCTCGTTACCTTTTTTTCTGTCATTTTTCTTTTTTTTCTTTGTTTTTTCTTCTCTTTTTCCTCATTTTACCATTTTTTTGTCGCCCACCTGTTCTACTTTTATCGTCCTCTTTCTCCTCTTTCTTCTCTTACTCTTCTCTTTCTTCTGTTCACTTTCCCTCTTCCTCCTTTTTATCTTTCTCCACTAACGCATCTCCTTTCCCTTCTCTTTAACTTCTTTTTTCTGTTTCTTGAGCGACAAATTCCTAGAGGAAAGACCAAAAAACACTTTGGGAGCATCTACTTTGTTCTCGTGCCCTCCATTTTATTCATTTTTTTTAATAAGTGTGTGCGTGCGTGTGTGTGTGTGTGTGTGTGTGTGTGTGTGTGTGTGTGTGTGTGTGTGTGTGTGTGTGTGTGTGTGTGAGTGTGTGTGTGGTGAGAAGATAGATAGATGGATAGATAGATCGACAGATAGATGATAGATAAATAGATAGATAGATAGATAGAGAGAGAGAGAGAGAGAGAGAGAGAGAGAGAGAGAGAGAGAGAGAGACTGTCGTTTAGGACGAATGCCAGTGTTCCTTCCCAGTCCTTCTATAGATTTTTTATTTTTTTCAAGCAAAGTTCTTCCCAAGTGCATCCCTGACACCACCTATGGGACTCGAGAGAGCCCAATGGTCTGTGAACTACTTTTGATTACAAATTAATTATGCCACTCACCAGGGGCCCCCATAAAAAAAAAACCGGGTCAATGTTTGTTTATCGTAAAACATATAATTTTTTATTTCTTTACATATACATCGTTCGTTATTTATTACTAAAAAAAACTACTACAGGTCAATGTTTGTTTGTCGTAAAACATATATATTTTTATTTGTTTACATATATATCGTTAGTTATTTATTACTGTTATGATGACGAGGTTCTCTGAAATCCATGACTAAGTGAATAGTTAGATGGTTATGATAAAGGCTGCACAGCGGGAAGGGATCTTTGAAAAACAAACAAACAAAAACAAATAGTTTATCATAAACACCGCTACGTCAAATCGTTTAACTTAATGTGCTCTTTATAGATTTCGTCCTGGCTCACAACAGACGACTTTATTCAACTCAGAGAGGACTCATGGCCTTTGAAGAACAAAGAAACTATTTCAGAGTATCCCGCTGAAGTCACTATACCGTAGTTCCTGAAGTCCTGAAATCCTGAAAGTCTTGAATCTTTGTGAATGGTGCACACATCGATTTCTATCCATTGAGACGTATTGGACGAGCAATTGGTACTCCCTCTCCCCTCTTCGACTTTTTTTTTTTTTTTTTTCTTCGGCGAACTCCCAGTGTCACAGACAAAACACCTCTGTCTCGGCCCGGGGTTCTCAACCTATTTTCACGTATACCCAGTGTTTATAGGCTGCTATTGTTTAACCTCCTTGAGATGACTTCAAACAGACAAAACACCTTTCTCTAGGCCCGGGGTTCTCAACCTATTCTAACGTATAGTCAGTGTTTATGGATTGCTATTGTTTAACCTCCTGGAGATGACTTCAACACTAAATTTAATCGCCTTGCACCCACTAACTGGTAGTGGCTTTCGGTTGGCGGCCC
The DNA here is from genome assembly GCF_046742065.1 of Oratosquilla oratoria. Classification (NCBI taxonomy): domain Eukaryota; kingdom Metazoa; phylum Arthropoda; class Malacostraca; order Stomatopoda; family Squillidae; genus Oratosquilla; species Oratosquilla oratoria. Next base: position 29,320,824 of record NC_134797.1, read on the forward strand.
CACTTGTGAACCGCCACGGCTCAATAGGGCTTCAAGGACCACAGGTTGAGAACCACTGGTCTAGGCCAAGGTGGAGAAAGAACGATCATGTTTTAGGCTATGGACTGAACTCGAGAAAAAAAAATCGAGTATTTCAGTATCAGTGCTATTGCTTATGGATGATAATCAAAACCAAATCTTTCGCAGAGAGTGACCTTATGTAATGCTGTTCAAAGACTTAATCCTTTCTCCACGACGATGCTATCAAGAGGCTTTGTTCCAGGTACTGCCTGGAAAGGGTTACTCATCATTTCGATCAGGCGGTTCTTAATCTGTATTATTACGTACTGACGTTCCTTAGCTACCTAGAGACCTCTTCAACAATGAATAGAAGCGTTAGGCATCAACAAAATGCCGTTACTTTTAGATTCGTGGTTCCAGTTGTGGATGTCTGCGACTCCACAGGGCCTATGGATTCCAGGTGGAGTGTTGTATGTTCTTTGCTTCTGGAATCCAGCTTGTTCCATTCCATCAGCACCTTAAACTTATCAATAAATCTCCTGCACTTCCAGCTTCTATATTTCGGGTCTCGATACCCATCCTCCAACTTCCTCCTCAATCCTCATCCTTCCAACTGAGGTGAGGTGAGGTAGTGAGGAGCTCACGCCAGGAGCCGATTAGCTGGATCCTTTCCCTTAAGTTTTCGGAATTCGAGGGCTAGGTGGCAGTCAGCAAAAGCTGAAGAAATCAAACCAAAGTCCGCATTCGTTACAGAGTGCGGAAACCCAACCTCCACCAATGTATCAAAGGCTTTAGTCCCCTTATGAAGAGATGGGAGAATCAAAGGAGACACCCGGACCAAAGGACTCTCCAACATCACCCTCTCAACTCAAAACCCTCTCTTCCTTTCGAAGTTATCAACCCCACTTCCACATTCACACGCACGAACAGGACCTACCACTTCGATCTCCCCCCTCTGCAGCGCCCTCAAGTTCCATCCGGCACCTTTCGCCTTCGACGGTCCTCTTCCTTCACTTAAGACGCCCAGGAACCTTCTATTGGTACCCGCCCTCCTCCTTCGCGTAAATCCCTCAAAGAGGTCTTAGGCACGGCCGTGTCCTTCCTCTCGACCCAACGCGTCCCATCCTTCGAGGTGCCAAGGCGCCGGCGGCCTCATCCGGCGCCAGAGACGCATTTTAGACCTTAGGAACAGGACCCATAAGGGTTGTTCTCCTCTGTAGGGCTCCCGGGCCCAGGTGCCCCTTAGACATTCCCTAAGCGTTCGTCCAGTATCATTTGGGCTAAATTGAAAGAAGCCCTTCTCGATGTCGGGACCCAAAGAAGGGAAGCCCTGCAGTGCTGCGTCAGAGCCATGGATAAAGTTTGGCACTTGGGAATGAAAGATGAGTCAAGGGCTCAGGTGGAAACTCAAAGGTGGTCTTCTTAGGAGTTCTTGCAGACAGCGGTGCCATGGCGGTGACATTAGGGGCTTCTTTGGGTTCTTTGCCGGGAAAAGACGGCTGTCAGAGTGGCGAGGAGGAGCTGAGGTGGTCCCTGGGAGCTGCGACGAAGGCTTTAATAGGCAGATGGAATTTGGGTGGAATGGTGGGATGTTAGGGTGCGGTGGTTCTAGAAAACGGGGGTTTTCAAACTGCTTCCCCATGTACCCAATATTCATGACGCTCTCGACCTGTTTTTAATCATATCCGTCATTTTTATGTTTTGCTGTTCATCAGCCTTCTGGAGAACATTTCAACATTGAACAGAATAATTAGATATTTACTAAATAGTTTTCGACTTGTGACCCCATTTGTGACCTGTGACCTCTGTGACCTCCCAGGGGTTCATGGACACTAGGCTGAGAACTCCTGACCTAGAAAGAGGCAGGACGTTGGGCTGCGTCTAGGAATGACAGTAGTATGGAGTCCTGTAGCCAGGGATGCTAAGAATTGGGGTTGCATGAGGTTTCGTGACAACTGTGGGCGATATTAGAGCGAGGACTAGGGACTAAAGGATGCAAGATATATGTATAGTTTTTCCAGGTGCTTTAACTTAATCGGAAGTAATGTCCTCTTATGTCATTGTTCAAGCTACCACGGGACGATTTCAAGCAGCTGAAAGTTATCCTCCAGCTCTCCAAAAGATTAAATTTGAATTAGTCCAGTTGGGAGGTTGTTAGGACTTGTCGGATGATGTCAGAGGCTGTCGGAGGTTTTTGGATTCTATTGGAACCTGTTGGAGTTTGTCGGAATGTATCAGATTCTGCCAGGTTCAGTAGAAAGCTGCCGGACGCTATCGAGGCTGTCTGAGTCTGTCAGAGGCTACCCGAATCTGTCAGAGATTGCCTTAAGCTGACGGAGGCTGTCAGAGGCTGTTGAGGGCTGATCGGCATCTTCGAGGAAGTAATATGCTGGAATAGAACCGGTGTTACAGAGGGGTTGGATTGTCGGTGGAATTGGTAGTTTGCTTTAGGTAGCATAGTCTGAGGTAGAGTGATTGGTTGTTAAGGATGGTGGGGTCTGTCGGCTGTTGGGGACGATGAAGTTGATGGTGGATAGGGACAATGGGATTATCGGTTGCTGGGAATGGTGAGGGTTGTCCGTTAACAGGTCTAGTATTGGTGATAACGGGGCTTCCGGTTGACGAGTATTGTAAGTCTTCCAGCACGCTCAACGAAGGGGTTAATCATGATATCCATAAACTTCTTCCGCGACGGATGGTCCTTCTCCTTTTCCTGGAGCTGCCGTCAGACGATTCTATTCATCCTTGTGGTACCTTCTTGGCAATGAAGAGGACACAGTCTACCTCCATAAATCCCTTCCTTAACGGGTGGCACTTTCCTTTCGATTCTTGCTGTCCCCAGCCGATTTTATTCATCTTCAAGAAACCTTGATAGCGATGTGGTCAAAGACGCATCGAAGAGAAACTTGAGTACCTTACGCGAAGATGTTCTCTTGTGTTGGGACGGTCGGGGCAAACCGTTGGTTATGATCTGGCTCACAAGGTGATTAGAGACAACTACAAGTGCTGAGGAAGTTATCGTTCGGGGCATGGAGCGTTACGTTGTAACGGAATGCCCCTAGAACTCAATCAACAAGTAACAAGTAACAAGTAAGAACCAGAGCCTTCGCACTTCCTAGTCGAGATCGTGTCCAAACGCGCCCCT